>NC_088362.1:78220508-78235508 GCF_034508935.2 Berghia stephanieae
ATTACCCAAGTTGGGGGGGGGGGGGGGGGTTGTAGTGAAGTTTTAAAATATTTTTCTACTTTGTCGACATAAGTCGTCAGTCTGGATTAGCTAATACACTTCTTCACTCGAAGAACCCATTTACCATAAACCTGAAATAGAATATTTTCATATACCTTTAGCAAGAGGTAAAAGAATTACCTATCACTGACAAAAAATCTTTGTTCATTATGGTCAAATTTTAATTTCTTCAAATATTAATGTCAACGAGTCAAAACGACCCTTACATTGTCAACATTTTAAGCCTCAAAATTTATTGGAAACTTCATGTTTAAGAATTTTCGGTGATTTCAGGACTATCACATTTCCTCGATAAATGAATTAAAAGATTCCCAGCCCAAATGAAAAACATGTTTCTTTAACAATCAGAGTATTATAAGAGTAGTAAAGAGAAGGTCAACCTGACTGACCACGACCACTTGAAACTAATTGCACTTAACTTCTTGACGAACAAGCATGGGCATTGTTGAATCTGTTGATTCAGTATCCAATTAACTCCCTTGGTAAGAGCCGAGTATGAATAGCATTTAAAGAAGTCAATAGTCAGTGAAAGTCAACAGTTAGTACCAAGTCTATAAGATCCCCGTGCAAGAAGTACCTATGTACAATTTGTTAATGTTTTCATACAAAACGGTTTTTGTTGTTGTTGTTGTTGTTGTTGAAAATATAAACAAATAGAAAGATAAAGGAAAACCCAGTGAGTTTCTAAACTCGATACTGCCTACATACGAGAAATCAATCTGCAATAAATGACATCTGCGAGGCGAAAGAAACCTATGATATTTTACTGTAAAGAACCCCAAACCTTTTCATTACAAAATTTTCTTAGGTACTTCTTCCACCAAGCATACCTTAATTTGCTCAAGCATATTGAAACGGCGATCAACACTAAAGAGATTGAATGTATACGCTGCTTTGGTCTGTTTGAGATAACTTCCTTCTCTACTTCTCAGCGAGTTAATCAAACCCATGCTTTGGTATAACTTATAAGACAAATATTACAGCCTTAAACAGTATGACTTGAGGCTTAATGTTACAATACAATACAATTGAGTATCGGCTGAACGTTTTGTTAGCCTATTACATTTGGCTATCCAAAGATATACTGTTTTATAAGAGTGTTCCAGAACTCACACACCAGCTCAAACCGGAATTATGGTGTGATCTACTTTGCTGAATATAGTCATAATTATGAAGATTGGGTTGTTTTGACTTGTTTGAGGGCAATGACCTTAATTTCTGAAAGTGCATGCATTAAGCTAAAAAATCAGAAATGATGATTATTTCAACTGTAAACTCACTTTTCCACCTTTAGTACCATTTTAATGTGCGATGGGACTCGTATTGAGTTAAACTACCGTTTAGTAATTATTTAGTCGTTTGCTGATCGGTAGCGACGTGCACTTATTATTTGCGCATCAATCGGAACCTAAACGAGCCTTTTTTTTTATTTTTTATTTTTTTATTTTTTTATTTTATTTTTTTTTTTTTGTAATTAGGCAATAGGATGTTGTTGTTACACAGAAGGGGCCTTAACGGGGTGGACAAGTTCCAGCCAGCTATTGTTAAATATTTAGCATTTTATCTAGCATGTATTGTTTTCCATCTAACAGGAAATGACCATGTAATTAAGTTCATAAAATCAAAAGTCTTTTGAAGCTCATGCAATAGGAATATATTTGTAGCCTTTGAGAAGTCTATAGTTTATTCCTGCATATGTAAAATAAGACTTGGTCTGCCGTAAATTGCCTCCTCCAGGATCTGACTGAAAAGCAAAAGTGACTTACTGTGTAACCGAAACACGGTCCACCAAATATATACCAATCTCTACTACTGGTCCTCCATGGGTTTTGGGGATTTTTTTTTCTATACAAATATCAAGGATTAGCAGCAAATTCCTCTTCGAAATTGACCCATCTCATTTAAACATAATTAAGCCATTTATAGGAATATCAATAAGAAGACAAGACTGTAACACGCTGTTTTATGTCAATTGTCACAAGCCACCTCATCATTGTAATGGCAATAGTCTGCTTGACACGAAGTAAACAAATTACAACAGTCGCCTTGCCCTCCTAATGGCGATTCGATCCAAGCGTGAAATAAAGTCTTTATATTTAGGTAACCTCTGAGATATTCAAGCATTATCAATCCTTTGATGTGACAGATTCTTTGTGTTACGGGAGAAAAGTGACTGCCCGTTAAACTGCTTGAAGCACTTGACCAACCAGTGTGCCATAAGTACTGTAGACAAAACTGGATATGTACACGTGTCAACGTGATAGGAGAACCCACTCGATTCGTGTCTTTATATGGTGGATGATGAAAGGAATTTCACGGAAACCGTGTCAACAACTTCTGTTTTTCATCTTTACTTGTTTGTTTTTGAAGCTGAACATAAATCGTTTTCCTTTTTTTCTGATTGTTTCTTTTACATCCACCATTCTCCTCCCCCATCTCTAATTATTACTACTACGATTACTGCTGCTGCTGCTGATGTTGCTACTACTACTACTACTACTACTACTACTACTACTACTACTACTACTACTACTACTACTACTACTACTACCACGACTACTGCTACTGCTACTACTACTACTACTACTACTACTACTACTACTACTACTACTACTACTACTACTACTACTACTACTACTACTACTATATATAATAATAATAATAAAATAATAATAATAAAATATTAATATATAATAATAATAATAAAATAATAAAATAATAATAATAATAATAATAATAATAATAATAATAATAATAATAATAATAATATGACTACATTTTATGACACTGAAATATAGATATTCTCCATATAAAAAAGCATACAAAATTAATGCAAGTTTAATAGTTTTTACTGTCAATTTGATATTCAGCACGACCATTTTGAGCTGACCGATGGGTTAGGAATGGCGTAATTTTTTCTGGCTAAAATGTTAATAAAGGCGTTTTGTCAGTGTGCGGACAGAAAGGTGTGTGGAATTGTTCGGCAGCGAGGGCAAAGTGTTGAAAGACTGCCTGGAGTTCGATGACAGAGATGCTTGTCAAGAGCACAAGTACGAAGAGAAGAAGCTTCAATGAAAACTTCCCCTTCTGTCATATTTGTGTCAATAACTTTTGCCAGACTACCTTATTATCATCGAATCTTTCTATCGCTCGTCCAAACTCAACTCCAATCCAGACGTCTACATTCCCATTCATTAATCAAGCTTTCTCCACAACTACCGCGCCTTTCTTTAATCTATTTAATTTATTAGATGGTAAAATTAAACTGTGTTGCTGCAATTTTCACAATATTTATACCCTCATTAATATATTTTTTTTAACGTAGTCCATAAGACATAAGGCCCCTGAAGCCTTAGTTTATGCCAGTTTCTAGTGAGATAAACTAATATTAACGACACTTTGGATAAGATGTTCTTCTAATTCCTATCACATTGTCTTTGAAAATATGGAATGCTACCTCATGCGGCATTACAAAATTGTCCAAATAGTTGTTTTTTATTTATTCAGTTCTCTTTTATTATGAAAGAATGTCCCTTTTTTTAAAAGTCAATTAAAAATGAACCCACATGGATTGTTAAAGAAAGAATCACCATTTCTAAAGATATTCGAAAAATGCGTGCATCTAACTAATTAAAATATAATGATGACAATTAAAATAACTAATTTTCGGAACCGCTGGTCATGTCTTTAAATGATCAAATATCTTTTCAGTAATGATAATGTCCTTTAAAAGTCATTTTTAAAAAGTATGGATTTTAAATGAAAAAAAAAATCACCATCTCTACAGATATTCGGAAAATGTTAAACGGCGTTCCTTCACCAACTAGACATTCACACATGAAGACAATATGAGGGTGAACGAAGAAGAAAATGCTTTAATCTACCTAATCAAAATCTAATGAGGATTTAATTATTAAAACAACTACGCAATAGGATCATCCTGAGACTTGCCTTATCTGACGCGATACCTAACACCAACGATCTCCAACTGGCGCAGGTCGGTACGATCTGGAACTGACGGATTGGTTACGGAATGATGCCGGCGGAGTGACGTACGCCAATAAATATTTGCTGTAGTGCCAAGCTTTCCAATCATCTTTATTACAACAGGCATTCTTGTCTCGGCCAATCCTGGTCTGCTGAATAATCGGCAATTCTCGTTATATAACCGTTAACTCGGCTTGTCGTGGATAACGTGTTGTCGAGTACTTTCAATTGCAATCTCCAGTTTTTGCTTTTTTTCGGTTTACATATGATTCTTGACGTCTATGTAAAAAGGGATTTAGACTGTAGAGCGAGTTTTGTGATTTATCCAACACGACAACTAATATTATGACGTTAACTCCTTACCGACAATTCTCAAAACCTTTACTAAAATCTCACACCTACCCAACACATAAATTGAATTTTTAAACTCAAATTTAAGCGCACAAAGTGCATGATAGTGATATACATACTTTTGTAGAGCAAAACAAGCGTTGCAAAACAGTATTACGTTTTTGCAAATAAAATAACACCTTTTCTTTAAATATTGTGATTTAAAAAACAAACTGAGTCAGAAAAACGGTGGTTGTATCGTAACGAATGTGACTATTTTTCTATAGTTGGTAAGGAGAGTGTTAATTGAACGGATTACAAGCACCAGCATGGGTGGAATACTTTTCCAAGTTTCCCCTTTTTATTTTGTTTATGCGGGTTGTCTATGGTCTGCTTGGCTGGAGTTCCCTGAATCAAGTCTCACTGTAGGCGGTGCAGTCTTTGGATAATGTTCTTTACTTACTTTTTCTCACGGTACTCAGATGCATAGTGAGTACCTGGTCTGTTACAGCGTTGTCTCTGTCGAAAATAAAATATAAAAACACCTTTTAAGCATCATGTCTCTTTCTACATCATTTTGTCTGTTGCTGTCTGTTTAAATCTTCAGTAAAGTGTTTTGAGCACATTTAGTTTAAATTGACCTAGAAATATAAGTTCACGTTGACATGTTAAGAATTTCCAAGTCTCCAACGTTACACAATTTCCGGGGGGGGGGGGGGGGGGTTCACAAATTAGCTTTATGCCAGAACCGACGTGCACTTACTTACATGTCTGATAGCCCAGTTCCTTATTGGCTCATTGTTGTAATTGGAAGTGTAATAATAAAATGACGCAAATTATTGTTCATTATAAGTGGGTTTGGTTGTCAGACCTTCAGATATATACACGTCGGCCAGAACCGAATCCAGTGGAATTCAAGCTTGCGCTCACGCAATACAGCACCCGTCGCTTGACCTAAGAGAAAAGATTTACATTCCGACATTCAACGCATTCACAGAGGATAGCGAATGGCTCGCGTGATTATATTATTATTCACTTGATAGATATCAATAGAAATATAATATACATACCTACCAAGATAAAATGAATTTTTGGAACGCGATCTGCCCTGCCATAAATAAGAACCTTGGCACAAAGATCCAATTATTTCCATCAATCTCGTAATGAGTTTGAATAGCTTTCTGATTCTTTATTATTTATGTATTTACATTTATTGCGCACGTTCTTAAAATAATAACTATCATGTGCCAAGTCTGTAGAGCTATTTAAGGACGGTGACAATTGCTGTATGACATGACTTCATTTAAAAGCTGGTTAAAATGAATGTTAATGTATTTAAAAAAGATTGATTCCGTGTTGAATTTATGTTGTTTGTGTGTGTGTGTGTGTGTGTTTGTGTGTTTAGGAGGGGTATATTTTTGAACATTTCATTGCGCTCTAAAAGACAATTGATGACGTGTACATTTTTGTGTATATGAGTGTGTATAGGTATTTTTAACTTTATAGCGAATCTTTAAAAATAAAGGATTGATTTTGTACACTTTATGTTATGTGTCAGTGTGTGGAGGGGTATTTTAGAAATTCACAGAGATTCGTTAAAAGATTGATCACGTACACATTTTTTATTATATATGAGTGTGAGAATGTAAAAACTTTACAGTTTCTAAAAAGTTATAACACGCATGCATGTAATGTTTTATGTCTGTATAAAGGGTGGGGGTCTGTTGTATTTTATAAAAATGTGTATATAATTCATTTTCTTATTTCTATTTCGATCTGTCATCGAAACAAACATACTTTAACAATCATCATAACGAAAAATCATAATAGGCCGAGATTGATAAATTTATATTCAGGAGCGGTTAATTAAAAACCCCATTACGGTTGTCACGGGTTAAATATAAAATCACAGTCAAATATGTATGCTGATCATGGAGCTGTACTGTTTACAGTTACCTAACAAAAAGCTGAGTATTATCAATGACCAGATGGGTGGCAATGACTATAAATGAGGTGTCAAATGGCATCATTGCCTTGACCATTGGTATTGGTAATGCTCTTTACAAGTATGACCCTCCTCGACTTAAGCAGGATGAGCAGTTCTTGGGAATAGATAGTGACAAATAAACATAAACAGTGATAACGTTGTATACAAAAGAACGCCTAACAGGCGAATTGTACTTATGAAATAGAAATGTGGTTCCACTTGTCTAGCTAGTTGCTAGTCGTGGGTAAACTTTGATGAGATTGTGAAGCGCATTAATTATCGTGAAATCATCGAATTGCGCTTTGTAAATGTTCATATTTATACTAAATATGAAGCGTCCCTAGCAATATTCATAAATAGAGACTCTCCTTATCCAAGGAATTCAAATATTTACTTCAATTAGAGTAATTCATATCAACTTCGAAGCAATTTTCTTTCAAGTAAACAGGGTGATAAGATGCTAGATGGTCCAATGAGACCATGATGATTTTTGTTTAAAATTTGGAATAAGAAATAATTTCATGTTATATCCGGTATGCAGAAAGAACTTTTTGATTTATACAAAATGAAATTCCTTGAATCAGTTCTCTTTCGAAAATGTTATAGATTCTATATGTAAGATATCCATTATATCTAAAACGGCGCTTTATCGGCGTAGACATAATATTGCTGTCGTACAATTTCAAGCATAGTTTATTCAAATGGGGTTAGTAATACGTTTACTTAATTGCAAATCATGTCCACGTCGGATTAATATTAACCCAATAATGAGGAGAGCTTTGTTTCATAAAACTGACATTTCTTATAACTGATCATATAAAATCGTCTTTTCACCTACTGAACTCCGACAAAAAACCAAATTGATGCAGTGTATCTAGAATTGCCTCTCGTGTGGAATTTTAATGTAGAATGACTAAAGAGCAAACGGTTTAAATTATACCCTTAGGTCTGTGTGTTTTTAGATACATCAAACGTGAGGGAGGAATATCAGTACTGCAACACCCACACTCTAATGATACGGCAAAAGGTCGTTTTGACACAGAGTTACAAAGCGCGCGTGAGCAGAAGCCGTGCGCGTCAGTTGACGTGCATGTGAGTTGACAGGGTGGTCTCTCTGCTTGTCTCTCTCTCTCTCTCTCTCTCTCTCTCTCTGTCTCTCTCTCTCTCTCTCTCTCTCTCTTCTATACGAACACTTGTTATTGTGTTTGTTTATTTGCTTGTTTTTATTTGCTCTCATGTCATAACAAAACAATTCTGGGCGAAATCCTTTGCGTATAATGTTCTTCGTACGTGAGGTTTAGAAAGTGAAAAGTGTTTTTTGTTTGTTTGTTTTTTTTTTTTGTTTTTTTTTCTGTGTGTTTTTTTTTTTGTTTTTTTGGTATGGTGGTGTGTGGGATGCTTGTAGTTTTGGGAAATGGTTTGATAAATAGATCATGGCATGGCAGGAATCCTTATGTCTCATGCGATAACAAACATGCACCTAATGATATAACTATGCTCTTTCAAGCTATCTACATAACGCAGTCATGCAATGATATGAAGACATTTCTCTCATTATCGCCCTGCTCCAGCAGGGTAAATATTTAGAAGAGGAAGAGAAGAAAAAGAGAAACAAGTTGTACTAATTGCTACAGAGATGCCAATTAGAATGTATAATCCGTATTGATTCCAGTGTCATATTTCACATTTTTTAACGATACAAAATTTTATAGTCAGATTAGTTTGGAACTTTAATTGGGGTCATGTGAAAACATCAAAGTCAATATGGTTGAATTAAATGCACTATAAAATTAGATTTGAGATAATGGATGGGTATCTATTTAAATGTCATCCTGTTTTTTGTAACTCCATTTACTATGTTGGATACGGAAACACAATTCATTTCAAAGGTTTATTTTTAGGCAATTGCCAATGTGAAATATACATTTACATAGAATTTCCAATCAACACAGGTAAAATCAATAATTAACCAAAGGAAACTACCAAAGATAATCCAATGGATAAGTATATATATATATATTATATATATATATATATATATATATATATATATATATATATATATATATAAAATATATATATATATATATAATATATAATGTAACCAACAATCCTAATTTCTGTATATAATTGAGTATCATGCATTTACGCAGGGCAATAAATTTAGTCGTATGAATACTCTTATGTGATGATAATAGTGTTTTCTTGATTTTTTGACCTATCCTTTTTGTATTGGCTGTGTATCGCCTAAATCCAATGCCTTACGCCCCCCCCCCCCAACCCAGTCAAACGTGCTGTTAGGCGAAGACTACTCACTGCGATGTATAGTGAGGAATGACACCTCTGGAATTATGATGTTCGCTATCTTATAAAAACAAATTGCCTTTTTCATTTGGCTTGTTATATTTTACTTAAAAAATCTCTCTATGGGTTTTAATTTAGACAAATCTTAGAAATGGGAATTTTTAAAAAGTCTAAAGTTTTCGAATTTTTGACAAACTGAGAGTAATCTTACTTTATCAATAGTTAAAGGTTTAAAGACTTCACCAAAATTATAAAAGGCATTTTTTTCAGTGTGTGGCTCATTACAGACTGAAGGTATGCATGGTGTCGATAAAGTAAGCAAAGTGTAAAGATGCCAAATTAATAATGAGACAAAACAAAATAACAATACCAAGTATATCGTCATGACCTTTCGTTTGTAGATTGCAAGAACATGCTGAAGCTAATGAAATATAAGAATATCATTAAAAATCAATCAACAAAACAGACATAAATGCAAGTGATAGCAAACCAGACATTCTTCCATCGCGATACTGAGAACAGAATGTTCCATGTTTATCTAATAGGGAGTTATATTACAATTAATCTATTCCCCCGGGTCTCATTTAAAGGAAAAAATGAACTTCATTTTCGGAGACAGGCATTTTCTGGGGGTCAGATAAAATGTATAATATTATAATAACGGTGAATATTTATATTGCGTCTTGTTCCCGTTCCCATCATATGGATCAGTGCAACTTACAGAAAAAGTTCAAAAACATTGCACTGTCACGTCACAGCACATAATTACATTTATAAAATATGACAATAATAATATGATTTAGTAAAAGGATGGGTCCTAATGCTATTTATAAAAATGTCCACGGATGATGATTTCAGATGTCATAGGGAAGTGTATTCCATTATATAAGTTCAAGGGCTGAAATGTGTTCATGATCTCTCATGAGATACCCATATACACACGAATCAACTCATATAATATATGATGTGACATCATCTTTTCTCAACTTCAAAAGCATTCTTGTGTCTTTACTGGCCTCACGAAAATTAATGATTATAATATCTATAATTATCAAGCAACTTTTACTCAATTTTTCACCTTGCTCAAGGAGCTTGAATATTTGTTTCATAAACAAGAGTGATCAAATCCAAATTTCAATCACCAAAAGTCCCATGCCACGCATCCTTTTGTACTCATTCAGTTTGGCCTCGAAATATTTCCTTAATATTGTTATATCAGTCGATAAGATTTGACCTTCCATGCCAAAAGACGTCTTGGGTTTAAAACATTTTGATAATTTGTTGGCCATGTAAAATAATACTCCCATTGTTTTGTCAAGCTAAGTGATTTGTCAATTACTCATTCGTAGCTTAACAAGGCAATCTGTGGTAAAATAATATAATGATTTTAAAAGCTATTTCCTTAGTTTCGTATCCTGTCACGTGACTGTTACAGAACTTGAAACATAGGTACCACTTGCCACTACTATGATAATATTCATGATTTCTTCACGATAATAGTAAGGACTTTAGAGTCATAGGGATTTGAAATCAGAAAAACGTGACTGAAACGTGACGCTATAATGACCATGGCGGAGAAGGATCTGAATTGGCACGACAGCCATTTTGTCATGACAAAACGCCATTTTCTTCTTGATATGAAGTGAGTAGAAAAGTGCCAGAAGACAATAGCGGCGGCGGTGGTGGGGTTTGAACCTGCGACCTTATTGGTACGACAACTCCGCCTGGCAGGTGAGAGCGTGGCTCTACCGTGTGAGCTATCCACGAACACAAAAATATTCGTTTCAAACCCAAAGTCATTTCTAGATCCCTCTCTCACCCACTTCTTGAGATCGCCGATTCGTTCACCACCATCGCGAAGTAATTTTGACCAGCAGTTAAGCCCAACAGCCAATATTCTCATCACAAACATATAACATAGAAACGATTGAGACATTGAGTATGCTCCGGTGTATGGTGTGAATTTTTAATTCAGAAAAGTGAGTGGAGCAGGCACTTATGTTGGTAACAACAAGATATGAAGTGAGTAGAAAAGTGCCAGAAGACAATAGAGAATAAAAAAAATTTTTCGCGGCGGTGGTGGGGTTTGAACCTGCGACCTTATTGGTACGACAACTCCGCCTGGCAGGTGAGAGCGTGGCTCTACCGTGTGAGCTATCCACGAACACAAAAATATTCGTTTCAAACCCAAAGTCATTTCTAGATCCCTCTCTCATTTTCTTCTTGTGACTTACTGTCTCAAAACGGTATATATATATGTTGTTTTTTTTTTTTGTTTTTTTTTTTTTGGTTGGTTTAGATGCTATATGGGATTAATAATTGTCAAAATGTTGAAACATTTTTTAAATTTATAAATATGATTGAGAACAATATATATAGATACAGTTTCTTAAATTATCCAAAACTATCATTTCTGCTCATATTAATTTTCAACAAATATTGGCAGCTGTTTAAGTCTGACATGATAGAATTTTGTCAAGATATTTCAGTTTGACCAGTAATCATTAAAAAAATTGAAAATTGAGCTTTTAAAATCATTTTGAAATGTGTGGGCCATTTAAATCAATTACTAAATGTTTTCTGCCCAAACTTTAAAAAAGTTTTTTTTCATTGTTCGTCAGAATGAACCTTTATGGACCTCTAAATCTTTAATTTTTTTTCTTGTTATTTTTGTAATTTTTATTATTTTATTTTGAAATATATCTTTAAAATAGGAATAGAAAACTAATCAGTTTTTTTTGTATTCTGAGCATTGTCGTCTTAAAAAATTATTGGTTTCTTTTGTTTCTTTTGATTTTTTTTTGTTGTGGGTTAGCAATATGTTTGGTGTCAATATCCAATGCTTTTCCAAATATTAAATTTTAATGAATGCAATTGGTAACTCCAACGATATATTTTCCGAAATGATTATGTATATAGAATAATCGTTAGCTAATCGAGCTAGGTTAGCAAATCTAGTTCGACATCACTTTGTTAGATGCGTCGGAATGTACTACGCGACAGACTAACGGTCTACTGAATGAGTAACAAGAAACTTTTCTTGTCATTTAAAGCTTCAGAAAGCAAGATAAACTCCATGGGAGCTAGAAAATATTTTTTTCCAAAATTTGATTCAAACCTTTTATCCCAAAGCAACTTTTACCATAAAAAAGTATGGAACAAAATTTGACATAAGAGAACTTCAAAAATATAGGACAATATTATATTTAACATGACACTTTTTGGGCTCAAAATCCTCTTTTTAGTCATTTTTGTTCAAGACTATTTTTTTACAATCCACGGCTTCTTGTAACTTAATGTTTACTTGGCATGTATTGAAAACAAAATTTCACAAGTTGATGTCTATAGGGGCCTGGGACAATATGATTTTCTTTTCAGCTATGTTTATATTTCATTTTCATGTTACCATATATAAGAAATACAATAAATTAGTTTCGCATCAAATGACCACTGGCCGCACAAGAAAATACTGGTCAAGGATAAATAGCCCTTCCCGCCCGCTGTTTTAGTACCTCGCTTATAACGTCGTTTAGTGGAAGATGAAAGAACAAGTTGTTGATCTGAAGGAAAAGACAGTGTCTATGAAGGATTAGTTAAGGATTATAAGAGAAAATCTGCAGAAATTATATTTAGGGTTTCTTCTATGCTATCTCAATCCGCTTGCTTACTCATCCTCATTCTATTTAAATTGCAAAATAAGTAAATGATTAAATAATATTAATACTGGGCATTTCCATTGGTTTGCTCAATACGCCTCACAATTCTTAATTTATTATTCTACCAGCAGGCCATGAGGATCCACATTTTCATTTCTTATTGTACATTTCGCCTGTTAGGCGTCCTTATTTGGCTAGCGTTCTTACAATATACGTCATGAGGCATTTATTCACAATTGAGTCGAGTTCGGTAATGTATGAACCCTAGGACACAATGATGGGACAAGTATTCATTCCAATCATTGTCATCCATCCGGCCACTGACAACTCTTAACATTGCTCGACTCATATGAGAAGACAAGACACAACGTACCGCGAGTCACCGACACCACAGTGTTTACATTTTTCTGCATAGTTTCCTTCACATTTCCCTCCCATTGTCTGTGTTACGTATTGGTCTAGACTTTATATTATTCTTCTTGGGTTGTCTGGGAAAATAATAATATTATTATAGGTTTCTCACTATGAAACCAGGGGATGCGACAGGACGCGCTGAGGATCATTTTGATCATCAACTTCTTATCTCAGGTGGCCTAGGGTTTGATCTATGCTAGCTCCAAATAGAATAAATTCTTTTCTGGCCTCTCTATTCGTTATTATTAAGAGTCTGACCAGAGAGCAATTGAGACAGGCATGAGCGATTCTTCACCTTAATATAATTCAATAGCAAATACTCGTCAAGTCAACAATTTTTTTCTCGGCTCACATCCGCTTTAGATTAATTTACAATAACATATTTGAAAAATGCCATTCTATATAAAAAGTTGTTAGTTAGGAACGGAAGTAAAATCCTTCATTCGTTTGAAATTGGTTGACCCGATAAAACATCTATAATACGATACATTCATATAAATCTCCGTCTCAAGCTGCAAATAATCGGAAAAAAATTCTTGCCCCCATTGTTTAAACTACTGCATATCATAACCAGTTTTCGGTTTGTTCACAATAAGTCAATTAATTGAAGACATAATCATCTATTTGAAGGTCATAATACCCTAGCTCAATTTGCGGCGCTGCACTGCGGCTGACGCCTAGGTTATTCCAGTCTTTCCTTGGAATAGACCCTAGAGACAAATTTCCCCTATGAGATGAATAAATGGAATTTCTTTTTAATATAATTTTTTTAGATAGGATAATATAAGCCTATCATGATATATACACATTATTTTTAAAAATAAGCATCAGGGAAGAATTTTTGATAACCAACTGAAACAGTGGGATGTTAAATAAGACTATTTGGCTTGAAAATGTATTTTTCTATTTAATGAAGCAAAACGAAACGGGACATTAACACTGAGGTAAAAAATTTGAACAAAATTAGAAAATTCATTGACGATACGGAAAGAGGAGCAAGCTTGAGATTGAAAATAATATAATATTCTTAATAAAAGAAAATACCAAAATAAAGAGCTATAAATGCAGCATGGCAAGAAGAAACGTGCAAATTCCTTGACAATATAGTTTATGGTGCATAACTCATAAACACAATGGAGTTGATTGCTCACAAAAGGAAACATTTTGACATTATTCCAGAATCATCTACTGCAATTCGTCTGGAGAATTGCCTGCATGTCATAATAGACATAAAATGGCAATATTTGGGAACAAATTTTGGAAAATAAAATCGGAAGATTTGCGGTCTTAATGATGAGACAGCATCATGTCATGAGAAAGATATTTGTATTCTGACTAGTTTGGAAAGGAACAAAGAAAGTTTTATCTTTATCAATTTTCATTATATTGCATACGTTTATACAAGGTAACAGCTGCCACTCGTCACTTTTCTGTTAAAAATCGAATTGTTTTAAAGCTGTAACATTTTCAAACTACAAACGTAGAATATGTTGAAAAGAAGCATAGTTTGTGAATCGAATACACAATATCCACGGATATGATTCTTTTGTTTCGGTTTCTGAACTTGTGCCAAAATAATGGTATTTTTATAATAGGCTATTCGACACAAAAATTAAGACTATAAAGTTATATTGAAAGGCTATGGAAAAATACAAAATCTGACATTTTAGCATGTAAAGAATTGCATAGTTAGCTTGTGAAAAGGTCGGGAGAGTGTGTGTGGACAATAAGGATAATTTTTAACTCTATCTCGATATTTAAAAACAATCCATTAATGCTATATTCTGTTTTATGTCTCAAGGGTCTATTCCAGGGGAAGACTGGAATAATCCAGACGTCAGCCGCAGTGCAGCGCTGCACATTGAGCTCGGGCGAGGAGAGGTGACTTGCTCGAGGCCACACAGCGCAGCGGCGGGTGATCGAACTCTGTACCTTTCTGGTACGAAGCAAAGACCGTGCCTCTGAGCACGCTGAACCAGTTTTTGTCTTAATATCAATATTGAATGTTTTACAATTACGCTCATGATGATTATTAACATGCATAAGATATAAAATAAATAGATGAATATATATATATATATATATATATATATATATATATATATATATATATATATATATATATTTATATATAGATAAATAAAGTATCAACTGGTATTCGTTGCTACAATTCTCGTCAAGAATTGTATTGAATTATCTAGATAGATTTCAAATGCGTTTTTAAATTATTTTTTGTGTGTGACCTTCTTTTGTGATTTTTGT
>NC_088362.1:78240508-78285508 GCF_034508935.2 Berghia stephanieae
TTCCCGCCCATTGGTGTGTGTGTGTGTGTGCATGTGTGTGTGTGCGTGTGTGTATGTGTGTGTGTTTGTGTGTGTGTGGCTTTATTTTTGTCTAGCATTGAATATGAGAAATGAATGGTATGCAATACCTTCTAGCAATATAACACTTTCTCATCTTCTTCCTCTTCCTTGTCACAACCGTCCCCTGATCACCAAAGTCTGTATCATCATCATCATCATCATCATCATCATCATCATCATCATCATCATCATCATCATCATCATTATCATCACTTTCACCATAATTCTCAATACCACTACCAATATTGCCGATCATTATCATCTTAGTCATCACAACTTGAACAAACATGATCCTCACATCAGCAACATAATTATCGTTTCTATAATAAATTCTAAAACCAATCTACCATTATGGAAAAAAATATATGTCAATATCCATCCTAATGATATTTTTATTTCATTTCTATTTATTTCAGGCCTATGCCCAAGTTGGTAAGTGTTAATCTTTTTTTTTTCTATTTCCTCCTTTCCCCCTAGAATAACATCTATTCAAAAAACTCTTACCTTGTCAGCCTGTCAGAAGAAGTCGTTTTCATAAATCAGACACCAATATCAGTCTCAGTTGATGCCCTAATGGCCAACTGTAATTGATTATTTTCTTTTCTGGACTCCTCCTCAAGAAGAAATATTACACGATCAATTTGGGTCAGGTGGCGTAGTCGAAGCTCACTTACTTCACACCACGCACTGAGTTCGGACTCTTTCCGATGGAAGTTCTTTAATTTTCACCGCGGATATCGCGGATATCAATATTCATTCAATGGTAAATGAGTAGCTAGATTTCATTAATCTGGAATCTGGCGAAAGGAACTAGGTTACTCCACAGATGATGGGTCATCCTACAGCATTATGCCGTTGATCCAAGTTACCATGTTAGGTCAGAGCAAATCGTTTTCACAAATTATTGGACACCTATGGATGAGACAATTGTAGTCAAGTTTGATTACTTTGTCCTCTAGAGTGATAGAGTCTGCATGGTTTGGGTTTTTGCGCATTGTGAGCTCACTTGCTTCACAATACGAAGTTCGAACCCTTGCAGGGAAAGTATCATATTTGGGCATATTTTAATCTCTGATCATATTACACAGCAGTAAATGAGTTGCTTGGTTTCTTTAGATCTGGCAAAAGTGGCGGAAAGGGAAGTAACTATGTCAACCTACCGTATTATAACGTTCATCCAAGTAGATTTGCTCGCCATGAAAGGGATCCATAGCGTCTGTTTGAAACAAGTAAATCAATATATATATATATATATATATATATATATATATATATATAGTGTGTGTAGTGGTGTGTGTGTGTGATTGGGGTGTGTTGTGCCATTTCTCCTTTTGTTTAAGTTTTATACATAAACACCTACATAAGTTATAGCCAAAGCTATTTTGAAATTTAGTTTCCTGGCTGGGCAATGTACGAGGGAAAGGGTAAGCTGAATAAGTGGATCGATTAATAGTGCATCGTATTGACAAGCGAGTGACCCACAGTCAAGTTTATGTTTAGTATGTACAGTAAGCAACAAATTTTACTGGAACTATGCACTTTTTAGTTAAAGCAAACCCCTTTTATACAACACTCAGGGGACCGTATAGAATGCATTTTTTAAAAAGAGACTAGCTTTATTGTCATTTTTTGTGGAATATCAACTGTTAGAAGTAGGTCATCGGTTCTGTATGATAAGCGGCCACGGTCTGTCTGTTTTTGTGTGTGTATTCGAGGTTGGCGGACAATCGCTTCAACTGATTTGCACCAAAATCAGCACAGGCCTAGTACTATTCTTTTCAAACAGAAATTCAAGATCAACAAACTTTTTGATCATTTTAAAGCAGGCTTCCGTAGGTTTGGTAGCTGAAGACAGTTCAAGAAATGCAGGGGTCAATTCACTGAAAGCATCCCATATTCTGATTTTTTTTCTCCTTTGAAGCAGAAAAAAACCCCAGTATCACATTCTGTTAAAGCATGAAAGATCGGCAGTCCGTCAACGCTATTTCGTGGGCTACAATATGAAAATAATGCTTTCCGGAATTTTGCCAGACTCTATCTCCACGATATTATAGTGAATTGGTAGCTAGTTGAATCTTATTTAAATATGCCCAACAAGACAACGCCCTGTCTATATGGCAACAAGTAAATTGTTACCGTTCATTTCACACGACAGAAACTGGGAGAACGTCAGCTCTATAAAAAGCAATGGCTAAAATCTAGATTGGCATATTTGAAAACATCAAAGTGAAAAATTAGAGAGTAGGTACTAGTGTAAAATTAAAATCCAGCAAGGTTTTTTTTTATGAAACAGTGCCAGACAAAGTAGAAATAAATAATATATGCAAAATCATTTTTTTAAAAATGAGCCTGCTTCGATTGCGGGCTGATTTATTTGGGATGACTTTAGTCCGCTTTATCTGTCACTGTTTCATACACAACTTTTCAGATCTTGACTCACATCTAACAGCTAGTGAAAAAATGTGGATTTATTATGATTGCTGTAATGGAGATTATTACGTGTTGGGTTGATAGCCCTTTTTTCCAATACAACAATGACTTTAGCTCACAAAAATGTGGGTTATTAGACTCGTAAATAAGCTCACTTAGCTCTGACTGTCACTTTTGTTGTCGGGTCTCTCTCTCTCTCTCTCTCTCTCTCTCTCTCTCTCTCTCTCTCTCTCTCTCTCTCTCTCTCTCTCTCTCTCTCTCTCTCTCTCTAATCTTATGAGAGTTGTTTAGAGTTTTTGCCGAGATGAAGGACATTTAAATCGGTCGATATTTGAAGGACGAGTTTCCTAGCCAAATTTTTAAATATGGGTTTTTCCAGAGTACGGCAGAATTGATGTTATAATAATATAATGAACTTATATAGCGCCTAGTTCCAATTTAGAATTGCTCACTGGCGCTTTACATCAACACATCATGTATGATATACAAATATAGAACTGGCATGTTAAAACCACACAAATACGATGATAACATAATATATTATAATAAAATACATACTAAGAGTCCAAATTATATGCCCTACAGAAAAGCTCAGTTTTTAACCGTTTTCTAAAGATAAGTGGATTTTCACTTTTTAGTTTCAATATTGATGGAGTTCCACAGTCGGGGGCATGGTGGTCAAAGGATTTCTCATGAAAAACTAACGATTTTGGGGGTTCCCTTAGGATATTTAAATTAGCAGATCTTAAATTTCGACTGGGTTCATAAAGGTGGATAAGTTCCTGAAGGTAAACAGAAGCAGAATTGTTTAAGCAATTGAAAACATGGGTGAGTATTTTAAATTCAATTCTAAACTTTACAGGTAGCCAGTGTAGGTCCTCCAAAATCGGTGTTATATGCTCGCGCTTTTTAGATAACGTTACCAATCGAGATGCTATGTTATGCTTTTAGGTAAAATACTCACAAAATCCGCCCGTTACAACGTACCAACACTCAAAACTATAACCTTAAACGTTTATAGTCTGATTGATGAAATTTAGTAAGAAATAAATAATCCTTAAAATGGCTGTCTAAAAACAATAACAAAGAGGTGAGTGACGTCAATTTAATTCAATCTATAGATCGAGTTGTCGGAACCTCTTAATGAAACAAGAAATTTTAAAACACATATATGCATAAAAACAAGATTAATTTGTTGAGCAACAATGTATACACACACCTGATAATTACCTTACCTAACTAAATCATCTTTCAACCAACAAAAAGCGAGGGCGGCCTCTAATTTAAAACATAGGTACGATGTCTTTCAGTGTTTTCTTACGCCTACACGATTTCATGGCCTAATTATTTATGTTATCAAGACACATGCTATGCTGACGCTCCTGTGACGCAGAGATATTCTAGACAAACCACAACCAAATGCTGTAATCATCAGTGACACGTTACCAGCAAACAAAACAAAACAAAAATACAAGGAAATATAACTGACCACATGACAGATAGCTGTACAAATAGCTCGTGGCACTTTGAATGTTGTCTATGCTTATCTGCATGTGAGAAGGGGGGAGGGGGGCGGTAGGAGCGGGGAGTCCCGATAGCTCAGATGGTAAAACATCGCTTCACACGCAAAGGGACCGAGACTGATCCCGGGTGTAGTCGCGATTTTTTTCTGACCCCTCCCCCCCCCCTGTCCAACCAGGACCAATATATGCTTTGCGTCCAATCGAAAGGATAGCAAGCAATTGTTTTTTGTCCGTTTCACGCTTTAGAAATCGGGATTAACTCATGATCAACTAGAATTTTTTTGTTAATCTACGGGTAGAGATGGAAGAAAAAAAACTACTCGTCTTCTTTATGCAGTTTGCAATAAATCCAATATTGAACGAAGACAAGGAATGATTTTAAAAAGAAGAATTTATTAACACAGTTCAAGAAAAGATTATATTTTCTCCTATAAAGTATTTTTGTAGAGCTTTCGTGCCCATATTTGATGGTTACACAGTTATGGGCTCAATTTAACGTTAAATATAATGGAGTATATTTTGCACTGGTTAGAGAGTATTTTCATTACATCGATGAAACCATGACACTATGCGGGTTATCAAACTTGTAAATAAGTACAAGTCGGCCTGATCCAGTATGAGCCTGAGCTGTTTCGTAATCTGAAAATACACATTTTTGAATTTCTGACTAGAAAACCATTCCTTCAAATTTACAGTAAAATGTATATATCATAAGTCATTACTCCCAAAGTTTGTTTTTTCTACATGTATATTATTCTAGTCTCTACCTGCCATTTATAGTTGGTCATTTAGATTTAAAATATTTTCTTTACTCAGACAGAGCTAAATCATGCGTTCGGCTTTCAATTTGTCCATGCTCTGAAACATCTTACCTTTAAGCCGAGTAAGGAATTGAATAGAGTGCAGTCTATATTTTTACTTTGAAATTAAGCCGATCAAATAAACAATAATTATCATTTAACGAATCAAAATAGACAATCATCATTAAACTAGATGACATGTAATGAGAGAATAAAGATGAAATTTATATCCTTACTTTGAAATTTTGCCAACCAAAATAAACCATTATTGTTAGATGTAGTGCAATGAGAGAAAAAATAATTTTATTTGTTTTCTTTAATGAAAACTAGATCTCACAACTGTAATTAATATCAGGCAATCTAAAATATATAAAAGCCATATGTAAAATTTTAGATCTGTCCGTACTATTTACATGATTGAAAGAGAGGTGTGGTTATGATCAACACTGATGGAAAATGGGAGCATAATCTTCGTGTTTTCACGGGCTTTTTTTTTTTCTATCTTCGTGTTTTCATTACTTCCGAGACATCTTCATTCCCGCCAAACTGTTTATTTTTGTTGTATTATTGGTATGTGCTATCCTATCTCTGGCCTACTCTGACCAAACACTTTTATTTATTTTTTCTATTTATATACCCTTCCCTTACCTGCCATTTTCAGAATTTCACCTGAAATTTCTCACCCCCCCCCCCCCCAACCAACATAAAAATAGATTTACAGAAAAACCAAAACTGCACTCTACACACAATATTTGTTCAACAAAATGAGCTCTCCAACACGGTGTCAAGTTTTTATAGCTATAACAAAAACGTTAAATGTTGTGACGTGCAAAAGCAATCAGAATGAGAAAAGTGTTGGTTGTATCGCAACGTACGTGACGCTTTTCTCGTGGTTGGCAAAGGAAAGGGTTTTCATAGAGGACTTTTATATCCAAAATCGATCGATTGAAATGACATCCAATTGGTCAACAACAACAAAAAGTCTTTTTGAAGTCTAAAGTTTGAAACTTTTTGACAAGTTGGGGACCGTTTAAACAATTGATAATTGAATTTAAACGTTTTTGTGTGACCAGAATACGAAAATAATGCGTTTTGTCCGGACTCAACAAAGGCATTCAGCGAGTTCCAGTGTCGGTTTCTATCGGAATGTTTTTCTATTACATGCTCCATCAACGAAAACAATCAGCCTTCGCCTGAGTACTTTTGTATGATTTACTCAAGGCCAAAAGAGTTACCAACCAGTTCAAATAGGGTATCCCACCAGGCCCATGTGGACATTCTTGTGTACCAAATTACGATGAAAAAGGTGAGGGTAGCCCTTTCTCCAACAGGTTCAAATAGTGTACGACTCCAACTCCGGAAAGGGCAGTGAGGGAGAGAGGGGGACAAGAGAGGAGAATAGTAAAGATTCATAAACATATGTTGAGACATTCGTCAGTTTGTGACATCCGAAATCCAAACAAAAATCAATCAAACTATGTGAGAGCTCGATGCACAATCAGGTTGAAAACCAGCATGATGTAGATAGGTGGTAGTTTTGGCATGCGGTACATTTCGTCGTGTCGAAACGCCTTACCAAATGACAGGTCATCACCTATTGCCACTGATAGAACTGTCTGTCCTGTGACATTTCGAGGCATGACGACCATGATGCGGGAAAGGTGTAAGGGGGTGGGGGGGGGGGGGGGCGAATAATCAGACTTAACGACGTCTCGTTTTATCACTTCTTTGGTTTACAAGATGAACATTAAATCCACTGGTGACCATGAATATGCATTAGCTTCATCGAAGAAGAGCTACCTTTCGCTGCCATGTTCACTTGAGATGCAAAACGTGCAACGGCATGATGTCTTTACACTGTCGATTAGAGTGTTGGATGACTCAGGTCATATTTGCAGATCATCTCACATGCAAAGTGCCTTTCTTCCAAATTATATTTGACTTGTCTGGTTGAATCCCACAGCACTGAGCTAAATTTGCCAAGGAAATGTATTGTTTGGTTTGAGCCAAATTTGCCAAGGAAATGTATTGTTTGGTTTGCACTCTCCTTCGATTAGCAACTATCGTGGTTAGACAAAATTTATTAGACGAGAAAGATAGTAGTTCCGCAAAGGAACCATAAAAATAGTTGTCACTTAATTGAACCGCATGGGTGTCTTTATTGTTTATCCCCCAAAAGATGGATGTGTCAACACTTATCTACTTGCATATAATATGTTTAACCTTCGCCTTGAGTAATTTTAAGAAATCACTAATCACTCAAAGGGTGTGATTTCTATGACAACAGAGGACGCCATTGAAATTATTGAAGACTAGTTGGGGCACCATTCTGGATCATATTTCTTTCAATGTTTTTGAAGACCAAAGAGAGATGTCATAAATTTCTTATTCTGCAGGTTGACTATGTAGAAAAATATAAGTAGGTGTGCTAAGTTATAAAGTTCTTTCCTGCTTCCTTCTTAGTCATACTAAAGACTTCTTGATCACCCCTCGTAAAAGTGCAAGCAATTATTTTTTATCATTATCTTTTGCTTTCTCCAGCCATCGTCATCATCATCATCATCATCATTATCATCATCATCATCATCATCATCATCATCATCAGCATCATCATCGTCGTCGTCATCATCATCATCACCATCATCATCATAATCATCATCATCACACTGAGCCACACATCGTGCACCTAAAAGAAGGTCATGACATATCACTTTGGGGCGTCCAACTCCAAAACCACTGGACTGGAATGGGTAATGATAAGAACCTGCATTGAGTCCCATCAAGCACTTCATACTACCCCTTCAATTTAAAGCATATAATAGGAGGAGAAAGAGGGTAAATACGAGGTCACATCTCGTGTGTCCAGGAATTTCACGGTGTTCTAGACATAAGATCTAGTCAAAAACGCATTATTACCCTTGATGAATTTCAGGTCACACGACGATACAGTTTTGGACCAATTATTTTTGGGTGATCTCGTCACGTGACATCTGTGAATGCAGTTCTCCCACTCCAGGAAACAAAAAAGAAAAAACATCAAGTCAATTGATATGTCAAGTTAACTCATGCTTTTGCTTGCTTTTGGTTTGAGTACTTGATTATGGGGCAGTGTTCTATTTCAAAAGAGGTGCCCATGACACTACTTGTACTATGTGAAACGTAAATGTTATTCCATAAGAGCTGCTAACCAAATATATGAAGGATTCTGAATTATATTGAGAGTTATCTTATTTGGACATGGAAGCGCGATTTGATTTTTTCAAGACTGGATAAGGCAGGATACAAAATCTCCTTTGACAACGTACCGACACAAAAACCATGCGAAATACCAAACGTTTATAGTCTGGTTGATATAATTTAATGAGAATTTATACAGTAAGCTAAAGGCCATTCTAGTTCGATTCAACTCGCTCTATTTTATTGATGCTATGCCTTTAGATAAAATACTCACATCTGCCAAACGGACAGAACGTACCAATACAAAAACCATGCGAAAAATCAAACGTTTATAGTCTGATTTACTCGTATATGATTTAGTGAGAACTAATCATTAAAATGGCCGTATAAAAACAATAACAAAGAGCTGAGTGACGTCCATTTCGGTCCTTTTATAGTATGTCACTTTGGAACTGTCATTTACCAACGATAAGGTGACCCCGCTCCTAATCGATTTGTACTTATCACTCCCATCCTTCATGGAAAGAGATATATTTTGACTGACAAACAAGGCTAAGCGGTGCAGGGCACAGGTGTTATGACATTTGTGCGGCTATGTGGTCTTGTGACACTCGCTGTTGGATCGGAATGTCCTAGGTTCGAGCCTCTCTCGGTGCATAGTTGAGTCCTTGGGTGCGGCTATGTGGTCTTGTGACACTCGCTGTTGGATCGGAATGTCCTAGGTTCGAGCCTCGCTCGGCGCATAGTTGAGTCCTTGGGAAAGGCCTTTTACTCCATTCTCTCACCATATTCAGGTGTAAAATGAGTACCTGGCCGTTAACAACGCTGACTCTGTCCGAAAGAAAATTGTAATATCGCTTAACAGGCGTCATTACCCGTCCTACATGTTAAGTGATGCTCTGTTGGCCAGAAATCCCTTGTAAAGCGATTTGAGTATGTTTAGTGGACATTGCACTATATAAAAGCTCCAAAAAGAAAATTTGGTCCACTGATTCTAGAAGTGCGGCTTTGTGGTCCTGTGACACGACACTCGCCTTCGGCTGATCAACAGGTCCCTGGTTTAGTCCCGCTCTGGGAGGCGCTAAGTTGAGTCCTTGGATACTACTTTTTACTCACATTCTCTCACCGTACTCATGTGTAAAATGAGTACCTGGCCTGTAACAACATTTGTTTTTGTCAAAAATAAATGATTATTGTAATAGCCCTTACAAGTGTCATGTCTCATCCTACAAGTTTAGTGTTGCTGTTGGCTTAAAATCCCTTGCAAAGGGCATTGAGAACATTAAATGGATATAGCTCCTTAAAAAAACTCAAGTTCAAGCTATAGCTGAGTTGATATATTTTGATTGAATTCACTGAAATAAGCAGTTCTTCAAACTTAAAGAACTGAACTGTATGAAAGAGGCCAGACAAGGAAAGAAAGAAAAATACATGAAAAAAACCATCCCAAAAAATCAGTCTACCTCGAGTGGGGATCGAACGTCAGACCTACCGGTCAGATGTGCTATCATTACACTACAGAGGCTCACGAGAGCTGGGACAATTAATTCCCACGCGCAGATTAGCAGTTCTGATAACCGAGCACAATCATGGGCTTATGTTAACATTGTTGTAATAGACAAATTTTAGCGTTTTAACCAATATTTTGCGTTGGTTTGAGAGTATTTTCATAACAACAATGGGACCATAACTAATCGGATTATGAGACCTACAAATAAGTATACGTCACTTTAACTCTCTCCTTGCCAGCTATTTTTAGAATTCCCCCCGAAAATTCATACCCACCTAACAAAATAATAGACTTTTCCTAATCAAACAAAAAAGTAAGAAGTACATTCTATGAAGAATGTTATTCGGCAAAATGATGTCAACAACACAAGTGTTTAGTATTTATAGCTGTAATCAAAGCATTCCTTTACATTTTGTGATGTACAAGAAAATTCAGAATTATAAAATTGTCAGTTGTGACGATTTTCCTATGGTTGCTAAGGAGAGGGTTAAGCCCATAGCTTTAAACATACAGCATCACGCGGAAAACAATGAGACAGATTTAGAAGTAAAACGTGTTTAATGCTGCTTTATAGACCATAATTGGAACATTTTTTTTATTATACAGTGTTGAAATTATTCATATTATAAAGCGCAGCTCTGGTTATGGAGCTACTCCTTTTTCATATATACATCCCATTTCCATTGTATTTTTATCTTATTATGTAAATTAAAACACGTCTGTGCAAAACATTTCCTTTTCGGGATGCAATAAAGTATTATTATATTATTATTATTATTATTATTATTATTATTATTATTATTATTATTATTATTATTATTATTATTATTATTATTATTATTATTATCATTATTATTATTATTATTATCATCATTATTATTTATTATTATTATTATTATTAAGGGTGTGGGCATCATAGGTAATAGTGAGTAATAGCTTTATTGCATTCCACTTAATAAGCCTCATGTATGCTAATGGCACCTCAAATATCTAGAATATTATGTGGTGTACAATTGGAACAAGCAGCATGGGGTTTAACCAGTTAACTGCCGTACACTGGAAAGGCACGTATTAAAAAAAATTGGCCAGAAAACTGGTCATTCAAATATTATCGATTTAAATGCCCCCCCCCCCTTCCCATGTTGACAAATATTCTCAAACCTGGGACTTAAGGAAGACCTCGTGAGGTCGTAGGTTTGATCGTTTTTTTTTTGTTTTGTTTTTTTTTTTTGCCAAGATGAGAACCATTTAAATCGATCGATTTTTGAGGGACGAGTTTTCTGGCCAAATGTTTAAATACGTATTTTTCCAGAGTACGGCAGTTAAATGGTTAATTAGAAGTTGTAATTTTTATAGAAAAAAATGCAACTGAAGAACTATTTGTTTTTCTTTATAGGTAATTTTTATCATTAGGGTAAACAATGTCCTTGCGAATGATGTCGTTACTCGTTGAATGCACTGTGAATTACGTCAGTGATTGAATTAATTGATAGAGGCCAGATTCTTATCTATAATTAAAATTGTCGCAATCATGCAATCATTTGGAATGAAAAGCATGTATTATGGAATGTTAACTGGCGGCTGGTTCAATGTGTTCAAACACCCATTTACTGTACTATATTATGGTTGTAAATGTTTCTGAATGTAGCCATATATGCGGTCAGCTTAATAGAAAATAATAAACATTGCATTTATAAATAGTATATATATATATATATATATATATATATATATGTGTGTGTGTGTGTGCGTCTGTGTGTGTGTTTGTATGTATGCATGTATATATATATATATATATATATTATATATATATATATATATATATATATATATATATATATGCATAAATAGACATAATATATGTTTATGCACATAATGTATATATATATATATATATATATATATATATATATATATATGTGTGTGTGTGTGTGTGTGTGTGTGTGTGTGTGTGAACATTTCTTTTGTGCCCTTCCTCCAATTTACCAAGCTTAATAAACTTTTCAATGCTTCATTTATTGCATGAAATTATATATATATATATATATATATATATATATATATATATATATATATATATATATATATAGGTATGTGTGTGTTTCCCAAAACTCACAAAGATATACGCACAAACACACACTTACGCACACATACACACATGCCTTTTCCACATGAAGTGGAAAAGTGAAACAGATTTGAAGTTGGGGGATGCCTCCATTCAAATTGTTGACAAAGTGAAAAACTTTGGCACATTCTTAGACTCTGGACTGTCGATGGAGCATCAGGTTAATAATTTGGTTAGATCTCTCTTTTTCCAACTAAAAAAGATTGCTTCCATTAGACGGTTCATATCTGAGGATGTGACCAAGCACCTGGTTGTGTCCCTCGTACTATCGAAATTGGATTATTGTAATGCTCTGTTGTTTGGCGTTTCGCAATACAATCTGAAACATCTTCAGATTGTCCGAAACAGCGCTGCCAGACTAGTATTTATGAAGCGTAGGTGCGACTCTGCCGGACCTCTACTTCATGACCTGCATTGGCTGCCTGTTGAGAAAAGAATTAAATTCAAAGCTTGTGTTTTAGTGTATCGTTGTCTTGAAGGTACTGCCCCTTCCTACCTTTCAGAACTAATTGAAAGATATTCAAAACCCGCCCCTTACGTTCGGCCAGTGATTCCACAAAACTAGTTGTCCCTCGAATTCGGAAAAATGCTGGAATGAGATCCTTTTCTCATTTCGGACCCTCTATTTGGAACGCCTTACCGCAGAGCATTCGTGAAAAAGAATCTTTGTCTATTTTTAAACGTTCGCTTAAAACATATTTGTTTCGATTTTAGTAGATGGTATGAGAAGCAAGATAGGTTTGGTTTGTGTTGTGTGTTGTGTTGTGTGTGTGTATGTGTGTGTGTGTGTGTGTGTGTGTGTGCTTGTGTGTGTGAATGAGTATGTTTCAGCCAAAGTAATTTGTAATTTAAGCGCTTAGAGTCTGGTGTCTCGGAGTTATAGCGCTATATAAGTTTTCAGCATTATTATTATTATTATCTTTATCTTAATCCCGTCGGACGACATAATATCTCTTCACTTCGTTCAAATGTACCATACCAAACATCTCGCAGGTAGGGAAATATGTAGTCACCCTGGGATTAAGGGGAAAAAAAAAGAAATGCATAATAAAGAACATCGCAATGAAAGGAAAAGCCATAGACTCCGAGGGTCTCTCATAATTCTAACTCACCCATCACCTCACGTGTTCACTCACGTGCATTAGTCGTTCGTCCTTCACGGACCATCATCGCTGGCCGATCTAGATGGGAATGGAAATCCACAGCAGGTTGAGGTCAAGATTACTGACTTTCCTCGTACACCAACCGTTACTTACCGGATTACCGTTTCATCTTTGAAGGCCAATAACCTTTGTGACAACAAACATCACGATGGGGTGTGTGGCTTTTATTGTATTCCGAGCTCGAGGGATTTGTAGCCTTGATAAATATTGATGTATGAGGCGTTAATAAATTCCCTTTATTCGTCTCATAGAGGATATTCGTCTCTAGAGTCTATTCCAAAGGAAAACTGGAATAACCCAGGTGTTAGCCGCAGTGCAGCGCCGCAAACTGGGCAAAGACCGTACCGGTGAGCCAGGCTGCCTATGTATATGAAACCCTTCTAAGTGTCTGTTTTTATCAATGTGTACTAATCTTAATGCCGAACATGGGACCTAAGAAAAAGTGCCCCACCCCTTAAAACGGTAATATGTATGGGTAATTCAGATGCTGATAACCAAATTTATAGTTAAACCATCAGATCTGAGCTAAGTTTATGAAACTAGTGTGAAGTGCATTGACATGGTTAATCCGTGGAATTGCTCTATATAAATGTTAATTTTAAAATTTGTTTTATGTTTTATTGAGGAAAATAAAGATAGTTTCTTGAAATGAGAAGGATAAAAATAGTATATTTTTTTATTATTTTCTCATCCTGTGAGTTACGATACCAATTTGAGCCGTGGGTCATACTATATTGTTTATGTAAATCTTTGATAATAAGACTAAAAACGAATAAAATTTGACGTTTCAAGTTTGCCCTTTAACAAAATAGAAACTTATTTGATAAAACACGAACAAAATTAAGAATGATATAATTTCTGAAATTCTTTTCATTTTAGCCAGAAAAAAAACCCAAAAAACTTTCAATGTCAATCGATTAAAATGATTCTGAACTTGCCAAAAAAAAGTCCCAATGATGATTCCTCTTTGAAATTCGGTTTGAGAATTTTTGACACAATAAAGGCCATTTGAATTGACGATACCGATAGTAAAATTTCCTGGCCAGTTTCTTTTACTAATATATCTTGTCAGAATAGAGAATTAAAAAAGACCCGAGCTTTTATATTGCGCAATATCCACTAAACGTTCTCAAAGCGCTTTACAAGGGAACCTTGACCAACAGCAACACTTAACATATAGGATAGGATGTGACATGACGCCTGTTAGTCAATATTACAATTTTACGGACAGAGACAACGCTGTTAACGACTATGTATTCATTTTACACTGAGCACGGTGAGAGAATGTGAGTAAAGAGTCTTTTCCAAGAACTCAACTATGCGCACTTCAGTACGGGTCTTGAACACTGGACCTTCCGATCCGAAAGCGAGTGTCATACCACAAGAACATATAGCACCACTATTTATCTATTAATGCCGCTCTTACCAAAAGCTTTAACGACATTTTACATAATATCCACCAACCAGGCTAACACTTTCGATGTGACACCATGGGTCTTGGTCTCAGCTCAATTACTTCCTAACAACCACCACAACCTTTAAACATTCATGAGTAAAGCTTTAAACGGCATCCAATGTATGCCGAATATAGGGATGTAGCTTTCCTAACGCAGCATTCGTTGAAGCAAAGATGCCTTTAAAATGTAGTCGCAGGTGTTACATAATATAAGGTAATAAATTGATAAAATATATTATTTTCCACTAAAAAATAGTTTTAAAACGCAATATGCAAAGTCGAATTAAGTCAACTTGGTATGTGACTTCACTTTTCATATTGCGTTTAAATAAAATAATCGCAAATTCTGCCCGCCAGATCGATCATACCAACATACGAAACTATGTGTAACCTTTAAAATGTATAGTCTGATTGAGAGAATTTAGTGAGAATTCAACAAGAGGCCTAAAAACAATAACAATAAAAAGCTGAGTGACGTCAAATTCTTCAATATAAACACTTTTCATGTCAATAGAACGGTTCATAATGATGAAATTATTTTTTATTCCTTTCCACAAGAAACCTTTTTCTTCAGATATCAATTGATTAAGATGGTCCCTAATTTGTCAAACATTCATCAACCCGGGATAAAAAAAAAACACCAAATGAAATGTCGTACATTAATCTACCAAATTTGTTATGCTGATGACAGGTTTCATCCTCAAACCTCAAAACTTTATGATTAAGAATCGCTTTATCTTTAAGTGATCCTTCAGAGCCGCTAGGTCCGTGGAGCCGGATTTATCCCGGTTTCAGTTGCGTGAAACCAACAAAAGCAATTGCATAGAATCCTTTGGATAGGACGCTAGTCTGTCACAAAGAGACAGGGCTACCCAATCATTGCTGGGTGGACAAGTGGGGGGGGGGGGGGGGGGGGGTCAGAATAATATATCATGGTCTTTGCGTGTGAAGTGAGTGCTCTACCAACTGCACTATCGGCACCCACGCTTATTTTATCTTTAAAATGTTTTAAAATTAACATGATATCTTTATTACCACTTTATACTTTATATTCATATTCTATTTGCCTCAACTCTACTTGCCTTAGTTGATATATGATACTTTTTATACATGCATTTTTGACACTGTATAAACACAAGGAACTCAAGTTCTTACAATATATTTATGTATTGTGAATATATTGTAAGAACTGCCGCAATAATAGTGTTCCTGCTGGGGACGATAATATCGGCACCATTCCCATGCAAGGAACGGGACTTATGTCGTTTCAGTTTGCGCTTTGGAAATGAATACAGAAATGAAATCCAATAGCTTGTTAATCTCCGGACGGATTTCTTTGCTCTCTCTCTCTCTCTCTCTCTCTCTCTCTCTCTCTCTCTCTCTCTCTCTCTCTCTCTCTCTCTCTCTCTCTCTTTCTTTCTTTCTTACTCGCTCTCTCAGACACAATCTGTCTATCTTTCTCCTCTCACACACTCGTTTATCTATCTATCTATCTATCTATCTATCTATCTATCTATCTATCTATCTATCTATCTATCTATCTATCTATCTATCTATCTATCTATCTATCTAACCATCTATCTATATAACCATCTATCTATCTATCTAGGCTATCTATCTATCTATTGAATCGTGTTTGATACAAATATGGTACGGATAGTGCTCGACATGTAGCAATGTCCTGACGATGGCTGATTAGGCCTAAAACATCGATGTAAACTGACTCCAACATTGTGGTAAATATTAAAATAATATCTATCTATCTATCTATCTATCTATCTATCTATCTATCTATCTATCTATCTATCTATCTATCTATCTATTTATCTATCTATCTATCTATCTATCTATCTATCCATCCATCCATCTAACGATGTATCTAGTATATCTACCTAGTATATCTAGCTGTCTTCATTTTTTTCTGTATAAACTAGATAGAAGAACGTGAATGATACCAGTATCAAATAATGATTCAATCTAAAAGAATTAATGAATAGAATGGATTTAAGATGGAACATTTTGGTTAGCATAATGTTGTATATTTATTTCTACATCCCGTTCATTGAACCCGCTGTTTGCTCAGACGGATATCTAATATAATAATATTTGCAAGAACTGCCGTAAACAAACACAAGCTTTTCCCTGGCGAAAAGCAATAGGCGATAGAAATAACACGATAACCATTATAACTGAGACTGAACACGCTGAAACGTTTAGCCCAGACGTAAAGTGTAGATATTATGACACAGTCATCTTTTATCATATTCTTGTTCTTTGGAATAGTTGCATTGATGGCCCATAAAACTATTTGCATAACAACTCTTTGAAGTTTTCAAAATTAAGCATTTTTCCTGCACTATCTCCTCTAACAAAAGGAATATAATATAATGGAAGTGTTGTCGTCTTTTTAAAGAGATGGTATGTATTGAAAGGGGTGTTTAAATTATTGAACTTAAAAGGGTTTGAAAATGCAGTATCCCAAATCAAAATGTTGCACTAAAGTAGGGATGTAAACAATACAACAATTGCACCGCCCAATGCCTGAATCCAATAGATGTATGCATTAAGGAGATGCTCAACCAGTGTCTTTTTACGTGCAAATCTGAAAATTATAAATTTCTTCTTTTAGTCAAGATAGGTGTGGTGTTAAAGTTGTGTCAGTTGTCAGTGCAATAGATTGCTTCTTTGCTTTGATGCAATGGGCCGACTCTTAATAGTCTGATTTTACTATTATTAATGCACAAAAAGAAAACAATAACTCAATGTACATCTTGTATCCTATATCTATTGTTGATCCTGAAATTAGTTTGAAAATATTTATCACGTACTTGGCATGGGAGTGAGTAGGAGGAAAGCCAGAGATAAACTTTATACTGAAAAAGCACATTTAACTCTTAATATCAACACGTTGTCGATTTACACTTCATGCCGATTTTGTCGTTCTTCGGACCTAATCATTAGTGAAATCATACATGACCCCAAACTGTATTTTATGGGTAAATGGAAGTTTATTTGGATTTGGCACCGATTTAACCATTCGTTTGTGAAGAAAAGGAGGCGACCGGTGAAAGATTTATCAAGGAATTTATATTCAAAACTTTCTCACTGATAATATCTAGCTAGATTGTCCTTGTTTATCTTTCACGTATCTGTCCTAACCGATTCATTATCATACTTGTTGACTGCCGGCCATCACGAATCAGTTGTTGTGTTAGGTCAAATTTATTCAAATGTAGGTGTGAATAAGAGGGAGAAGAAATCTGCCGTACTCTGAAAAACCGTATTTTAAAGTTTGGCCAGAAAACTCGTCCGTCAAATATCGATCGATTACAATTAGCCCTGTCTTGTCAAGAACTTTCAAATCTGGGACTGGACTTCGGTGATTTGAATACCGTTCTGAGTGGTGCAAAGTTGAGTCTTTTGAAAATAATGTTCTTTCTTACATTCTCTCGCGGCACTCAAGAAGTTGGCCGATAACAGCGTTGTCTCAGTCTTTAAATACATTGCAATAGCGCCTAAAGGGCGTCATTTCTTATCCTACAGGTTGGTGTTTGGCTTGGGACCCCCCGTGTAAAACGCCTTTCACATTTAATAGATATAATTCAAGCTAATTATCAAGGTCACTTTGAAAACCTAAATCTATAACACAAGACATCATAGTGTGAGCTCATGGTTTTTAACTATGGTCATGCCTAAGCAATAAAAGCTAAGCAATAATGAATTAAATACTATTTAGTACGACCAAATTGTAATGATTATACTTATGACAGGAATGATAATGACATCGTTGTCGAAAGTTACTCTATATGAATTTAGGACAACTGTCATATAAAAAGAGATTTATGACCATTCAAATGGTGAACGCTGAGAACAAATCATACTTATGATAATTATAAAGGAACAAAATACCTCTACGAAAACCAGCAATTCCCTTGAGTTAATTGTATTTGTTGGTGGTCGATGTTAATGCTTTGTGGTTTGGGGCAATTTGAATGGGTAATGAGGTAATCAGCTGATCTTGTTGACCAACGCTCTTGTACAGTAGGTGGTTTGTGTTTTTCATGACACATTGAGTCCCAATGGTTTAAACGTGTTTTTCTTTCATCATTCAATCTGCCATACATTGACAAAATCACTTTTAAAAACATGTGGCCCCCAATAAAGTTTAAAGTAAAGCGGAGTATCTTTGAACACTTTTCAATTCAAAAGCTTTCTCCATCTAGGAAAATCAATGGAACAGGCCGCTCAATAATTCTTTGACCAGTTACTGCTTGGGTATGTGGTTTGTGTTTTTCTTGATATATTGAATCTCAATAGCTGAGAAGTAATTTCTTTTCATCCTCTATGAAAAGGAAACATGGTTCAATATGGCCTACTGAGGGAATGAATGAAACACCATGAAGCGCATTGATTATTGATTATTTTAAATTCTTGTATATTATGTCCATGTTATTTCTTTTTTTTTTGTCATCTACTCCATTATGCTCTGGCAAAACATATTTTTCTACCCAAAAAATGCCAGAAAAAATGTACTTCAAAAATCGATCGATCAGCATGACCCTTCCAGTGTCAAACTAATCATACTGAGAGTTTAAGTTGTTGTTTGTTTTTGGGACTTTTTTGTTTTTTGTTGTTTTTTTAAAGGTCACTTTGAACGATCGATATTTGAAGGACTAGTTTTCTGACCAAAATCAAAACAAAACAACAACAAAAAAAAACTTGTAACGACGGTGTAATGGGTACGACACAAAGGACATTGTAGTCTTTCAGAGCCGTATTGTTCATGGAATTGAAGTTCGTCTCGGTTTCTGCAGCATTAAGCGGACATTGACAACCTCTTGTTGCCTTCCCGAAAGGTTAAACTGACTCAGGTACTTCGCTGAGTGAACAGATGAGTCAGAAAAAGCAATTCTCCTCATAGTGGGATTAAACTACATTGTTGGGTGAACAGAATAAGAGTCCGAAAAAAACAATTCAAAATGATCCCTCGCTTATGAGGATGGTGCTCTACCAATTGAACCATCAGGACCCTTAACCCTTTCCTTACCAACAATAGGAAAATCGTCACATACGATGCTACCAAAATTTTTATCATTTAGTGCATCATAAATTTGAACGAAAATATTTTGTTACAGTTATAAAATCTTGACACTGTGATGTAGAGCTCAATTTGCTGAACAATATTATGTATAGAATGTACTTGTTGCTTTTCTGTTTGAGTTAGAAAAATCTGTTTTTGTGTTGGGTGGGTGTGAAAACCCAATTATCATTAAGAGCAGTTACGTCATTACAACAACTGCGTTGATGCGAATGAACTGTCCACTTTACCTCACTTCACAGCCACTTCATACAAACGGTCAGTTGGCCTTTGTATTTCAATTTGGACTTTCATCCGAAATAGAGCTCAGTTCTTTTGATTGTAAAGCGAGTGCTCTACCAAATGAGCTCTCCGGACCCCCACTCAAAGGTTTAATTTATTGGCAGAGTAGCCGCCTTGCGTGCGAGCGAATCTGTAATTATCTTTAACCCTCACCCCCACCCCTACATTCTTTGCAAAGAATAGGTATTTGATTTAGAGCTATCTAACATATTTTTTTTCTTCTACGCTTCAAATCCTGATAAAATCCGCATCCATGATCAAAATCTTTATGATCCAAACGACCATTTTACCCTTGTCGTCTTTATTGTTTATATAGGGAATCACGTTTTGATGCTTGTTATTTCTTCTTTTTAAAAAAAAATAACTCCGTTTTTATAAAGCGAAATATTCCCCGCAATAAGCGATTTTAAAAGGATCCCAAGCCATCTTAACAATATAGGATAAGCCATGATGCTTCCATGTAAGGCGCTAATACAAGATTTGTGAGACAATACAGGTACTCATTTCTCTGCTGTCAAGAATATGTGAGTAAAAATCATTCAATAACTCAACGTTGTGCTCCCAGACAGGACTCGAGCCCGGGACTCACGGTCATACAAAGGATCACGAAGCCAACAAAACACATTTCTAAGATCTGTGAGTTTTGACACCAACTATTGTCATAATTAAAGCAATGAGACCTAACAGACACATATGGAACGGTCAGTGACACTTAATCATCCACACATTCTCTCTTATCTTATTATTTTCTTACTCGTTCTTACATAGCCGCTGACACATACACTGGCCATTGTTATGTTTTGTAAAAACCCACCAGCCCTGAAGAGGAATAACAATAACAACAACAACAATGATAATAACTTTGTGTATTCCATATTATATTCTCATATCTTGTTGTGGGACACTTAACCAACGTGTAAGACATCATAATATTACTGATATCTACAGGTCTTGTAGTGAGCGGAAATGTGATGTGGCCAATTGATAAAGCAGATGGTTTTATAAGATCACTATGGACGAACCAAGTTGTTGAGTTCAGATAAGGTCAGGAGAAAAACAAACAAAAAACAGAGAGATCTATTTAACAGAAGATCATTTTGTCCTAGATAACGTTGTTACACCATGCCCATCCATCGGTGTCGAGAGAGAAACTTGTTTCAATAGGCTCGACGGGTGTTAATCAGTGTCACATGACTAATACAATTACAATTTCAGAGCGATTCTATGACCTTAGAAATTGATTAAAATTAACTGAAAAAAAAACACATGTAGGTCGTAAGTTTTAGATTGAATTAAACTTAAATGAACATGATTTGAAATGAAACCCCTTTTTAGCAAAAGTGATAGACAGATCGGATAAATGGAATGCTATGGCGTGTTTTTAAAAAAAATGTAACAGTAACATGTCTATACTTTGTACAAGACAACGTAAATACTTCATCGTGATGTTCTAAAAATAGTTGCACAATATTAAATCCACTGCTCAATAGTTTTTAAAAATCCAGTAGACGATTCAAGAATTAGAAGAAAAAAAAAGACCAAAAACAATGTTTTTAAAAAGAGAATGCACTCCGCCGGCATTTATGAAATTACCTCAAGTAAGCGAAACGAGAGCATTATTTATAAAATGTGGCATGTTGTATTTTCTGGCACTTTTTCACACGCTATTTTCACACCTCAGGCCGATCGGTATTTGTCGGCATTTACCTTGTGTCTGGACTCCCATTCAAAGCGATACCTACCGATGTTAACGACCTTACACAAACATGCCGAGGATAATATGTACTCAAAATTTAATGTAAATGTACGTGGAGTTATGAACTAACCAGGAATGCCTCGAAAATACTTCTTCACAAATGGTCTTATGCGCAATTTAGAGTGAATTAAAAAATTTAAAGACTTAAGAATGGAAAATAGTTTTTAAAATGTCTTTATTCCTCACAAAACTTCCTCTAAATAATATTCTTAACCTTTATACAGTGCTGCAACCCCTACCCATGCAAATGTGTAAAATCGAGAGCCACAATGAGTAAGATTTTGATCAATACTGAAAACCATAACGAACTGTTATCCAGATGATCGGCAACAAGACCATACTAGAAAAATTATAATCGATATTTAGATTGATGAATTAATAAACTTATAGAGCAGTAAAGTTAGGTGCCCCAAACGTAAACAATAACAAGTTGCTAGTGATTTCCGTTAGGGACCGGAATAATTTACGCACAATATAGGTCTCCCAATTTTGTAGTTTGAGTTGTAGGCAATACACTTTCAGTATTGAAAATATGTTTACATAAAATCTAACAGTTGCAGAAATAATAATATAAGGCTAAATTATTATGAAAATCAGGCTCCGAATAATTCTCGTTTTGTTCACACCAGCGCAATAATTTGCTCTGGTCTAAAAATAGATAGACTGTAACTTTTGATAAATTTTAGAAAATTTTACCTTTTGTTCCATAAAATATCCATATCTAGACATTATTTGATGCATGATCGAGTATTTATGAATATGTGTTTCTTTTGCCACCTAACAGCCAAATTTTAAAGGTTATTTTTTTCTATTATTTACATTGGAACGTGAGCTGTCAAGACAGGAACATGTGGTTTGCCACGTGGTTCTCGACCTTTGTTTACGTTTGGGGCACCTAACTTTACTGCTCTATAGACAATATAAATGGTATCGACTTCCAGAATCAGATATGACCCAGACAGATAATATTTTATTTAACTGCCAGCATAATCCACAGAGTCAGGAAACACATCAACATTCACTAAAAGAGAGTATGACTTGAAAAAAAAACTATTTAAATTATAGAAATTGAACAATGCGTACTATCTTCAGTAAAAAGTGTACAATGAATGAAAATGCGTAAAAATACGCATTTTTACGTAAGGTTGGCAGCACTGTCTTTAACTATCTCTCTCTCTCTCTCTCTCTCTCTCTCTCTCTCGTCGCTCTCTCTCTCTCTACACACACACACACACACACACACATATATATATATATATATATATATATATATATATAATGAATTTGATGATAAGTCTATCAACTCAAAATTTATGATTCATGTGTTAAATAAAACTTGAACTCAATTTATTTTGTATTAACAGACTATACACTTTCGACTTCGTACTTGAACTCCTTTGAGTTTTTTTATTTGGACACGGAGAGATATTTTCTGCATTTAATATCTGCAATATTTCGCTCACTAATCGTAGAATTCTTTCCTAATATTAAGAGTGGAAAATGATTGATATATAGATTTTAAGAAATTGAAGATTTTCAAAATACTGAGAGGAATTAATTAGGTATCGATTCAATGCTAGTAGTCCCACCTCATTGTCAATCTCGCTAACCGGAAGGGTGACACATAACACACGTGTTAAAAATGATGGCGTCTGTTTTCGATGGGTTTTGACGAAACGAATTTGATTTTTCGATAAAATAACCACGATATCTAAACAATCCCATAATGCACACAAACCATATTCATGTCAATTGTAATCACCACGCAAAATTTGGCGACGATTGGTCCAGTGGTTTCAGAACCTTAGCGATTTAAAAAATCCAATTTGCCAAATACAATCCTCTTTCCTCATAAACAGCGCTCTATTAAATCATATTTTATCATATACAGTGTTGTTTTAGCAGTTTACTTCTCGGGGCCGAACCGGTAACCATATATAAAAGAAAAACTGGAAGAAAGCGAGAATTTTGATGTTGATTCTCTAGGAACAGATGTTTTACCCAATCAAATAAAAAGGCTTAATTCTCCTCTTTGAACTCGCATCCAATAACTCATTTCATTTTCCTTGGGTCTATTTCCATGGTCACGTGGTGGGTTATGAACCAAGGTAAATGTTGTCCCTATGACCGCATCGATGTTGAAGTTACACTAATACAAAACACTAGGGAGCAATTCATAAACAAATTACTTCTAATACAGTAACAAAAAAAGGGTCAGATTTTCCGAATATTTGAAGTCATGCTGAAGAAAAATAGAACCTTTAGATTCTCTTTGAAATTGAAACACGTGACAACTTGTTTATACACAAGTTTATACTTTAACCTTGCCCAAAGGAATAAAAATTCGATCTTGTTTGTCAGAAGAAGAAAAAAAAACAGTTCAAGGGTTCTGATGGTATCAAATTAGTATAACTGATGGTCTGCTGGTCTTAATAACTTTACCATAGCACCAATTAGAAACACTATATGAGAACAACAATAATAAATAACGTCATCTATTGCCACTAATGTATTCTCACCTGTTTCGGTTCCGGACATTTACCTGGTCTTGGACTTGGAATCGGAATTTTAATCTCCACCCCTCCCCTATCCTCTCAGGTGTCAAGGATTACCTGTTTACAACAATTACTGATTTGTAAAGAGATAATAGATTTCATAACATTTACAGCAAGTTTTTGTTTCACACTACATCAATGGGTAATTCTATATCGTGATATTTGTTTGTTTTCCCCGTGTCTATATTGAGATTCAGATTTTTGGACAAAGTAAATGGTTTTTTGTTTCCTGATTTAGAGAAGAAAACAATTAGAGAATCCCAGTTAGGGTCATTTACCACTCAGTTCATAAATGGTCTTCTTGAGCTAATGACCACAAAAAATCAACAAAATTTCCGGAAACGTGATTACTTTATAAACGGCAATTCCATACGGAAGCGACCTTTCTTACTTGATGATGAATGTTGAGATTGACAGCTGTCATGATGTTGTGATGAAATCTAACATTTATTATTACTTTGCGGATATGTTTAAATTTAACACGGGCTATTGCAGCATCACCTCATTGTACTTAAAACTCAATATGTAAAACTTATTACCATTGTATCATAAGGTCATTGATCTTTTACTATGTCATGAGGAAAGTTGAAGTAGGACACTGCCCTTCAAATGCCTTGGTTGAGAATTTAAAAAAAAAACAGACGGTAAGATCATTTATTATTGTCATGAGAATTGACAGTAGACTGATTACTCAAGACGATCGAATGTGTCCGGTTGGAATTCTTTGATTAATTTTGGTAATCGTAACAAAATGTTGGATCTTGCGCTTTATCATTTCCCTGGTTGACATACGTTGAGGAATGGGGAATGACTTTTTAGTAATAAAGACATCTTGTGATTGAGACTTTGAAGACATTTCATTGATGCCAAAATTTAGTAGAATTCTACAACTGTTTGTAACTAGTTCAGTGAAGACTGTATCGTACGGATGGACAGATCATTTGAGTCTAGAACATTGCAGAGATCACAAATTTAAGACTCAGACCAACGTATACTTATCACTTGCTCTTCTGATAACCGAAATTGTTATTTCATATTGTTGAAAAGGAAAGACTCTCAAACCAAAGCAAAAAATGCAATTCCTGCAATTGAAAAACAAGCCCAAAAGTCCTTTAGGTTATCTATGTGCTCTTAGGTTTTAATAGTTTGTTTTTGAATTTTTTTGTTTATTTATTTTGCTCTCAATATTTTAGAATTTGAGCATAGCACGTCTTAATTACAAGTGCTTTTAAAGATATTAATTTTGGCTAATCAGTACCTGTAGCAAAACCCCATCAAAATGGAATCAACAGATAGTTTCCGCGGATCGGAACTGTAAGGGGGCTGATGATTAGTATCGACATTTCCACTGTAATACAATAAAGGTGATAGTTGTTGAATGAAGACCTCCATATGCATTTACTCTATTCCAAGTGACGAGTTGGCGCATGATAGGTTGATTTAGTGCCATAAATGTGTATTTTAATTCATGAGACATAAAGGCCGACAATTCTTTCCCCTCACGCGCATGATAATATACGTCATCTATTCCAGGCATTTGAACTACTGACTTTGGCAACGATCTGAAATGTTCGCCTCTGCTCGGATCTAATTACAACATTTTCTTCGTTCTCAAAGTCTAATCCCCTTGTTTATGCCAATAACATAAAAACACATGTCCTCTTTTAAAGAGAAAATTATTTTGTCGAGGGGTTATAACTTTTAAAATTAGCAATAAATAGACATGTTTGCCAGTGATAATAAGAATTTACGCCAAAGAAGATAATTTATTGAAATGGAAATAAACCTGTAGTAAAATGACAAATTGATTGATGAGGTGTTGCACGATTTGCATAGACAGCAGACTTTGACTGACAAGTCTCCTGATATTTTCCAACCATGCGTTATGGATGGAAATAATACACATGTCATTAAACCTTTACATTTATTTCGTAGACTAGATGTCAAAATGCTTAAATCAAATCTTGCTTTGGGCACGGAAGACATAAAGTAATAATCATACAAGGATTACAAAGTGGATTGATCTGAACTGTGGCATATCAATGCATGTAGATTTTTTTCAGGTATTTTAAACGAAGCAGATCGATAAATAGCAATATTTTTTAGTTTATATGTAAATATAAGAGATAAATCTTTCTAAAAACATGATTAATGAATTATTTTGTTTTACGATATGTTAAGATAAAACATAAGAATAAAGAAAAATTGCGTTCGTGTCTATTTTCCAAAACCAGTTTTATTGTTTACCACGCAATATTTTCTTTACTTAACTATTTATCTATAGTATTGCAATATTTTTTAATAATCTATAAACTGTTTGAATAACCAAAAACAAATCAAAACAAAACGTAAAATACATAATCGTGTTCTTCTTTGTTTGGATTATGAATTTTATACAGCCCTTTTGAAGCGTTTTGAGATGAGTTTATACGGAACACGCAAAACAAATGTATACATTAATATCATAAGTAGTTGTATTATTACTTCTATGACATTTTGATGGTAATAAATTCAACTTTCTATTGAATCTTTAACAAAAGTCTCGTATTTCATTGTTTGCTAGAAGTATTGTTAATTGTGTGTTATAGCCCAATATTTAAAGCCCTTTACAGGCGGTCCAAATCAAAGGCACCATTTCTAATGAATGACAAAACATGACGCCTAAGACGGCGCTGTTATATTTTTTTTTCGACAGAAACAACACTATTGAATTAAGAGCCTTTTCCAAGGATTCAACTTTGTGCAATCCAAAGCAGGACTCGAATCGTGGACCCACCAGTCCAATGGCGAGTGTCATACAAGACCACAAAACTGTACACTTTATAGACTAAAGAATTTCGGAATGATTTTGTTTTCTGACATGTTTTTTTTTTCCTTTCTGCATTGCATCTCACTTATCATAAACAACTTTTCTGGGTTTGATATCTTTGTATTCTTGTATTTCTAAGCAGGATTTATTGGACATTGACATTATATCAATTTTCAAGTTTGTGATCTGGGTCATATTCATCTGACAATTTTACCTCCAGGTTATTGAATAAATCAAAATAAATAAATTATACATACATATATATATATATATATATATATATATATATATATATATATATATATATATATATATATATATATCTTCTTCTAGGTTCCATGCCTGGTCCAGGCTTCGGATACTGCATGAATTATCTCTCTCCATTCCTCCCTGTCTCTTGCTTTTTCAAACAGCTCTTGGATTGTTAGGTTGGTGAAGCCCTTCAGTTGGTCTATGAGTGTTTTTCTTTGTCTCCCCTGGGCGCGTTTACCAGGTATTTTTCCACAACTTGCCAGGTATTCATTCTTATCTTTCCTTACTATGTGTCCGAAAAAGGATAGTTGTCGAGCCGCTATTAAGGGCATTAGTTTCCTTTGTTGGTATGTTTGTTTTAGCACTTCTTCGTTCGATATTCTCTGCATCCTTCTCAAGCACCACATTTCAAAAGCTTCAATGTTCTTTTGTGTTTCTGCATTTGTAGTCCAGCTTTCGCATCTGTATAACAAGATTGGCCACACGTAGCACTTCAAGACTCGGAATCTAATCCCGAACGACATCTGTTTGTTTTTCAAAATGTTTCCCAGGTCCATGAAGGCCTGTTTGGCTTGAGTTATTCTTGCTCGTATGTCTCGGTTACATCTTCCATCTGTTGTCACTATTGAACCTGGTATTTAAAACTTTCTACGTTGGTAAGTTGCTCGCCGTGAATCGTTATATTGCAGGTGTTGTTGTTTTCGGGGTTTTTCTGTATTACCATGCATTCCGTTTTGGTGATATTCACTTCCATTCCCTTGGCTTCACTATCTACTACCACTTTGTCAACAATCTTTTGAAGTTGGATTTCTGATGTTGCAATGAGTACCGTATCGTCTGCGTATCTTATATTATTTATGTTGTGACCTCCTACTTTTATTCCCTCCATATTAGTTATGCCCCTCATGATTGTTTCTTGGTATAGATTAAATTATATATATATATATATATATATATATATATATATATATATATATATATATATATATATATATATATATATATATAATGGATGAGCATGAGCTAAAAGTTCAAAGCCACATATTAAGTTGTCGACTTAATGAGATTATGGCTTATTTATCAAGAACGTTTACGAGGTGTAACAAAAGAATTGACAAAATATCAAATAAAATGAATTCCACCACCTTAGCCCACAGGTTACCTGATATTGGCAGGTAAATCGCTGGATTCCACGCGATAAGACAAATAAACATGTAGAGCTATAGGAATGAAATGGACTGGGATAATATAACAATTATTGTCAACGGATCAAGATAATGTAAACAAAGGGGCATAACTGACAATTAACTGTTGAAATGAAAGGATTTGCGTGAGGAGATGATGAGATTTCACAAAACGACTAGATATTCTTTGCCAATTATTTCCATCCATTTTTATTTTACACGCTTTGAATTTAACTTTTATTCTTACCCAGTGGAACGTTTGGTTTCTCTGAGTTTATAAAAGTAAATTAACTTTTGCCAGGCTCTAATTCAGGAAAATAATCATCTACAAACCATTGTACTTGTATAGAAATCGTCTTTAAATCTGGCCGTCATCATAAGCAATACGCGTTTACAAACGAGTTGAGTGGTACAGTAAAATTTGTGAAAAGTTTCTCAGCATCATTATCCTTCTCGTCTTGGAAATAAAACTCGTATTGGCACCGGAGTCAATGCGTTTTTATTTATAGGTTTCAGGTCAACGTGCCCCACCTTAGAAAATCGAAATTAGATTCTAATTTTAGACACAACGGGGCATACGTCTCACCGACACCTTCCATGATGAAGTGTAATGGAGTCATCAGTTTTGTACTCGTGCATTATAAATAACCGTACGTAGCTTAACTAATTAACTGTCGTTCGCTGGAAAAACACGTATTTAGAAATTTAGCCAGAAAACTTGTCCTTCTGATATCAATCAATTTAATTGACCCTGATCTTGACAAAAAAAAAGACAAAAAAAAAAAAAAACCAAAAAAACTCTCAAACCTGGAACCACACGAGGTCCTAGGTTTGAGAGTTTTTGCAAAGCTGAAAGTCATTCAAATCGATCGATATTTGATGGACAATTTTTCTGGCTAAATCTTTTTCACTGCGTGTCTTTCCGGAGTACGGCAGTTAACTGGTTAACCAAGTTTGCGAGGTTTGGATTTCAAAATAAATCTGACAGTGCATAATGCTTTTGAGTAGTTGGGAGTGGGGTGGAGATTGAGCATTTTGAAAAATGACAGATTGAAATGTGGAGAGAGAAGAAACATACATCCATCCACATAGTACGTATCCACCTGTACGGTCGGAGTGACATAGTTATAATTATAGCACTTCTCTCTCTCTCTCTCTCACACACACACACAGAGTGTGTGTGTATGTGTCTCTCTCTCTCTCATTCTCTCTCTCTCTTTCTTTCTCTCTCTCTCTCTCTCTCTCGTTCTCTCTCTTTTTTCTCTCTCTTCTCTCTCCCTCTCTCTCCACTCTCTCTCTCTCTCTCTCTCTCTCTCTCTTTCTCTCTCTCTCTCTCTCTCACTCACTCTCCCGCCTTCGCCTCCCCACCCCCTCCCTCTTATTGGCTCCAATTTTTTTTTGTAAGAAACGACTTTATTTAAATAAGAATATGGAATCTAAAATATCAAATTGCCGAAGTTTCAAGTCTGGGTTACGACAATAGATATATAAAGAGAAGATCTGCGTGAAACACCTTTATGGTTAACCACAATACACTGCAATAAGGCTTCAATAATAAATCTGATAAATTGACCTCATTGTCATAACTTTGAGACTGAACTTTGTTGAGAGTTTATGTACGGTCTTCAGTTGTGAATACATGCAAAAAGTACTCCGTTGAACTTGAACATCTATTTGATATATTATATTTATCTGAATATTGTCATACTCTGGAATGGTACTTATCTGAAAATTCGGCCATATTATATCGATCTATTTAAATGACCCTCATCTTGGCAAAAACTCTCAAACCTGGAACATCTCACGAAGATCAATATTTGAAGGACGATTTTTCTGGCCAAATTTTTAAACGCGTCTTTTCCCAGAGTACGGCAGTTTACTGGCATCTAGATACATATAATATGGTTACGAGAAGACTTACAATGCACTGTGTGGCATTCATTCGCAGTTTTTTTCGATGTTCACAACAGCGAGAGATGCAATGCCTTTCTACTGCAATTTAAGCTGTTAGATGATGATTGTGTCTGCCATTTTGATGGAATGTAAAAATATGAAATTATTCCAGCATTCATAGTCATGCACACGTCAGTCAAGAATGTCTGCATTAATTAAACAAACAAAATAAAAGCTTGGAAAGCGAAAGCCTGCTCTAATGAGAAGTTGGATTCATTGGGTGGTCTAATTCATTATATATCTATGCGGAGGTGACGCTTGATAATAAGATAGACATCTAGCCTATTACAACTAGGCAGAGAGTGGACTGGAGAAGTCAATAAATGTCAATCTGATATTGAAATTGTACTCAAAAATATAATTAGAAGCGCAACCAAGAAATCTAATACTGCATAAAAAAATAAAATATCTCATTTTAATTCAATTTTCAAAATATATACTAAAACTTCGTGGGCATTAAACATAAGCTGTTATATAGAGCAATATCCACTAAATGTGGTCAAAGCCCTTTACGAGAGATCCCAAACCAACAGCAGCAACACTTAACATGTAGAACGAGACATGGCGCATGTTGAGCGCTCAGACATTTTTCCCCAACAAATCCAGCACTTTTACCAGCCAGATAGTCATTTTTCACCTGAATAAAAGAGAAAATGTGAGTAAAGAAGTCCACTGCAAGGAGTCAACTTAGAGTTGCCTAGGTGGCTGAAGAAGGGTTTTGAGCCGAAACATTTCGTGTTTGGTATTAATTTTCTTCTATTTTGAAGCTGTTATATTCATTTTTTAAATTACTTTTTCCAGCTTTCTGGTTTGATTTCTCAGAGATATAAAACAATAAGTCTGGACAGAGAAAGCCCCGATAACCATCATTCTTCGTTCCGGGACGGGACAAGGTTGACGCGTTAGTTTGTTTTATCATTGTTTTATCCCAACTTTGGCTCTAACCTCACTAATGTCACCACCGATTGCGGCGATAATAGAGTATAATTTCATGGTAAAAGGAAAGTTATCTGCATTCCATCTCCAAGGCTGACAAAATCATTCGCTAACACTCGACGGGTAATATTAAAAATAGTAGACTGCTGTAGTGTTTTTCAAACAAAATCAGTTATTTCTTCTTTAAAATTTATACTAGGGCTCAAGGAAAATCTGTTTACTCCCGAATTATGATTATGACACTACCCAAACTCCACCATCAAGGGAACCTGGATTTGTAAGACACAATGCATACCACTAAATAGGTATCCCTAGGATGATGTAAAAGCTTTAAAATGGTATCGAAAAGTTGGCAAATAATGATGTTTGTTCAGAATAGCTTGTACCACTGTCTAGAATTTGCAATTTACAGTAAAACCACGCTATGTTGTCTCCATTCAACTAAACGGCTTTCGTTTATTATCGACAATTTATCAACCCTGGGATATATTAGTTTTTCAAAAATGATTAAAAAAAAAAAAAGAATAGATTGGTGATGCTTCCAACATTACTGTACTTTGGCAGAGAACACTTTTAGTCAAAATAACAAAACAAACAAACAACAAACACTGCTTTTAAAAGTCGATAAATATCCTGCAATTTGTCCAAAAAAATTATTTATTTTATAACATGGCATCTTTTAAAATTTTAAGTTTTAGACTTTTGAGAATAGAGGGTCATTTCAAATTTCAGTCAAATGTTTTCTGGTCAAAGTGGGTTGTTTTTTTTACATTGGTCCCGCAAAATGCATTTCACCGCCAAACACTCTGTGATCCCAACCGAAGTACATCCACGTCAGTCCCAAGCATAGCAGTGTAACGATGTAACAGAGTTCCACTGCATTTGAATTGGTTTCATGACTACATTCAGCCTTATAATTACCCGGTAGGGAAAACATCCGAGATACCATCGTTTCGTTTTACTAAGTTACTTAATCCTTCATCTTTCTTGACTGAACATTATTTTGTTAGGAAATGTTATCCACAGATTGGTAAGAGATACAGGATTGGTAAATTAACAGGTTTCGTTGACGATTATCTTATGGTTGTAAACGAAAAAGGGCGTGGTTTTGTGGCATGCATTAGTTCATTAGATTATGACATGGCTATTATTTGATTACCGATTATTTTAATTTTTATTTTTATGTGATTTGTTCGTTTCTTTATTAAGGGGGTTGTTGATTTGGTGTTTGTCTTTATAAATTTTTGTTGTTTTTTTGTGGGGTTTCTTTTCTTTTCTTTCCTTTTTTTTCTTTTTTTTTTTATTAAGATATTTTATTTATTGCATTATTATTCAGTTGGATTTTTTTTTCAACAGTCTATACCATGAGATATTAGTACAATCTATAACATGTTAATTCATTTCAGTAATGTATTCTTTCAATTCATCAGTTCTGAATATGTTATAAACTCTAAAATACTATATAATAAACAAATATGCAATGGATAAAAGAAAACATATAGAGGTCAACCGAGGGATTAAGTTGCTTGCTTTTGGGGAAAAAACAACAGATAACATATCGAAAGAGGGTTCCAAACAGGTTTTTTCGTTGCATGGTGCAATGCTTTATCTACTGGACCATCTCTCTCATTATATCAATACCCACAAACAATCCTTTTTCGACGTTCCTATCTAGCATCTGGCAAAATTTGACGAAACAACGTGTATTTTAATCTCTCAAGGCTACCCATACAAATATCTTTCATAATAAGGCCGACTGCGCTGACTCCATGCTAGCAAAACATTTTTTATTTATTTTGGTCAGAAAACTTTTACTTCATAAATCAAGATATTACGAATACGATTATCAAGATATTATCCCCCCCCCCTTTTTTTCTCACTCTCCCTAGTAAAACTTGAACCCGAGACTTCATCGGAGACGTCTTGGGTTCAAAGATATTAGGACAAGTTGAGGATCATCTTAATTTATCAATATTTGCAGTAACAGTTTTCTGGACAAAATAAAAAATAGTGTGTTTTGTCAGATTTTTGCGGTACTGTCGGGGATATCTGCATTGGGTGAAAGGATTAGAATCTAGGTTTGTATTGTCACAAATAAAAGCCAAACTAAAGCCTCAAAAAACGGTCAACGATGTCCGAATTTTCACAATATTTACATGACAATAGACATGGGATATTGGAGCATTGTCCAGTTCTTAAGTCGGTATTATAAGACAGTCTTTAATGGTTTGGAACAGAATACACAAATTCATAAATGGCCATTAAAATTTGTGTCGCAAGTTATTTAAACTTGCCATTATTCAAATTCTCTAATTTTTTCAAAACCTAATGGTTATATTAGAATTTTAAAATATCCGAACATTTCAATAATATGTAAAATGCAAATTTTAAACAAACATCAAACTGTCTAATTCTTAATCAATTCTTAATCGTCTTAATCTCGGGGTTTCTATTTTTGTTGTTGTTGAAAATATGAAAATAAATTATTAGGTAAAACAGTTTGAATACATACGTATTTGTTTTTTGTTTTTAATGTGAGCGATTTAGAATACCAAGATTGAACTTTTTCATTCTTTAACGATGATAATACATTTATTCATTTAAGTCATTCATTTACAATAAACATACAAAATGTTGACACACTTAGAAACATCTCTTTTATGCCCCTCTCATTATCACCTCCTCCTCCTTCCTCCCAACCCTATTTCGATACTTTTAAAAAAAGTGTTGACTTCTGTCTTTTCTAGTAATATTTTGCCTCTAGCATACACGATTCCATACAACTGTACTTTGAATATACACATATTATAAATTTTGGTCAGAAACTTCATCCTTAAAATATTGATCTATTAAAATGACCCAGCTTGTCCAACAACAAAAAACCCTCTCAAAGCTGGGATTTCCTTTTAAGTTCCTTGAAGTCCCAGTTTTGGGAGTTTATTTTTACAAGATGAGGGTCATTTTAATCGATCGATATTTGAAGGACGAGTTTCTGGCTAAAAAAATGAATGTGTTTTTTCCGAGCACTTCAGTATAGATAGTATGCAGATGACGCCACTCAGGCCTTTGTTATTGTTTTTGCCATCCGCGTTTGTGAGTTGTTCTCACTAAACTGTATTAACCAGACTATAAAAGTTCATGGTTACACAGAGTTTGTGTGTTGGTCCGTTATACTTCCGGATGGCAATGTTGTGAACTCCTTGGCCAAGTGCATTCTATCTATAGACTCCACAATCCTCTCCTAGTTTATTCAATTAAATCTAAAAACACTCATCGGAGAAAATTTCCACTTGACCCAAATAATTATATTGCTAATATCGTTTCAAAGTGTTTAATGCCGTTACTCAACATTCCAGAGTTCTAAAAACAAAATAATATCCTTTTCCTTTGATTTTTATTTCTTTAAGATGTACTCGTTAGAAAGAATATTTTACAAAACAAACATCATCAATTCCTGCAAAACGCATAAGATCTACCCAAAGGTTAATAATTGAACTATTTTCCCACTGTGAGAGATACTGAACTTTGTACATTATCGCATCTCCGTGGCCTCGTAAATTTACACACTCCAATTATTTTAAATACGGAGTATTTTTCATTGATCAAAATTTACCCATTCAGAAATAAAAGGTAGAAACAGGTACTTAGAGAAAATACCTAAAGCCTTTCTCACCTCTTATGGTGGTATCATTGAAAACACAGATCTTTGTTCCTTTGAAACATTATTATAGTGGCATATTTTTATGCGATATCTTTATATCTAAATATAGAATATTATAACGCGACCATTTAAAAAAAAAACATTTTGATTACAAGTATTGAACCAAAGACATCAAGATAACTATTTTGATATTTGTAAACAAATGAAATTGAACTTGAAAAATAGGTCAAAAGAATCGATTATGGGTTGTGATCAATCAACGTATTTCAAATAATACCTTTAAAACAAACCGTTGAAATAGTTCTTTCAGACATCTTGACATAATCACTGATGAGTGAGGTTTAATGATCTTGGGTAGCAATAATGAAAAAGAAACGTGTTTACAAGTGTAGGTGTATAATCCCATCCTTTTCAATCATAATAGCAACATTAGATTATCCTGAGTGCTGTTAAATGTTCCTCAATATCGCCTCAAGCATCGTGATTAAATTTATAATTGTCTTTTGACATCAGAATTTCTCATAATGCTACCTGGTTTGATATTATTATTTATGTTTTTTAATGTAATGGAAGAAAAGAATATTCGTATGAATTGTTTATTTAAATTTGAGCTTATGCCAAAAAGGCGTTTTTGAAACATTTGTTGCAAAATGATATGTACATTAGATTATTTTGAAAAGGTCTGAAAATTTTGGTTTTCTTCAGTTTCTCTTTTTTTTAAATTATGAAATATAATTGGCACAGCTTCATTTCCAGGGTGGATGTTCTGGCAATTGTAATCCTGATTGGGTGTTTTTGTAATGAACGTCCTGCCAGCTGTGTTGTATTAATTCCTAAACCCACATATGCTCTTCTTTGTCTACGCATGCTAAGATTTTTTTCATAAACGCATACCCTATATAAATAACAAATCATTTGACAAGAAAGATCTTATCAAATGACCTTCGAATATCCACCAGGACATTCATTGTTATGCTGGTCTTATTCCCATAAGCCCATTTATATGTTCGGTGCACGAATGGTCAGCGAGAAATCTTTTCTTTCGTCAGAGATAGGTTGCCCTTTTTTTAATCTGCTTGGCATTGCATTTAGTGGAGGTTTACCAATATAATTATATTTTATTTATGTAGTGGGAATCGGTCGGTCAAGGGTTTAACATTTCCAAACATAAACGAAATGATATTTATTTATCGGTAAAAAAATACGTGTGAATGGGGTCAATAAGAAGTCACAGTAGACACTATGAAAGTCAATATATCTTATAATAAATAGTGTTTATATAGAGCATATTTCCGTTGGATGGTCCTATGTGCTTTACAATAAAATCTCGGGGATAAAAAGAAGCATGAAAATATGACATACAAATATTAGCGACAGGTCTATAAATATATGCAAGTAAATATATATGTTATAAAAATACAATAAAAATGTGTCACGCATAACAGGGACATAAAATATATGACATATCGTCTCAAAACTGTATTATGCGGGGTGGTTCAGAGGCTAAAAAAAATTAATTTATTCTCAAAACTTATATTATTAGAAATCGGTCGGGTCAGTATGTTTTATTCAGAAGAATAAACAGACGTAGATTCCTAAAGTGCAATTGGATAAACTTTCACACTTCAACATTTTGACTTAATATTCACTTTTCATAATCGGGTTCATCTCGACTTCATACTGATTTTAGTCGTTGAGACACACACACACACACACACAAACACACACACACACGCAAACACACACACATACTGATTTTAGTCGTTGAGACACACACACACACACACAAACACACACACACGCAAACACACACAATATATATATATATATATATATATATATATATATTATATATATATATATATATATATATATAATAGATATATGAACGAAAGTGCGTGAAGCGGGGCTCAGATCCGGTACATTTCGCTAAACAGTGCAATGCCTTGACCACTTGGCCACTTCTTCCCCCCGTGTTCCTTTATCAGGTTACAAAAACATTTTCAAGTATTTTTAGAATGTTTTTTTTTATAGTGAATACTCTAAAAACTAGTTCGGCGACTTCACAAATAGAAAGTTTCCACTACGGCCATCTATCTTTAACTATTGCTTTCACCTTGCACGGTAAGAATTGTACTGTTATGGTAACTCTTGGACGATGTTACCTTTCGGTAACAACTCATCTCCATTACATAACTTGACAAAACTCAATAAACTAATGGCCAAAAATAGAAGTCTATTTATTGTATTCAGGACATTGTCTTGTATTGCCAGAATTGTCACTGGAAGGCAGACTCAGCTGGGAATGAAAAAAAAACCCCAGGATATTCTATTACAATGATGAGTATGTAGTATTGTGTGTGTGTGTCGGGAGGGGTGGGGGGGGGGGGGGGGGGGGGGGTAGCGGAACTTTGGATAAATCGTATGGTATAAATGCAAAAACGACCTGGGGTTTGTTTCCCACATTATCGCAAGCCCAATCTGCAGTATTGGGGGGGGGGGGGGGGGGGGGCGTGGAGGAGGAGGGGGTTGTTTGTAGTTGTAGTTGCTGTTCTCTTCTTTTTCTTTTTCTTTTTTTTTGGGGGGGGGGGGATAAGATAGGTCTAATTTAGACACTTTGAAAGTACTTCGCTTTAGGCTAGACGGTGGTGCACATATTTGCAATATATGCAGTTATGGCTTGATTTAATATTGTTGTAATGGACAATATTTGCGTCGGTTTGAGATCATTTCCATTACAACAATGAGACCATAACAATTTGGGCTGTCAGACTGCAAATAACTACACGCAGGGCTAGACCAAAATATTATCCAAGAAAAAAGCTGCATTGACAAAAGTTTTGCACCTATTTACGCTGCATTGCTTTATTCGAGGAATTCATAGCAAGAAGGCAAACAATCGAACAAATGCATAAACCGATCGACATAGATGACCAGGTGACCAAATAGGAAAATATCTCCCCTCCCCCACGCCCAAAGTAAAGATATGACAAAACCGGTGCTCAAACCCGGATCACACTGTCGATAATTCAATTTGTATCCATTTGATTTCTCAGCGTGGAAACACAAAAAATACGTTTGAATAACTTAACTCATTTACTGTCTAAACTCTTGAGTTCAAGAAGGTTCCATCTTGTTGGGGGAGTGGGTCATTTTAATCAAAGTTTTCTGACAAAACTGTTAAAAAGTCATTTTATCGATGTACGATAGTTTGTCCAATTGCATCGGATTAGTATTAATTCCTTCTTAATGCATGGCGATGATTTCCTGCATAGTCTTGACAATATCTCCTGGTGAGCGAAAGGATGTCCGATTAATCCTCAACACTACAACAACAACAAAAAAATAATAAAAATAAAAAATAAAAACTCGTCGAAATTACTTATTATTATACATAATGATATCATTATAGCAGACATGCGATCCAAAAACGTGACTCTATTGTTACCATTTCATATTCATTCCGTTTTGAAGAAGTAACTATTCAAGATTTAATCCTTGACCCACGTAAAGGGCATAAGGTACTGCCATGCTTTCAGTTTCTAACCCGTGAGACTCAACGGGGTGAAAGTACTCTAATGTTCTTCCATAAAGGCATACGGTATTCCATTGTGTCTCAAGATATTTCTGTACCTTTTTATATATTTTGTTAGCCAACTGCCACCGCCGGTCGAGTCTTTTGCATTGGGATAAAAGCACAGTTGGGTAGTTGGTGTCTCGCTGATGGTGTTGTAGCTTTGTATGATAAAAAAATGAGACGAAACCACAGTAGTAATCATATTCAATTTTCCTTTATTTTTTTTTCATATCTATTTTCTTCTTTCAGAATTCAATTATTGTGGGAACACGCCTGCCGATGTGGTCTTCATGATGGATAGCTCCAATTCAATCTGGGGCCCAGACTTCCAAAGACAGCTGGCCTTCGTGGCCAACGTGACCTCTATGTTTGACATTGGCGAGCATACAACTCGGGTAAGGGGAGATAAATATGTTAAAGGAGAATTCTCTGTAATGTAACTGACAACAACAACAAACGTTGTATCGAAAAAATAAAATTGGCCGAAAAATTTTAACTTGAAATAGTAGTAGATAAAGATGATCTTCTACGGTCAAAAACATTTAAATCGCAGAAATCCTTGAAATCTCAAGTTTAAGAATTAATTTATGTTGAGGATCATTTTAAATCAACGATAACTGAATTTTTTTTTTTAATCCGGCCAAATTTTTAGAAAGACGGTTTATCAGTGTACGGAAATATTATCATAATATGTATTTCATTGTTAAAGACAGTCATGGACAGACTTATCTGCTGTATATAGATATGAAGTGGTACATGGTGCATGCCAGACGGGGATTGTCTGCATGATGGGGTTCGATCGGTACATTAGTTTGCCATGCATGCATATTATGTGGCCAACATCCTCAAAACGTTATCGTGTCGAGATGAACCAAATGCTTAGAATTCAATTTTAAGCTCAACTTATACAATTCTAGCTGAGATAAATGGCTTAAGGGGCGGTTTGGGTCTTTTCTAAAAAAATTTTAATTACCTATAATGGGGGGTTTTAATCATTCTGTATCATCAATATAGGTTAAAAAACAACATTTATGGTGAAAATTTTTAATTATCTGTGTTGATACCCATTTTGCGATCTAATTTGGGGTCTGACATAAAAAAATATAACAATCTTGTGGCAAACGTTCCACAAAACCTAATAAAGGAATGACCTCCATATTCTTCCCTCTTGTCAACATTGTACCATAGTGTGTCACCATAGAGAGATTTTACGGCTTTAGCTTATGGAATTTTTATTAGATCATTACAAAGTTGAGAATCAAAATGTTATGACAAAATTGATGTAAAAAATTCAGATTTAGGATTATAATTTAAAATTCACAAATCTTATCAAAAATATCTCTCTATGGTGACACAATACATTATCTCTGTGATAACTGTGGAAATTTTCAGACAATTTCATTGAATAGATTCTGAGAAACGTTTGACACAGTTTCCCATACCCTTAGAAAACTGACATATTGAGAAAATAGCAAAATGGCTTCCCGTTTTTCACACTTTTCTTACTACCTGTACCATTTTCGACTGTGTTTTTCGTGCTTTTATAGTCTACTTTAAGAATTTGGACTTCAATTATATTATTTCTAAGATAATAAAATATCATTTTCCACCAAAACCTCAAAATCAAAATTTTGAAGGATTTTCCTAATAATTAGACCCAAACCTCCCCTTAACCAGTTAAGTGACATACTACGGAAAAACTTTTATTAAAATGTGGCCAGAAAACTTGTCTTTCAAAGATCGATCGATTTCAAAGGGAAAAACTCTCAAAACTGGGACTTTATGAACCCTGAATAGGCCCCAGGTTTTAAGGTTTTTGCCAAGATAAGGCTCATTAAATCGATCGATATTTTTAGAACGAGTTTTCTGGTCAAATTTTAAATACTAGTCTTACAGAGGACAGCAGTTAACTGGTTAGAATCCAAATTGACCAAAAAACCTCAGTCACTCTCAGAAATTATATTCATTGCATTCAAATTTATCCCCAGTTCTTTGTCGTCCCTTAAAAGATTAATTTTGAGAATTTCAGTCAACCCGACAATAATGCCTTTTTGGGGTGGTAGGTTAATAATTTCGTCAAACAGGATCATCATCTTTTATCAAAATAATATGGTTTCCTGCCTGCTGTTGATCCGGGGTGTGGTGGTGGTGGCCGGGGGAGTGGGGTATTTATAATACAATCACAGACTGTTGAGATGAGATTACGAATGATTGTAAGAAGCCCCACACGATAGCAGGTGGCTGCAATTGATTGCAATAGAAATTTAAACTTGAGGTTCCTTTTACACAAGAAAATATTGTGTTTTTATTTTATTATAAAGTAATACTAGTTGCTGTAGTGGTTGTGCCGGTGGTATTAGTAGTAGTAGTAGTAGTAGGGGTAGTAGTAGTAGTAATAGTAGTAGTAGTAGTAGTAGTAGTAGTAGTAGTAGTAGTAGTAGTAGCAGCAGCAGCAGCAGTAGTAGTAGTAGTAGTAGTAGTAGTAGTAGTAGTAGTAGTAGTAGTAGTAGTAGTAGTAGTAGTAGTAGTAGTTGCGGAGGATGGGCAAGGTGAAGGGTGTAATTTGAAACGCTGTTGCTCTCCATTACGAGGACACGCATAGGGTATTATTAGGCAGGTGTGAGTAAGATTGATACAGGTGGCAGTGGTGGTAGTTAGTTCTGCCATACTCTGAAAAAAAAAACTGTTAATAAAATTTTGGCCAGAACATTCGTCCTTCAAATATCGATCGATTACAACGACCCTCATCTTCTCAAAAGCTTTCAAACTTGAGACTTCATTGAAGTCACAGATTTGAGAATGATTGCCAAGATGAGGGTCAATTTAATCGGTCAATATTTGAAGGACAAGTTTTCTGGCCAAAATTTTATAAAAGAATATTTTTTCAGTACATGCCAGTTGAGGTGGAGGTGATTTGTTAGGGCGTCGTTGTACCGACAAATGACGGATTTTAATGGATGAGATAAATCATGTTGATGCGTGGCTAAAAACCAATGACCCGGAAGATAATCGATTTATCTGCCTCAGAAATAGGTGACCCACTGCATCTCTCTGGGAACATGGTGTGGTGACGAAAAGTGAATTTAATCAGTTAACTGATCACATTCTCTCTCAGTATTCAGGGTAAAATGAGTACCTGTATATTAAAGCGTTGCCTCTGTCGGGAAAAAAATTGTATAATCGCCTTACATGTCGCGTCATGCCGTTCTTACATGCTGAGTGTTGATGTTGGCTCGGGACCTCTTGTAAAGCGCTTTGAGCACGTTTAGTGGATATTGCCTTATATAAATGCTCTAGTTTACTTTCGAACAGATCCAGTTACCCTGTTATTCATAATCTAACAATGAATGTTATGCGGAAAATACATTTCTCTAAGTATCTAAGTTCATACCTCTATTACATTCATCATCATCATCATTGCCTTTTTCACCCTGGGTCAGGGTATAGGCCACAGACAAATAGTTTCCACCCTTCTCTATCTTGAGCCAACTTTTTTTATATCTCATCCAGGTCTTACCACTTCTCTGTATATCAGCTTCTTTAATTCTTCTCCATGTTCCTCGTGGCCTTCCCCTTGATCTTCTGCCCTGAGGGTTCCAGTCCAATACTTTATTTGTTATAGTTGAGTCATTCTTTCTAAGCGTGTGTCCAATCCACCTCCATCGTCTTCTTCCTATTACATTGAAATATGAAAATTGTGTATACCAATAGTAATCGTCTTAGTGCTTCTCCAACTTCTTCTCCTTCTTCTTCCCCATCAGGTTGGTCTGGCTACCTACAACGACAATGTCCAGCTTCAGTTCAACTTGAATGAATATTTGGACAAAAGGAGATTGTTGTACGCCATTCGGAATGTAAGTAAACTACATATTTATTATCTATTGCGACATTGACAAGATAGCTTTTTATTTTCAGGTTTCGTATTTCGCGTTAATTTGAGATCACGGGGAGAAGGATTAGGAGGAGGAGGAAGAGGTGGAGGAGGAAGACATGATGATGAAGATGATGATGATGATGATGATGATGATGATGATGATGATGATGATGATGATGGTGGTGGTGGTGGTGGTGGTGATGGTGGTGGTGGTGGTGGTGGTGGTGGTGGTGGTGGTGGTGGTGGTGGTAACTCTTGGGGTTGTTGTGTTGTTGGTGGTGTGTTTGATGTGATGATGCCATTAGCTAAAAATTAATCAAACGATTATAATAACATGCTTTAAACCTTTGTCCACAGGTTGCACAAACCCAAGGGAGCAGTACTGCCACGGACAAAGCTCTGCGATACCTTACCCGTCATATGTTCAAACCACGACACGGAAGCCGTCCCAATGTCGTGCATGTGGCCATCATGATTACCGACGGAAATAGCCGAAATCTTTTACGGACTCTCACTGAGGCTTCGAAAGGTTTGAGTCCGACGTATACTTATTTGTAGGTCTGATAATCCAATTCCTTATGGGCTCATTGTTGTAATGGAAATCTCAAAAAATGACGCAAAATATTGTCCATTATAACCTTGTTAAACTAGGCCTATAAGAGGGTTCGGGTGTCAGACCTGCATAAATGCACGTCGTTTGAGTCGGTTTTACAGCATAGTTAAAAAGATTATAGAGCCTCATGAAATATCTAAATATCAAATCTAAAATGAGAAATAGTATTAAAAGCCACAAGACCCATCACAATAAATAGACATTAACGATTACGTGCTATCCATTGGATATGACGATTCTGTTGTTGTTGGTGTTGTTGTTCTTGTTGTTGTTGTTGTTTGTATCCATAAATATATTCAATCTAATATCCCATCAACCATTCCATTGTGGTTATCAGCAGCTCTTTTTCTTGGTGTTATTGTTTGACTGCTGTGAGCATTTTAGACCGATACCAAATTTTACAACAGTATCATTCTCTGACAATATAAATCTATGATCATCCTTTACTCACTACACTTCCAAACGGTACTAAAAGTCACGTGATTCTCCAAAATTAAGCGATATTATCTTCAGAAAGAAATGAAGACATTGTACCGTTGGTTTATTGATGCTATGCGTTTAGGTAAAATAATCTAAACATATGCCAGCCTGATATTATTACCTACCAACACACAAAACTACGTGTAACCTTGAACGTTTATAGTAGGATTGATATAATTTAATGATTAAATAATCATTCAAATGGCTGTCTAAAAACAATAACAAAGAACTGAGTGAGGTCATCTTCTTTCCTTCTATATGGAAACAAAACACGTGCCGCTCTCAATATCACTTAGAAAAGCACTTGTCACAGATAGATTAGATGTGAAATAACACACAAAACATGTAAGGTACTTATGATGGAGTCAAGGAAACAACATCCGATTACGATGTCCTTGACCGATGGATGTTGGTGACTCAATGGTCACCAACACTAGTTAGAGAAGCCTCTAATATACAAGGGCCATAAAGCTAAACCACTACATTACAATAGATATGTTTTTTTAAATTAAAGAATTTATACATTATCATAAAATTCTTCACTGTTCAGTTTACATTGTGAAATCGAATATCGAATAGAGAGTAAACTCAATTGTACAAAGAGTGTTAGTTCTGAGCTATCTCTTCGGGAAATGAGTATTTCGCCTTACAAGCGTTACACTTATTATCAAATCTGATAACCGAACGCAATAACTGCCTCGTTGTAACGTTGTTGAAATGGAGTCTATATTCTAAGTTGGTGGGATAGTATATCCATTACAACAGGGAGCCCATGACAATTTAGGTTATCAGATCTGAAAAATAGACCGCTTTACTAAACGGCAACACATTATGTATAATTTGTTTAAAGCCACATGCTTGTTTAAGACCATAAGTCAGTAACGTTTGGTTGCATTGGTTAATAGACCACTGGAACACCATCGATACCAATGCTATTAAAATGTCTACATACATTGATGTACCAATTATTGTGTGGTAGCTAAGTCTCAGATTTTCGACGATTTATGCGCATTTTAATAAAAGCATCACAGTTGGAACATACTATCTACATGTGGCTTCACATCTAACATATCCCGTTGATTTATCTCGATACGAAAAGGACACAGTTAATATTGATCAACTAAGTTGCTGCATTGGGAATGATGATGATGACGATAATTATGATGATGATGATGATGATGATGATGATGATGATGATGATGATGGTGATGATGATAATAATAATAATAATAATAATAATAATAATAATAATAATAATAATAATAATAATAATAATAATAATAATAATGATAATAATAATAATAATAATAATAATAATAATAATAATAATAATAATAATAATAATAAATAATAATAATAATAATAATAATAATAATAATGATGATAATGGCCCTTTTTTAATTGCGCACGGTATCTTCAGTCATGATACTCTTTTATCCTTTGCAAAGCTGTATTTTTAATAATTATAATCTTTGATTTATAGGTAATAAGAAATCCTTGCTATTCTCATCCATCCCGCAGCAAAACGTCGAGGTGTCCATATCTTTGCCATCGGTATCGGAGATGAGGTCAACAAAATAGAATTGGCCAGGATGGCAAGTTATCCCTCAAGTGAACACGCCTTTCGAGTGGCAGGATTTGCTGTTCTCAACTCCATCCAAAGCAAATTAGCCGTCAAAACGTGTCAAGGTAAGCCAGCTGGGGTGGTATTTTTATATTTTCCTTT
>NC_088362.1:78288008-78290508 GCF_034508935.2 Berghia stephanieae
AAGAAAGGGGCGTAAAAGGATGATGATGATGATATTGGTGATAAAGAGTAGGAAGAGGAGGATGAGATTGATGATGATAATATATAAATAGACACACACACACACACACACACACACACAAACACTCACACACATTATATTTATATACAAATATTATAAATACATTAAATAAGACTAACTACACAAATATATTTTAATACTCAAGAAAGGGGTGTATAAGGATGATGATGATGATGATGATGATGATGATGATGATGAGAATGATAAAGAGGAGGATGAGATTGATGATGATAATATTCAAAATAGACACACACACACACACACGCACACACACACACACGCATTATATTTATATACAAATATAAATACATTAAATAAGACTAACTACAGAAATATATTTTAATACTCAAGAAAGGGGTGTATAAGGATGATGATGATGATGATGATGATGATGATGATGATGATGATGATGATGATGATGATGATGATGAAAATTAGGAAGAGGAGGATGACATTGATGATGATAATATTCAAAATAGATTTTGTATGATGACCAAGCTCATTTCTTTATAAAACTTATTTAAAGTGACAATATAAACACATTGCTATAGATAAGATTGCATAAATTTCAAGAACAATTCTCATTTATGTCCCCTACAGATGACACAGCAGAAATATGAGATTATGATTGACACAAAAAGCTGCTTCAATAGCAATATGAATAAAAAAAGATAGTGGTGGTGACGATGTTGAAGAAAATTGATAATATACGTTGGTGAGGTTGATGGTTGTGGTAGTGAAGATAATGGTGCTGGTGATGATACTGGTGAAACGATGATGGTGATAGATAATGACGATTATGATGAAGGTGAAGTTGGTGATGACATTGATGATGGTGTCGACAATAAAGCTGGGGTTGGTAGATAATGGAGATATGATGAAGATGAAGATGATATTAGTGGTGATGGCAATAAAGATGATGCTGTTAGATAATGACAATGGTAAAGAAGGTGAACGTAATAAAGACGATGCTGATAGATAATGACAATAATGATGAAGGTGAAAATAATGGTGATATTAATGCTTGTGATGACAATAATGATGACACTGATAAATAGTGACGTAGACTACGAATGAAGATGATAATAATGATGCTAATAATTTAAATAGGATGGTGGCGGTAGTGGTGGTGAATAAAGATGGATATGATGATGATCGCAAAGACTATTATGCTGGTAGTGATGGAAAATGATGATGATGATGATGATGATGATGATGATGATGATGATGATGATGATGAAGGTGAAGATGATGATGATATTGATGGTGGTGAGGGCAATAAAGATAATACTGATATATTAATGACAATGATGAAGAAAGTGAAGGTGATTGCGGTGATTACTGATGCTAATATATATTGACAATAATGATTCTGATAAATAATGACAAAGATGATGATAATGATAATGATGATGATGGTGGTGGTGGTGGGGGAAGTAGTGGTGGTGAATGAAGATGAATATAATGATGGTTGCAAAGACGGTGATGTTGGCAGTGGTGGGACTGATGATGATGATGATGATGTTGATGATGCTGATGATGATGATGATGATAATGAGGATGATAAATGGATATCCACAATGAAATAGAGCTGACATAATAATTACTGTGACCTCAGTTTGTTCATCTTCCTTTATCCGACTGCTTCTTCGAATTGAAAATTGAAAATCTCTTCTTAAATATATTGGACAGGCATAGAATAGCCTTTACAGGAACACACACATCGATTGCAAATGTCTCTGCAAAATTGCCAAGAATTACGGCTAATCTTGCCCTACATATTTTTGATTTATTGTTAACAAAGAAACAATATGAAAGGAGTGAAAATTCTAAAAACAACTCGCACAGTGAAGATAAACCATCCCTGTCCCTAGAATTAAAATACTCTGTTAACTCAGAGTTTGGCACAACACACGCTCTGCTTCGTAGTTCCTGCTGTTGGAAAAATTTAGAATAGATGGTGAAATCTGCTACATTTTTGGTTTGTCGTGTAATTTTTCCCAGGGTGGACTTAGAAGGGAGATAAAGGTGACCACGTAAAGAAGAATATAGCACTCTTGACCTCGTGGACCACGAAAAAGCAAGAATTAAATCATCTGGAAAGTAAATCCGTTGATTTTTCTGAGCATTCAGGAGCTGAATCTGGCGTTCTATAAATTTCTGGATAGCCTTAGACTTCTCTAATGAGGATTCATTTTCTTCATCTGCAATGAAAAAAAAAGTAGAAGATAATGAAATAGACGATACATGATTGGAAACAATGAATTTTATTGTTAAAATGCATTTCAAAATTTTAATTTCGTGAATCTATAACGAATCAAAAACAACAGCAACACAACAAGGGTAATAGTTCTTCTTATCATCATCATCATCATCATCATCATCATCATCATCATCATCATCATCATCATCATCATCATCATCATCATCAACATCATTA
>NC_088362.1:78295508-78365508 GCF_034508935.2 Berghia stephanieae
AATATAATTCTTCCTTCTGCCACCTGTAACCCCCATCACATTAATATTATGTTAAGTGACTGGATCCAACTTTAGGCTGACGGCAATTTTTTTCCACATCGTTCAGTGTTCTTCGAAATTGTAGTAAACGACTACCCATTCCCTGTTATATAAAATAAGAATACACTCTACTCCGAGTGCTTCATTTTACTAGAGATTCATCTTGAAGCCTTTTCTTTAATTTTCATTCATTTGGCATGTTGTCTCAAAACGATATTTTAAACTATCTAGATAATGAAAATTTAGTTAACAGTCAAAATTATGACACACTAGTTACGTTTATAATCGTCAATGGTGAGTTTATGTATAGATAGTTTCTTTCAATATAAACGAAAAAAAACAACTATAATTTCGTATTTCTGATAGAACCTTAACTCACTTTTTGTCGGCTGCTCCATTTCTCCATAGTACCAGATTGAGTTGCTTGGTCACAAATCACTGTACCGTACACACACTAGGAATCAGGGAATGGTCATAGAGACAGCTTTCGTCGACGCACTAATGAATGGATTATTCTCTAACTACGTCACGAGATGGTTTTAAAGCATTTCTCCATTAACGTAATTTGTATACTGTGTTACCACCGCTTTCTACAAATTCCACCTTGAGCAAGGTACACCCTGACTACATCTAGATATATCATAACCAATTACCATCACCACTCCAAGCCATTAGTCCAGGCTTTTGTCCACATATGACCTTATCTTATCTACGCCGACCAACTTGTATCAGTGATCATATTATTGTGTTATGTCTATTATGAAACAAAATGAACATACTCGAGTGATGCACCCAAAAAGACAATTTAACTTAACCCCGGGTCAAATCGGAATATATTTTTTTTCTTTGAATACAAGAATTTCCTTCAATTTAGGAATGATTTGCTGACGAAAAAAATGACCTTTTAATAACAGTGAAAACAATCTGACAAAATTGATTCGTTGCTTTTTTCAAGAAATCGTCTTTTTTTGAAAACTCCTCTCGAGCCTTCTTGCCGCTTTGTCGCCAATTGGCTTCTGTTTCAATTTCAGAGAAATTAAAGAAAAGAAAACAAATTAGTCCACTATAAATGAATTCATTTCTAAAATAATATTTCAACAAGTGTTTTAATCACATTGGTTGGGACAAACACAACATAGATATCTAGTCATAAATCATACAAGTGCTATGTTACTAATAATCAAAAGAGACGCGCTTCCACTGAGAGCAGGAACGAAAACATTAATTTGCTCGCTAGCTTTATGTTGTTGTTCAAGTTAAATACTCGTCACGGCAGAATTCGAGTTATTCGCTCTCCAAATATTTTGAGCTCTGTGTGGTTATCGTGGTCTGGTCGTGAAATTCCACTTCCGGTTCATTTTAACCTGAAACTTGAACCTCAAGGTACCGTTAAAATAATACCATTTAACAGTTTAAAGTTCACTCTCAATTATATCCGCAACATCTGGACGTGTTAATTATTAAAGTATCTGTCCTTTCAGATTACTTCAAACAGAGAAAACTAGATGGATTTTGTAAAGTAACTAAGCTGGACAAGATCTTGATTAGAACGCCTTAACAATTATTTTCAACATCGACCGCGCACGTACATGAGTTATAAGGTCATTGTCCTCCCCCCCCCCCCCCCCCCCCCCCCCCCCCGATGTGGATGATTAAAGGATAATAAAGTCCATTTGCTTTCTCTTGATGTCACTTTGTAAGAGACAGACAAGGAAGGAATTCAGGCGTAATATGGGAAATCCAATTCAGTCAAGAATATTCCTCTCCTTATTATCAATGGCAAAATCGTTACTACGATACAACCAACATAATTCTTTTTCAATTTTCTTTAATTTTTCAAAGAAGACAAATCTTTGTTAGATGTATAAGAAATTTACACTGTGTTGAATGATCTACGTTTCTGAACAAAATAATATTTGTTTATTGCTTTGAATCTCTGTCTTAGATGATTATTTCATTTTCGGCGAATGTCATGAAAATGGCTGGTAAGGAGAGAATGACACTGTACGAAAATATTTGCTTGTTTTTGCTGCGTCTCAGACACCCATCAATTAGCCCATTGAAAAATGTTATATGAAAACAAACTGTCTTCATGGAATATTTTTACAGTGATTTTCATTATGATTAATACGTTGGAGTTCGTTTAAAGTATCGAATATTCAAAAATGTATGGAAACGGTAATTTGGAGTTTCCGAGTCCTGAGAGATTTGAAAATTCCAAAGATACAGAACGTCAACAAAAAAATAATTATCTATTGAACGTCATTCTCGGCTTTGAGTATTGATCTCTTGACTGAATGGCCTCGGTGTGTAGACTTACAAATTTGTAATTTTCTTGAGGATTAGCAACTAAAAAGTCAATCAATTTGATCTAATGTTGAATATGTTTTGTTTGTTTTGATCAGTTTTTCTATTTGCTTTACCACCCACCCACCCTCTCTCTCTCTCTCTCTCTCTCTCTCTCTCTCTCTCTCTCTCTCTCTCTCTCTCTCTCTCTCTCTCTTTCTTTCTTTCTTTCTCTTACTCTCTCTCTCTCTTTCTCTCTCTTCTTTTGTTCTGAAGGATATCTTTTTTAAAGTTTTCGTCTTTAAGAGAGAAATAGCAGTGTTAATAAAAAAAAACCCTAAACGATTAAAGATCGAAGACCTTTATAGTAAAGCTCAAATTTTGAAACAAAACTAACATGTTGCCCGCAATAGTTTTTATTTCTTAGCCAGTTGTTTATACCTGAGACAGAGAACCAGATTAACACACTGTCAAGTTACTTTTTAAGAACAAATTGAAAGACAAATTAAATAACAGAGCAACCAATTCTCCCAATACTCAATGGTAGTGACTATACCTCGTTGATGGAACCTAGGTTCTTGTATTCATCTGGTCATCAAGTTCAGCTGGACACAATGCAGGAAAGGTGTTATAATAGTAGTGGTCAAGCTGAGAAAGCAGTCAAGGTTGAAGTCGGGGGTCATTGTTGATTGACAGAATAAGGTGACAAGATAGCTGAATTGTATAGTACAATGAATAGGTAACTATATCTAGTCTGGTTGGTTTTGGATCGGATTGTTTTGATTCTCTCAGGTTGCAGATTACGTGCACAGTTGGGACTCGATGTACATAGGCTAATATAGGTGCGGTTTTGTGGTCTAGGGGTATGACACTATGCTTGTGACCTCAGGTTTGGGTCCCGCTGAGACCGGCGCAAAGTTGAGTTCCTTGAAAAGACTCTTTCCCGCCGTTTTTTTAAAACCATATTCAGATATAAAATGAGTATCTGACCGGAAACGACATTATCTCTCTCTCTCTCTCTCTCTCTCTCTCTCTCTCTCTCTTGCTCTCTCTCTCTGTCTCTCTCTCTCTCTCTCTCTCTCTCTCTCTCTAAAAAAAAAACCAAAAAAAACAACAACAATAAAATTAACTGAGCCCCACAAGCACCACGTTTTGTCCTACCTCATATAGAGTTTTGTGCAGATTTAGTCAATATTGTGTATTATCGCAAAGCTCGCGGTATTTTTCAGGTCAGGGCTGGGAAAAATTAGGTAGTCGCATTCCTATTGGTCAGCGTTTGGTTATATTACTTGGTTTTGTGGACTCAAATAAATTATACCCCAATTATAGTTTGTCTTTCTTCTTTTCTATCATATTTTATGAGTACTGTCTGTCTAATGCTAGCCTCGTAGTCTTGTGTGACTAAGAGGGCTCAATGGTAATCCCTCCTCAGTCATCTTTCAGGAGAGATGTTACAATGATACCCTAGTGGACCGCCTAGGGAGAAGTCCGACCTAATTGGTTGTTAGAACATCCATTAATGTCAATGTTGGATTGCACCATTCTATAGATGCAACCTTTTCTGTCGTTAGCTGAGCTGACAATATACCGTTTTCTTACTTTGGTCAGAAAACTTTTTTTTTCTTCCTCATATATTGATAGATAGAAATATTCCCCAACTTATCAATTAAGTCTTAAACGCGAGGGACTATTCTGATTTTAAAGTTTTTGTTAAAAGAAAAAAAAACCAATCACACTATTTACCACAAGGGGGGGGGGGGGGTTCTTAAGGGTCTATTCCAAAGGAAAATTGGTATAACTCAGACGATAGTCGCAAAGGCCACACAGCGCGGTGAGAAATCAAACTCGGCACCTTCTGGATACGAAGCGAGGACCATACAACTTTTAATTCAGAAAAGTGAGTGGAGCAGGCACTTATGTTGGTAACAACAAGATATGAAGTGAGTAGAAAAGTGCCAGAAGACAATAGAGAATAAAAAATTTTTTCGCGGCGGTGGTGGGGTTTGAACCTGCGACCTTATTGGTACGACAACTCCGCCTGGCAGGTGAGAGCGTGGCTCTACCGTGTGAGCTATCCACGAACACAAAAATATTCGTTTCAAACCCAAAGTCATTTCTAGATCCCTCTCTCACCCACTTCTTGAGATCGCCGATTCGTTCACCACCATCGCGAAGTAATTTTGACCAGCAGTTAAGCCTAATAGCCAATATTCTCATCACAAACATATAACATAGAAACGATTGAGACATTGAGTATGCTCCGGTGTATGGGGTGAATTTTTAATTCAGAAAAGTGAGTGGAGCAGGCACTTATGTTGGTAACAACAAGATATGAAGTGAGTAGAAAAGTGCCAGAAGACAATAGAGAATAAAAAAATTTTTTTTTTTCGCGGCGGTGGTGGGTCGTACCAATAAGGTCGCAGGTTCAAACCCCACCACCGCCGCGAAAAAATTTTTTATTCTCTATTGTCTTCTGGCACTTTTCTACTCACTTCATATCTTGTTGTTACCAACATAAGTGCCTGCTCCACTCACTTTTCTGAATTAAAAATTCACCCCATACACCGGAGCATACTCAATGTCTCAATCGTTTCTATGTTATATGTTTGTGATGAGAATATTGGCTATTAGGCTTAACTGCTGGTCAAAATTACTTCGCGATGGTGGTGAACGAATCGGCGATCTCAAGAAGTGGGTGAGAGAGGGATCTAGAAATGACTTTGGGTTTGAAACGAATATTTTTGTGTTCGTGGATAGCTCACACGGTAGAGCCACGCTCTCACCTGCCAGGCGGAGTTGTCGTACCAATAAGGTCGCAGGTTCAAACCCGACCATACAACTGTGTCTTACTGTCTACAAACATCCTTATCGATCGATATATTTATGAAGTAAAAGTTTGCTGGACAAAATTAGCAAAACGTTTTTGTCAGTCACGGAAGTCATCTTTACCCCTCTATTCCCAAAATAAAAAAAAAAAAAGAATAAATAAACGAATAAATAAATGTTTTTTAAAAAGAAATAAAAACAAAAGAAATCATTCATGTTTCACGTTCATTTTTAAGGCTGATTTGACGACAGGTGGCATCAACTAGCACATTTTTCAAATTTATGATAACAATTAACATGATGATTTCAGAGATGTTTTGAGATAAAACAATTATCTATGTCACTTAGCAATCGCTATCTTCTAGCTGATAACCTGCGTTGCTTGGCATCGTTATTAATTCTATCATATTCGTGATGGTGGGGGTGGGGGATGTTTTATTTTGTTTTCATTTTAGGGTGTGTATTTTGTTTTGTTATTTTTGTTGGAGTTTTTTCTTTCTTTTTCTTCTTTGGAAGGGGGGGGGGGTGATGGGGTTATCTTTTGTTTTGTTTTAAAATGCATTGGAGTTTTTGGGAAGGTGGGAGGGGGGGGGGGTTAGGGGTTTATTGGGATTATTTTTTTTCAATTAGTCACTTTCTAAAATGGGGCCAGGGTTATTTGTTTATTTTCTCGGGGATGGGGGGGGGGGGAGGAAGTAACATTATTTGTGAATTTTTGTTATCGAGACATCCACATTGTCCTTAAAATTGTGGGTGCTTTCCACAAAGGTAGACTCCTGGTTGATATGGTTTCCAAACAAACTCTACAAATAGTCATACTACGTCAGGCTGGGTGAAACTTGCACTTAACAAGAAACTGTCCTCGTGTTGACCTGACCGGTGTCTGTTTCAACCGTCAACATCCCCCCCCCCCTCCGAAAGGATTCATGAGGTCAGGGATTATCCCCGGAGATAATGGGGAAATTATCCGAGTATGTTTTCACAGTCTCGCCCAGATTTGTTGGAGATAGTGATGCTCCTTTAACGTGGTTGGTGACAGCAGGTGTGGAAATTGGGCATACCTCTGGAGATTGGATAGGATTGTAGCTGCAGGCTATTAGTACGCTTGGTGTTATATGAATGGGCTACTCCTGCGATCAACCATGGACAAGTGGGATAATATATGGACAGGTAGTTTATGTAATCTAAAGTTTGTATCGTTTAGGCTAAAGCCTAAAGCTATATCAGTGGCTCACAATAGAAAACAAGCGGGATGATTATAGACATGGAGTTCATTTTCCCCTGTCTTCTGTTTAATCTTAAGTTTGTATCGTTTGGGCTTAAAGCCTATACCTATATAAGTTGCTCACAATATACAAGTTTAATAATAAATATATACATTTAGTTAGTTTATTACATTCCTTTGGTTGATCTAAAGTTTTGGCTAAAGCCTGTAGCTACATTTTGGACACTTTATAGGTGGTCGTAACTGTCGAAAGAAAAATCCCCTGATGAATTAGATATGATTTTAATTTTCATTTCAAAGTTATCTCCTGTCATTCTTTATGTGGCCAACCAAGTCAATCTGGTATAATGTCGGAAAAGAAGAAAATTGAGTTTAAAGTAAAAAGGGTCAGAACTAGGAACTTCAAGTGTTTCAACTTTTGTGAAAAAAGACATCTGAATGACGAGTTTTTAAGCGAAAATTTAAAATATGTGGGGTCTTTTGGGTTTGTTTTTTTTTGTCCAAAATACGGTTAGCTCTGTGGTGTAATGGTAGCACAACTGACCGGAAATCAGTGGGTTTGAGGTTCGATTCCCAGTCAGGGCAGGCTGGTTAATTAGGGTGCTGTTTTTTTATTATTTTATTTCCTTGAATTTTTTTCTTTCTGCTTTGTCTGGTACTATTTGATACACACTTTTTTAGATCAGATCTTCATCCTCCTTAGTGAGGGGATTTATTTTGGGCAAATCTTTATAAGTTATACTCAAAATGGAATTTTAAATATCAAGTTCACCCCGACCTAATGCCGTTTTGATCACATTTTTATCAACACACTCGCCATCCATTGTGTTTTCTACATCATCAATTTCTCTCTCGAACCTTGGTCTCACCCTTAGACGTTTTCATTAGCTATTTCGATGGTCGGCGGATCAAATCTAAGTCTCCGATTTTCACGATCGGCAAATATATCTATATCAAAACTCTGAAGTCTACATACGAGCTTTGCGCACCATGTTTTATTTAATTTAAAGCGGACCAGAGGTCTCCCATTTGGTTTTTAAAAATTATGATTCATTGGGAAGAAGTGACCGAGTAGTTAAGGCATTTCACTGGGACCCGGAAGGTCCCGGGTTTGAGCCCCGCTTCAGGCACTTTCTATTCTTTCATTGAGCAAGATTATTAACCCCCAATTTGCTCACTTCGACAACAAGTGTGATTCCTGTTGACATCAGACACCGTGTTTGATGAATATCTATATTCCTTCGTGGAATGCATAGGCGACGAAATATTATGATGTCGTGGCGAAAGGGCATACTCTTTTTTTTTAATTGATTTTAATAAATTATGTCGTCATTGGGAAGATTAAACTTCATTACTTCAACTTCAATAATCTTTAATTTCTAATTTCAAACTTTTGACTAAAAACTCAAATGTTCTTCATCTAGTTAATTCCAACATAATACCAGAATGACTCCCTGGGTCACATATTTTCACCTACAGGGAAAATTGTCGTTATAATGTCGATATATAATATCAATTATTACAATGGATTTTTCTTTAAAACATCTATAGACAACATTTATTTTTTTTACAACTCTGATTTTTCGAAAGATTAGCATGTTAATGTAACTTCCCAAACAACAGTATCAAATTTTATTGTTTGAATAGTAAAACGCCTGTAGGTATAGATTGGCAAGCCATAAACAATTTAGACCTTACCCTCCCCCCGGCCTCTCCTCTCCCTTGCTAGTAAACAACAGTAGTGAGTTATTACTGAGTGTCTGGAGACTTGAGCATTTATTTACTTAAGGTTTTCCGCTCCCATTTGTTTTTCTTATTTACCTGCTTTTTTAACATATTTTCTGGTTAGAATTCTCGTCTGTTATGTACACGCAAATAACGCCTTTTAGTCATTATGGACAGAAAATTTAAACACAGATGTGATCTATCCCCTCAAAACAGTATTATTTATACCTGCGACTTTGTGATCTTGTGGCATGACACTTGCCTTCGGACCAGAAGGTCCTGGCTTCAGGTCAAGCTCTGGGCGGCGCATAGTTGAGTCTTTGGAAAAGGCTCTTCACTCACATTCTCTCACCGTATTCAGGTGTAAAATGAGTACTTTGCTGTTTACAGAAATAAATTCAGGGAAATGAATTAATATTGCCTAATTGAATTAATATTGTCTAGTCTTACATAATAAATGTTTCTGTTGGCTAGGGATCTTTGTAAAGCACTTTGAGCACGTTTAGAAGATGTTTAATGTTTAATCCAATCGCCTGTAAACAGTATTACCTCGCGGTGAACCCATTGTCAAACGGGGAGTATTAAGCTGAAATCACCAGAACTGATGAATTTTTGTTTCAGTCAACTAAATTATATCCATTCTCCTCAATGGAAGATAAAAAAATTAAACCAAGACTCATTTGTGTGGCTATGTAGTCTTGTGGTATGAAACTCGCTTTCGGGTCGGACTGTCCTGGGTTAGAGCCTCGTTCAGCACATACTTGAGTCCTTGGAAAAGGCTCTTTACTCACATTCTCTCACAGTACTCAGGAGTAAAGTGAGTACCTGGCCGTTAACAATGTTGTTTCTGTCGGAAAAATTGTAATATCGCCTAACAGGCGTCATGTCTCGTTCTACATGTTACGTGTTGCTGTTGGTCAGGGACCTCTTGGACACGTTAGTGGATAATGCTCTCTATAAAAGCTCAAGTTTTTTTTTGTTTGTTTTTCTTTTTTGTTTGGTTTTGTTTTTGGTTTTTTTTGTGTGTTTTTTTTTCATAATGCCTATGGCGGAGGGATGATAGGTCAGTTTTTAGAGCACTAGCTTTACAAGCAAAGGTATCGAGATCGAATCAGGGTGAAGTCAAGATTATTTTTTAAATTCAGCAATGATTGGATAGCTTGGTTTATTATATCTGGCGGGAAATACTTTGCGATAGACCAGTGTCCTATCCAAAGGATAACAAGTAACAATGTCATTGTCCGTTTCCCGCTATAAGTCTATGAATCTAATGGTTCCAATGGCTCTGAAGGACTTTTTCATACATATGACTATTAAAAAAATTCAATTTTAGAATCGAAATCATTCCGATCTAATACCGTAAAGAGTCCACTGGTAACAAATTATGAGAAAAGTCTATGGAGGATGTGGGATGGGGGGCGGCGGGGGGGGGGGGGGTCGATGATGGTTGATGGTCAAATCATTTTTGAACCACTTTTTTTACGCGCACTCCAGCTCAAATAACGTCGATGATAGGAATTCCAGACGAGAAGCTAGTCCATCCATCAACACAAAGTATTCCAGTAAGAAGTCATTGAAGGATGAAGAATATGGACGTGTGAAAATGGCTTCTAAAAATCATATTGTCACTTTGTTATCACGTGTGTGTGCATGTTCGGACACGTGACTGTGTATTTATAATAGCATAAGTACTATGTGTGTATCGAGACACATTCATCTATGTAACAATGGCTTACCATGTCTGTTCGGAGGTGTGGTGTGTTGGTTTGTTTTTATTCCTTTTTGAAAATGGGGTGGGGGGGGGGGGGGGTGAGTTGTTGTTTTCTTTTGTTTTGTATTTTGTGGTCTTTTTTTTTTTTTTGGGGGGGGGGGGGGGGGGGGGGAGGCGGATTGGACTAGATCAGAGTTTTTTTTCGTTTATTTTTTCTCATGGAATGCAAGTTGATATGAAGTCTCATCACCTCTATCACCTTCATGTGTAAGATTACTGCCGTTAACAGCTTTGTCTCTATCAAAAACAGTTGTAATATGGCCTAACAAGGGTCATATTTCGTCCTACGTATTTGTTGGCTAGTAAAGAGCCTTGTAAAGGGCTTTGGGCAGGTTTAGTGGATATTGCGCTATATAAATACTTACGTTGTTTTCTGTTTTTTTTTTTTAATTTAAAACACCACTATTTTCATTTTGGCTAGAAAACGTTTACCTCACATATTAATTTGTGACCAAACGCCTCAAACGGTATTTTGCGCGCGCCTATAGACTTTTTACCGAACCGATTTTGATAGTTGATGACTCAAATGTTTCGTTTCCATCTATTTGAAGATCCACAATACAATAGTATAATGATTAAAATAATGAATGCCTATTCGCAACAGTCCTTATTTTCCCGCAAATATTTCGGGTTATCCACTAGTAAGTAAAAAATCAAAATCGATCTCGTGCTACCATTGTCTGCAAATGAAGTAGTCACGGGAATTTGACATGTGGATGAGGAATAGCAGACCAAGTGTTGTCGAACATGTTTATAACTTTAACAAAAGGTGTTGATTTGGCTGTCAGAGAAAGTTTGTTTTCATAAGAGACGATATGGGGAACTTAGCAACGTAGTTAATATATAAAACACAGATTAATGGGTGGGTATGAGTTTGACAGGGAATTTCAGTCTGAACTTTAACCTCACATTATAAAAAGTAAAACGCTGCTTATTTATTTCCGTTTCCTCCGCTGTATTAAATTCTCACCCGATTTCTTTAAGAAAATTTGATAGCGAAGCTAGACCTTAACCACAAGCCTTAAAACATTTTTCATGTAAAAATAGTGTATAAAACCTTACCCTGTTATACTAATTACCTTGGTAGTTATATACCTGCATTTAATGACACTAATGGAGAACCCTTTTCTTTGTTGTTTTTGTTTTGTTTTTGTTTTTTGTTTTGTTGTGTTTTTTTTAGTGGGGGGGGGGGGGGCTGGCTTTGCTTTTTTTTTGGGGGGGGGGGGGGGGAGGTGTTTTGTTTTCTTTTTCTTTTTAAACGAACGACAGTTGCTTTCTTTCTGCTCTGCAACAAAATATATGATAACTACAAAAGGTTTGGGTTGGGGGGGGGGGGAGGGGGGAGGGAGATGGTTAAGTGTTGCTGTTGGTTGGGCCCATTGTAAAGCGCTTTGAGCACGGTTAATGGATATTGCTCAGTATACATACTCTAAATACTCTAAAAGGACTGCATCCTGAAGTCCCTATGTCACTGTAATGTTTACAATGAAGACTCCAAGCTGTCGCGTCTGGTTCAATGTTTCAAACAATAAATATGTAGTTCGTGCATCTCGTAGACAATCTGAAATTAAAAATATCTTTGGGTTCACCAGAACGTTTGTTTGCCATAGAAAGACAATGGGAAAGAGTGAAACAGAGAAGGGGGGGGGGTCGGCGAGCGAGAGGGGGAGTGTAGAGAGAGAGAGAGAGAGAGAGAGAGAGAGAGAGAGAGAGAGAGAGAGAGAGAGACAGAGAGAAAGAGAGAGAGTGACTAACATATAAGAGTTACACCAATAACACTAACTCATCTGCACTGCATGTCAATCTGGCCCCACAAATTATCCCCATTGAAGATAATACTATGGTGGTTACTAGGTTACTATTTTTTTTCCAATTTGCCCCCCCCCCCCCCCCCCCCCCCCCCCCCCCATCATCCTTAAAAAAAGTCAGTGCTGTCAACTCGTCTAAAATTTCAAACCGAGACTCTTAACCCTCTCCTTTTCAAATTATTAAAATTGTCACATTCGTTATGATACGATCATTTATCTTATTTGTCTTACAAATCCAAACAAAAGAAAATTAAAGCAAAATCGTTGTTGAATTTACACCGAGAAGTACATATATGCAGGTCTGACACCCGAATCCACTTATAGGCCTAGTTTAACATTGTTGTAATGGATGATATTTTGCGTCATTATTGAGATTTTCATTAAAACAATGAGCGCATAAGGAATTGGGTTATCAGACCTGCAAATAAGTGCCCGTCGATTTACACGAACTTAATGCGGTTTTGAAAAGTTTGTTTTGATCAACAAAATTATGTATAACATTTGCTTATTGCTTTTGAATTTGAGTTTAAAAATTCAATTTGTGGTTTGGGTCGGTATGACATTTCAATAAAATAATTTTTTGAAAAAAGTCGGTAAGAAGAGATTTGAATAAATCTTAGCTTAACAAAAAGTCTCAAACCTGAGGGTGACTCAAATTTGAGACTTTTCAACCAGTTGAAGCAAATTTTAATCGATCGATATTTGAACGAAAACTTTTGACGATTAAAAAAACCCATTCAGAGCACGATAATACTTTTCATCTCAGTAATTGAATTGCGCTCTGTTCAACGATACGTCACCTCCTGCTGAGGAGTGCCTCAAACTGACCCATGGTCAAGCCAGTTTGGTGACACTACCTCTGTCCGCTCCATTCAATCCGGGATGATCTGGGCGTGTTTTAATGACCAAGTCTTCCCCCTCTAGCGGATGTGTTTTTATCATAAAATTCTCGGTTATTTTATTTGAACTGACAGGAGTGAAAACGTCAGGTGCCTCATCGAAATATTTGGAAAACAATACTACAATGAAACCTCGTTATATCGTGTCAGTTTTGATCGCAGATGATCTGCTTGAGTCGTAGCATCAGTACTCTTAAATGTAATAGCTCATAAAGTAAGGAACCGATCTGGAGTCAAATTTTATGATTTTAATCCTTTTCTAGTGGGGATCGGATTCTGATTTTACTTTTTTTTGGGTTATTTTTTTGTTTTTGTTGTTGTTGTCGTTGTTGTTGTTGTTGTTGTTGTTGTTGTTGTTGTTGTTGTTGTTGTTTGTTGTTGTTGTTGTTGGTGGTGGTGGTGGTAGTGGTGTGGTGGTAGTTTTGGGAGTTAGGGTTTATTTTTTGTTTTATATGTTTTGTTTTGTTTGGGTTTGTTTTGTTTTGTTTGGGCTTGTTTTGTTTTGTTTTTCATGAAATCTTTCTCATTTGACCAAAGAGCAGCAATAGTGATGCGAACAGAACTTCTAATGAGGCCCAAATCGTACCTATTCACCGTTAGTTCTTTTGTTTCTTCTCTCCTTTCACTTTCGCAATGCCCACACTCCAAACATGTGAAGTGCCAACTGCACAATATACTTTTTAGACCTATGCCATACTTACTTTGACAAAATAATATGATTAAGGTCATACATAGACCAACCTTGACCAGTTGCTTATGTTAACAATAAAACAGCGATTACTGGACATAATTAGAATCTTCACTTATGTTGCCAGACTGGTCATTGAAGGCCAAGCATCCCATAAAGTTTGCCAATAATTTTCGTTAATTTAGATCTACTTGTTTACTATTTGCGTTTTTAATTCCCTACTTTCATGAGGTACACTCTGAAATAAAACTAGAAACCACATCTTTATTCAAGATAATCACGTCCTTGTTTGCTTCGTGAAGACATGCGTTTGAGAATTTTAGCCGAGATGAGGGTTATTTAAATCGATCGATATTTGAAGGACGAGTTGTTTTCTGGCCGAATTTTTACATACAAGTTTTTCCAGAGTGCGGCAGTTAACTGGTTAATTTGTCATCACCTAACGGACATGCCAAGGTCATGTGATTGCCTTCTAGTTACACCGTTATTATCTTGGCAGGGAAAGCTGTCGTTAGTCCTTCTCTTTGAAACCTGCTAAGTTTTCACACCCTGCCAGATCTTGTTAGAAACAATAAATGGAAAACGGGAAGTGTAGTGTGGATTGTAGGAAGTCGAGGCCAGAAGGAAATAGTAATAGCCTAGTACGGGTTGTTTTGTAAGATGGGGGGTTTGGAATAGAGAATGTGAAAATTGTGGTGAAAAGTGAAAAGGGTGGTGATGATGACGGTTGTTAAAGTGATGGTGATGCTAATTGTGGTTGCGGTAGTCGCGGCAATGGTGATAAACAAGTGTTGTGATGTTGGTTATGATGATGATGATGATGATGATGATGATGATGATGATGATGATGATGATGATGATGATGATGATGATGATGATGTGGTGGTGGTGGTGGTGGTTGTGTAGGTTTTGTGTTGGTGGTGGTGGTGGTCGTGATGATAAAGTTGTCGATGATGAAGATGATGCTGACAAGTGGGGGCGATGGAGAAGGGGGAGAAGAAAGGAGTGATAATGATGATGTTGTCTACAAAGATAATTAATTAGGAAGATCTTCTAAAAGATAATCCTCCCAAATAATTTATACCAACAGCCAGGATTCGAACCAAGGTTCGAACTCTGAAATCTCGACTTAACAAAGCGATCCGAACGCGTTTTCCACTACTTCACAGAAACTGACAAAACAAGTGACCTGCCAACATTATTAACAGGTCAAAATTTACCATGTCATTTCAGCCATGAAATATTTACAATAATATAATGATAATAAATCAAGCTAATTTCAGACATGTCGAAAAAATTAAAAACTTTTTGACACATTTGGATCATCTTAATCGACCAATTTGGGGGTCCCGATAACTCAGTAAGTAGAGCACTCGCTTCGCTAAAAGAGCCGTGAGCGATCCACGGTGAAGTCGATATTTTTCCTGACCCTCCTGTCCACCCAGCAGCTTCTGGGTAGATGGGTCCGTCAGACCTGGTGAAAAGCAGTTTGTGATAGACTAGCGTCCTATCCAAAAGGGAAGCGATCAATTGCTATTGTTCGTTTCACGCCGAAGGAACCGTGATAAGCTCCTGTTCCATGGGGCAAACGACACTGAAGGACAATAACCGATCAGTCGGTATATATCAGGTTAAAGTTTACTGGTCAATATGAAAAATCTGTTTTTGTCCGAGTTTGCTGGTTGAGCGTTGCCATTGTAAGCGAGCGCTTGAGTGGAAGGCATAGATGACAACCTTGAGTCGACATCGCTAAGGCAACAGTATTACTTATCACCTTATGGACGTACCTTTGTACAACAGTAGATTCGGTTATTTACTTCGTGTCAAATAGATAGTTATTTATTGGATACTTGGTCTATTTTTACCCTTAGGCATATTATGTGACCGGCAGTATAGCATCGTGGAATTGTGAAGCGTGAACTGATGCCCAATGCGAAAACAGGAATTTTATGTCAAAATTATTTGAAAATTTCAGAAATATACTAAATTTGTCACGAAGGAGATTGAATATGCTTGTTTTGTAAAATTATTCATTTATTTGACAGGTTTCTTTTGTTTTTGTTTGTTTATCGTTTGTTTTTTGTTTTGTTTTTTGTTTTTTTTCTTTGTGTGTGTGTTTTGTTTTTTTTTTGGGGGGGGGTTGTTTTTTTTTTTTTTTGGGGGGGGGGGGTGTTGTGTTTTTTCTTCCTTTATTTTTTTGGGGGTTTTTTTGGAAGACACAAAAATGTCATTATTCTAACACGTTTTTGCTTTAAGCCCAATTCTCTAATCTGGTTTATCCTGATTTAGTACCAAATTGATGCGATGTTACGACATATACTATCATAGTCCGCCAGACAGACGAATACAAAATTGGCTTCTAAATCGTTGTAAGTCGCCTCATGTATTTACCGGACTATGAATACACCAATGCTAGTTATTTGATGGGCGAGACTAAACCCTTTGACGATCTGAAAAAGTATGTATGAAGCAGTGCCAGACAAAACAGAGAGAACGATACAAGAAAAAGAGCATCCCAAAAAAAATCAATCTGCCTCAAATATCGGTCTTGTTGATCAAAATCTTAACTCTTGAATTACCTATGTCATAAATTTAGATAGAAAAAATAATAAAGATAAACCAATTAAAAAATATAAATGACGTTGACTAAGTATAAACAAGTAAATATTTTAATTAATTAATGTCTGTCGAAGCAGGCTGATTTTTGGAATGATTTTATTTTTATTGTATTGTTCTCTCTGCTTTGTCTGGCACTGTTTCACACATACGTTTTTCATATCTTTATTTTACAGCATTGCATGCTCCCCAATTTGTCACATCGATATTTTCACAATAAAACCCTTTGTTTTCTCTCATCAGATTTTCAAACGTATTCATAAGCGTGATCTAGAAATTTAAGAATCAAATTTTAAGAGAACGCTTTAAACTTCTTGAGGGTTCTTTTTTCTTTCTTGCATGCTTTTTACCATTCTCTCTTCTCGCAGTTGTTGTCGATTTTCTATCTACCCAGCCAAAAAAACAAACAAACATACCAACACAACGTTTCAAATCAATTCTATTGCACAGCCTTCAATATCTTACCATACTATTTTCCCGTCTCCAGTTTGCAAAGGAAAACCAGTGGACATCGTGTTTGCCTTGGATTCATCGAATGACATCAGCCCCTCTGATTTCTGGAACCAAGTCCGCTTCGTTCGGGACTTCACACTGGGACTGGACATCGGTGTCAACCGCACTAGAATAGGAGTGGTCTTATACAGTGATCAAGTAAGTATCATCATCATCATCATCATCATCATCATCATGCAGCCTTAGTTTAACCGGTTTCTATAGCTGGAAAGAGATTGCTTGCTACCCTTTGGATAGGTCGCTAGTGCATCTCCGCAAAGCGAGTAAATAATATTGATAATGATAATAACAATAATAATAATAATAATAATAATAATAATAATAATAATAATAATAATAATAATAATAATAATAATAATAATAATAATAATAATAATAATAATAATATCTTTATTGTCCAGAAATGGCAATTCATGCTTGGTTCCACTGCATTGATAAATCAATTACAAGAACAAGGATATTCTCTCTCTCTCTCTCTCTCTCTCTCTCTCTCTCTCTCTCATAGACACATTCACTCACACACACACACACACACACACACACACACACACACAAATAGGCACATAATAGCAATACTAGACATAAACTCACATTTTACATAAAAGGGACTGGTGATAATAATAATAATAATAATAATAATAATAATAATAATAATAATAATAATAATAATAATAATAATAATAATAAAAATAATAATAATAATAATATAATAATAATAATAATAATAATAATAATATAATAATATCATAATAATAATAATAATAATAATAATAATAATAATAATAATAGTTAGGGATGGGTGATGAATGGTTCTATATCAAACGCCCCGGCTAGGGAAATCCTATTTGGTACCTTTTGGATGCAAAGCAAAGATCATTGCATTCCATCAAATAATATAATGATATAATTACATACCTATGAATTTACAACAATTACTTTCTTTTCTTACAAAGGTTATTCACGTTTTTGATGTCGATGACCACAGCAACCTCTTGAGCGCCATCAGAGATCTGTACAATATCAAGAGGACATACGGAGGCACCAGGTTGGATGAGGTCATTCGTTACGTTCGCACAAGGAGCTTTAGGCGCAGCGTCAGTCGCAGGAATGCTGCTCAAGTAAGTAAACCTGATTTGATGAATTTTAGAAAATAGAATTGAATAATTAAAAGCAAAGAAAAAAACATAATGATATTAATTAATTAAAATATTTAAATGTTTATACATAGTCAATGTCAGTTATATTTTTAAGATTGGTTTATCTATATTATTTTTTCTATCCAAATTTATGACCTAATAAAAGTGATAAAGGTAATTCAAGATTTAAGATTTTGATCAACAAGAATCGATTTGCAAATCACGCAAGGGACACAACTCAAACAATCTCATTAGTTATTTTAAGAAATAAAGAGTAATCTTCCGTCTTTATTCTTCTGAAAATGCTGATAGATGGCTCTTGACAAAAATAAATGAATAAATGATAAAAAGAAAACATTCCAAGTTGATTAAAGAGCCTCCGAGTAAATAAATGTGGTTTTTGGTCCATTCTTCACGCTTGATTTTGGTCTGCTTTAGACAAATAATTGTCCTTGAGAAGGTTGTATAGAATGTAAGTTGTTGCAGCACATGTGTGAGAATTTTAACGGTGCGGGGAGGAAAGTTCTATAGTTATAGCGTGTTCCTTATTGAGCTCCTTGTTGCACTTGCTGTAATCTATATGTTTTCATTATTTCAAAAGGTCGCTGTGCTTGTGACGGGTAGTGCTACAGAAAAACTACACAAAGTAAAGAAACAAGCAAGAATGGCCAGCAAGGGTGGTATCACTATCATTGCAGTTGGTGAGTTGATAGAGGAAATCTAGATAGTAGTAGTAGTAGTAGTAGTAGTAGTAGTAGTAGTAGTAGTAGTAGTAGTAGTAGTATTAGTAGTAGTAGTAGTAGTAGTAGTAGTAGTAGTAGTAGTAGTAGTAGTAGTAGTAGTAGTAGTAGTAGTAGTAGTAGTAGTAGTAGTAGTAGTAGTAGTAGTAGTAGTAGTAATAGTAGTGGTAGTAATAGTAGTAGTAGCAGTAGTTGTTGTTGTTGTTGTTGTTGTTGTTGTTATAAAAATGAAAAGAAAAAGAGAGGATGTGGAGAAAGTGAAGGCGGATATCTATCATGATTGATAATGTGAATATTCCTACTGCACCATGCTCGCTCCCCTCGCAATCAAAGAAAAGATAAATTTACATCACTTGATAGTTTTGCCTCAGTCAAGAAATGGGTATTGTTAATACAATTCTGAGCGTCATTACTCATTTTCGAAATCAAACAGCTTTTGTCAACTTCAATGTATGCGTCGTAGCTGTAGAGACAATAGTTTAGTGACTATACTCAACTGAATGAGGCTAGCCGATGGCAATTTAAATCACTCGCTTTGCACAAAGCCATGAATTCAAATATCAGTTGAGACACCACTTTAAAAGATATTGCCGCTTTTTTGAGTAACTTGTTTGTCTTCAAAATTACATTTTTTTTCTTTGCATCTCTAAAAGGTGTTGGATCTAAAGTGAACCCCGAGGAACTCCAAATCATCTCCGACTCATCCAAGTCCCAAGTCCGGAGCAATACACAAGACAGCTTTACTCCATTCCTGGCAACAGGCAGTCATCGGCGACGTCAGATATTTACTGTTGAATCATTCTACCAGCTTGAGAACATTGTAATGGAAGCCACGGTTGAAAGTTGCACAGGTAAGTAAATTGTCTACCGTATAGTAAATTCTAAGAACCTGGGGCAAGTTGCATTTAATTACGAAAACCTGCTGCAGCAAAAAAAAAAAAAAAAATGAAAACAAAAACAAACAAAAATGCATAATTTGCCGACAGCATTAACTTCTATTAAAACATCATTAACCTAGGAATTCTATTATTATACAGTTTATATAGTACATGACTGTAACTTTAAATGTTGCAAACTTTTTCTTTTAAAAATCCCTCATCACTTTGCTAATGTTATTGTTTCCCACAATTTTTCTTGACAGCTGAAGTTCCATCAGTGCCAGTAGCAGATCAAGGTAAATAAAGCTCTAAACTTAATTTCTCATATGCTTCTTTATGTCAAAAGTTAATGCACTATATGTATAATGGATGTGCAGGTATTTTACTCGTATTTTACTTAGCAAGAGTAACCAAATATTAACTCTCTCATTACCGACCTCTTTCAGTACTATTTCCCAAAGTGTCATGCCTGCCAAACGCAAAATTGTTTTTTTTTTTTTTTTAACCCGAACATAAAAGCATGCTAAACATAACGGGTCAAATTTTGTTTGCAAAACAATTTCTACAAAATAACACAAAGTTCTTATTCATTAAAGAAAGATTATTCTTCAAATTCTGTAGAAAACAAATCTGAAGTACCGTAACAAATGTAAAGATTTCCCTGTGGTTGGTAAGACGGTTAACAAATGAAAGGTTCTGAGTTAATTTGTCTAGAATGTTATTTTTCTTCAGATGTCGTTGCTGTATAAGATAGGGTATTGTTTTCAAAGACAAGATAATATATTGAGTTAAATTTCAGTAATATTTGAATGCTTATTTTTGTTGTATTTGATATAATGTACCATCATACTTCTGTACTCCATCGGGATGCACCCCCCGCCGCTTCTCTCTCTCTCTCTCTCTCTCTCTCTCTCTCTCTCTCTCTCTCTCTCTCTCTCTCTCTCTCTTTTTTTTTTTTTTTCTTTTTCTTTCTGTGTGTGTGTGTGTGTGTGTGTGTGTGTATCTCTATCCCTCTATGTGTGTGTGTGTGTGGGGGGGGGGAGAGAGAGTGTTGAGATGTTAAGGTTATGAGGTTACAACTCAGATTATTATACCTCACAAACCTCACATTGGCAGCAGAGAAGAGAAGAGATAGATGTTGTGATGGGACAGTGCAGCGCTGGAGAGAGAGAGAGAGAGAAAATATTTAATCGCAAAACCCATAATATTTATGCTTTATAAAAGCTGTGGCACCAGACAGAGAGATGTTGATTTGTGATGACGTGCCCGCTGGACGAAGTATACACAAGAAGATCACTTGATTTTTGAATAGGTAAACAGTAAAAGTTGACAAAAGGCGTGCAATGGTGATGATGTTACTGAGGGTGTTCGAAGGACAATTATAAAGTAAGAATTGGATTGATTTATATGTAATATGTATTATGATGTGGGGATGATGTGGATGTAGGGTGATGATGGTGATGGTGGTGGTGAGGTGATGATGATGATGATGATAATGATAATAATGATGATGATGATGTGATGATAATGATAATAATAATAATAATGATGATGATGATGATGATGATGATGATGATGATGATGATGATGATGATGATGATGGTGGTGGCTGTGGTGGTGGTGATGATGATGATGATGATGATGATGATGATGATGATGATGATGATAACAAATAACGATTGTTCTCTGTTTATCCCAGATTGAACACTCATCGTAAACCGCAAACACTTATGGAGGAGCTTGGACACCACATCACGGACGATTTTGCTCGCCTGGTCAAAGACCTCAGACGAAAAGCCTTTAGGAAAGGAAGTGGGGCAAGAAGGGGAGCTAAAAAGGTGGGGAATCGTTGTGATATCTCTCTCTCTCTCTCTCTCTCTCTCTCTCTCTTCTTCTCTCTCTCTTAATATTATATATATATATATATATATATATATATATATATATATATATATATTTGTTGTGTGTGTGTGTGTGTGCGCGCGCGTATGTGTGTGTGGGGGTTGTGCATATTTATTATTATTATTATTATTATTATTTATTATTATTATTATTATTATTATTATTTATTATTATTATTATTATTATTATTATTATTATTATATTATTATTATTATTATCATCATATTTACCACGTTATTGAAGTCTACATTAATGTTTCAGGCCTATCGAGGATTCTTTGTAACATATTTGTATTATAACACGATTTAATCTCTCTCTCTCTCTCTCTCTCTCTCTCTCTCTCTCTCTCTCTCTCTCTCTCTCTCTCTCTATGTGTGTGTGTGTGTGTGTGTGTGTTTGTGTGTGTGTGTGTCATTGTCTCACATATCTACAAATAATTAAATATTATCCCTCCATCTATCTTAGTTTTACTCTTTAATCGTTTATGTATGTGTGTGTCTGCTGTGTTGTTCTTTAACTTTTCCAAGATTTATTTGACCTGAGTTTAATCGATCGTACATACAATGTTATTTCAACCAACCTATCAAAGTGTCCATATAAAATCATGTTAACATCAACCAATTTATTAATTTGTCCACATAACACCATGTTTACACGGTGTGTTAACAACAACCAACCTATCAATTTGTTCGCAACCAACGTATCAAAGTGTCTTTGTAACATCATCTTAACAACAACTAACCTATCAAAGATTCCAATAATCATTGTTAACAACAACCAACGTATCAAAGTGTCTTTGTAACATCATCTTAACAACAACTAACCTACCAAAGATTCCACATAACATCATGTTAACAACAACCAACCTATCAAAGTGTCTTTGTAACATCATCTTAACAACAACTAACCTATCAAAGATTCCACATAACATCATTTTACAACAACCAACCTATCAAAGTGTCCACATGACACCATGTTCACAACAGCCAATCAATCATGTTAACATCAACAACTCATCACAGTATCCATATAACACCATGTTATTAACAACCAACTCATCAACAGATTGCTATTTTACTGATTGACGGAGAATTAGATGAACCAATTCAAGCTTTGAAAGAAGCACAACACGCCAAGATCAAAGGCATTGAGGTAAGCAAGACTAGTATTGCTACTATCATATCACTTCTTCAAACCTGATTATCTGCAATACAATTTCATAAAACTAGATAAGAAAAGGCTTCCATTCGATTCGAATGAAATCTAAAGACTGAATATCTAAAGGTGCGGCTATGTGGTCTAATGATATGACACTCGCTTTCGGATCGGAAGGTCCTGGGTTCGAGCCTCGCTCGACGCATTGTTGAGTCCTTGGAAAAGGCTCTTTACTCACATTCTCTCATCTTACTCAGGTGTAAAATGAGTACATGGCCGTTAACAGCGTTGTCTCTGTCCGAAAAAGATTGTAATATCGCCTAACAGGAGTCATGTCTCGTCCTACATATTAAGTGTTGCTGTTGGCCAGGGACCCCTTGTAAAGCGCTTTGAGCACTTTTAGTGGATATTGCGCTATATAAAAAGCTCAATTTTTAAAAATGCAAATCTCACCAAGTGTCCAGTTCCACTCCAAATTTTTTTAGCGTTTAGATTCATGTGTATAATATCAGACGTCGCTGCGTTTTGTCTATATTTTGAGTCGAATATTACTTACTTACAGGTCTAATCGCCAAACGTGTAAATAAGTTATATAAGTCCTGCAAATAGATTTGGGTAAGAGTTTGATTTGGTTTTTATCTTTTTGTATTTTTGAGAGATGCTCAACCGCTTTTGTAACTTGAAAACGTGTATAAATCTTACAGGTCTACGTCATCGTGGTGGGTGATCAGAAACCACAGGCCGAGGTGTCAGAGATGTGTAACTACCCGCCACAGAATCATTTCTTCCAGGTTGACAGCTACAACAAACTCAAAGATTTAGAATCCAGTCTGATAGACCTTTTATGTGATGGTAAGTACAATGTAGTGGTGCCAACTTTACGTTAAAAATTGCGTTTTCTAACGCACTTTCGTTCATTGTACACATGTACACATTTTGCTGAGGATGATTATTTAAGTTTAAACATTTTTGGTATTGCCTAATGTACTTATTTCGAAATAAGATTATCTGACTGAGTCATATTCTGGTAGTGGATACTATTTATATAGTCAATATAGAGAAGTTTATTCATTAATTTAAATAGCAACCCTAGTATTGGTGTTAGATATCGTTTTTTCAAGATTGTACAATTTTTTTCAAAATGTTACTCATCTTGACTCTCAATATATATATATATATATATATATATATATATATATATATATATATATATATATATATATATATATATATTATATATGTGTATTTTGAGGCTACTTCCAGTTTTATTTTATTTTTGTTATTGTCGGGTTTTTGTTGGGTTTTTTTTTATTTGGGGGGGGGGGGGTTTTGTTTTGTTTTGTTTTGTTTTTGGGGTTTTTTGTTTTTTTTTTGGGGGGGGGGGGGGGGGGGTTGTAATACGTTCTATCTTTCTTTTTCTTGTGTTTTCAATTTTTTTTACTTAAATGGAAAATTGTAATTCATAAACCCTGACAGTCCAAACTGAAATTATAACCTCTTAACAGGTCGATTCATGCTCATGAAAACTCATCATACAAAGTCATGCATATAATGATGACGTAAATGTGGTTTATTTATTTCGTGTTTTGATTGCTGCATTAATTCATAATTCAACATACTCTTCCTCAAACTGTTCAAGATTTGTAAAATTCATTTTGCTCCCTGCCGAAGATAAATCAAATCGCTGTTTTGTATCCTCATTACCCATGCGTATTCCCAACCCCTATTCTTGAAATTTTCCAGTTTAACAAAATGACAGTCAACGATTTTATCAGAGATAAGTTTGTTATGTATTTTTTCTCTTTCTCTTTCTCAGAGTTATAGTGAACACCTGTTGATGAAAGACCAAAGAAATCTTCAACTTTGTCCAAGTAAAAAGGAGACAAGGCGAAATCATGGGATTTTTGTGATAAATCACTTTCATCGTGCTAGTAATTCATAAAAAATGGTTTGGAGTTTAAGAAAATCATAGACTTAAAAAGGGATATTCTCGCGCAGGTATTGCATATCATTGCTCTTAAAGTTACTCTTAAACTTTGAAAAAAAAAAAGATCGACTAAACGCCTTTTTGAATTTGGGCCCGAAAACTTTTACTTTTTAAAATGTCGTCAACTGTACCAAGGGCAAATTTGTCTGTAGGGTTTATCTCGATTTTTAAAGTATTCATATATTGATTGATTGTGATGACCCATAAGTTCTCAAATTTCGAGATTTTGATGTTGAGGAGCACCTTAAATTGATCGAAATTAGAATCATTTCTGGTCAAAATGGAAAAAGATGTTTTATTAGTTTACGGCAGAGCAATAATTAGAGCGTGAAAAATGTAACTGCGTCGCTTTCCCCTTGATTCAAAATCTGTAAATTTTGTTGATTGTTTTTTTTTTCTAACCACATCTCATAACGGGTCAAAATTCATTTTGGTTTTACTATAATCGAAAATCTTTGGTTGTTTAAAAAAATTGCACTGTATTGATTTTTTTTCTATGTTTTATATCATATGTATTAATAATAGCTACAGAATGATAATAATTCAATAGATTCATGAAATTGCATTTCCTTTATCTATTTCTTTTTAATTTGTGTAATAAGGAGCTGATTACATTATCATTTTTGAACTGTTTGAAGCAAGTTGATGATAATATTGTTGTCACTTGTATTAAATTTTATATAGCATATTATTGTGTACAATGTGTCGAAGAATTATTGTGTATTTTGAAGCTTTACAAAAAGTGGAAAGTATCACAAAAAGGAAACCAAGGGACTCTATGATGATACGTGTTGTTTATTATTTGCTGTATATATATTATTTATACAACTGTAACGAAAACTAATCTAGCTTAATTATTACTAATACCAAAGTGTTTGGGTGATCAACATTTGTGATTGTGTCACCATGGCGACAGTTTAGATTTAAATAGGAACAAGTAGGACATGTATTTATCAAAGATAAACTTTGAGCGAAACAATTAAATTTTTCTACAATTCCAATGAAGTGAAACTACTCTTTTGTGGACTCTTGGCTAACATTATAATAACGTGCAATATTTTGTCATACTATTAACCCAATCTAACTCTTTACGGCTGGGGACGTCATTTATTTGCATGGTTCACTAAGAGTATGAGCTCTTGCTGTAAAAAACACTTGGGTATGCTGTAAGGAACAGATAAATGAGAGAAGTAACTTTGATTTTTTTTTAAAAAGAAGATCCATTCTCAGGCTAATGGGATTAAGTTTGATATTTCTTTTTAATATAAACTCAAATGTTCAAATCGGATGGAAAGATAAAAGTATGACTCTAAAATGAAAAATAAATTATTTAGTCATTTGACCTTCCAGATCGTCAATTTCGGTGTTGTTACCCAAATGAAGTGATAATCTGGAAAACTGAAAATGGTTGAAAAGACAAGGCAAATGATAGAATGCTTTATTTCTTTAGTCTCTTAGGAATTTGCTTTGTCTTTAATGTTGATTCGATAGTGTATTATAAAATCAAATATTATAGGTTTAGCCATCTGTGTTGGTTTGCTTTTATTTTCTTCTTTTTTATTTTGTTGCTGTCTTTATTATCTTTATGTCTATAACAGCTCCTTGGAATGTCGCTTTTAGTATGATGAGTTTTTTAAAGTGATTTGTACATAAACCGTCTCAACGTATAACAATACTGTAATTATTTTCTACTCATTATGTAAATAGCATATGAATTGAATATTGATGATGTAGCAAACATTTTCAAACTGAATCAGTATGCCATGTTGAGCTGCATGTTTAAAAAATCGTCAATGATACCCCATGCTGTACATGGACTCAACACTTTTAAAATAATTTTGACTAGATAACTTTTACGACATACATAATTTATAATTCAAGACGACTCCAACTTGACAAAAAGACTCTAACCTGAGAATTCAAGAAGACACAGAATTAAAGCTTTTTGACAGGTTGGTTTAATCAATTGATTTACGAAGTAAAATGTTCAGTTCGAAGTCAAAAACGTTATTTTGTCAGTGCATAGCAGTGTAATATTCAGGTAAAGCAATGTAGGTCCATTTTCAAGTGACTGGATTCATGATATGGATAGTATAAAGTGCACAATCCACAATCTAAAGCAATGTATTCAGTTTACCTTTGACGATGTCTTATTATGATCATAATGTGAATTTTAAAGTTTAAATTTATGCTTATCCTTGTCTTTTGAATATTATTACAATATGCCATTATGTGAAAAATTTTCAATGGGACAAATCAGGATGAAAAAGAAATGGAAAAATGGAAAAAGAGAGAAGAGTGAAGGAGAACGTGAAAGAGAGGAGGAGGAGAAAGAGAAAGAGAGAGAGAGAGAGAGAGAGAGAGAGAGAGAGAGAGAGAGAGAGAGAGAGAGAGAGAGAGAGAGGAGAGAACGATTTAAAGAGAATTCCTCTCTTACTCGTTTATCTCATATTCCTTATGGAATTAACTTAAGCAGTAAGAGAGCAATTCTCATGTATCGAACAATAATAAAAATGACAAAGATAATAAAAAACGGAAAAAAAAGACTTACCTACTGTAAAAAAAAAAAAAATTTTAATCCCGGAACAAGAAATGGCTTTGTATGACTTTTCTTATGATTCTACCCGTTAGTTTTGACACAATGTAAATGCAAAGAATGGTCAGGTCATCACACAAAATGTATCCATTTTCTTTATCTTTCAGTCAAAGTAAATAAGTAGATTTATAATAAACAATAAATCTATAAAGTCCATTATACATTTCCAAGTGGTTCACCATGTTTAATGAGCGTCACATTGATACGTGCATACATTTTAAGATAATACTTTCTATGATGACATATTTTTATTTATCAATTGTAAATGTAACGTGTAAAATATCCTTCTTGGTGTATACAGATATCATTATTTTATTATTGTTTTCTCGGTCCGGAATACTCGATTACTTCATTTTGCAGTTGGCAAAATTTCTATTCAAAGACAACTACCTCTTTAGAAGCTTACAATGTTTCAGTTAAACTCTAAATGTCTGAAACATTTTTTCATATCGAACAAAGATTCATTTCGCACAAAATTGAAAGAGACTAGATAGAATAAGTTTCTAATGGACTTATATAAAATTTTGACCAATAGTGCAAAAAATGATGTCGAGTTATTGCTGTAGAAAGAAAAATGTGTTATGGACGCAATTAATCTGTAATGTATTTGAATTGTCGATTTGATTTGATTTTTTACTTTATTGTATTGCCTGCAGGTGCGCATTTGTTTATTATAAAAAATATATTGATGAAAATGTCATTACTCTTAGGCCTGGTTTTATACAATTTAATTCTTGCCTATTCAGTATTGATAATATAAGCAATTTTTTTTTCATATTATTAGGAAATATAGTGTGTTATTTTCAAGCTCTTCAATATCATTTTCTTCATGGTGACTTTTGTCCAGTTAAATGATCATAGCTAATTACAATATTTCTTGGCCAATTCTTTCTGTTTCCACATCTATTGTTTCATTCCATTTAATTTCTTCTTTTTCTTCTCTTAATTTCTACTTCTTTTTTTTTCAACATACTGAACTGACTTGAACTGCTTTCACCTGGTTTTAATTCTGGTGTATTGAAAGAGTTTGAACATTTTCTTTTGCATCTTTTTGTTTGTTTGTTTTTTCACTTTTTTTTTCAGCCACATAACTTCAATTTGTACAGAAATAAACCTAACTTTGAGATTACTATATTTCTATCGGTTTTAAAAACAAATTTGTGTTACAAAATATTCTTCATAGATTATATTGTATGTCTTGTTTAGATAAAAACAATCGTACCATTCTCTAATTCAATGTTTCAAAATTACAAACAATATTTTGGGATTATTCATTCAACTACCTAAAAATTGTAACTATATTTTTAAGTGGTTTAGACTTCTAAGACGAGTGTATAAAATTATGGATGCTTTAAAATGTTTCTTTTATTTTCTTCAAAATATCCACCACTGTGTTATACGACTTCTGCAAGTACAAAATCAGTTTTATTATCAGGCTCATTGCATCCAAAATTACTTGTCCGGCACAATATTTAGGCCCCCAAAAAATGAGCTCAAAATAGTCCTACCTTGTTTGGATTACGCAAGGAATATAACCTACGTATGTTGGTGCCCAGAAAACAAGAAGTCCCATTCTAAAACTTTGCCATAAAATCTTTTAAAAAGATTTCATCAATCAACATTTCCCAGGCCTTTTGACATAATTAAATGTAAATAATAATTGCTCCCACGTATTAAAGTGTCTAATCTCAGTTATTTATAGAATATATATTATCATAATCTTCTTATTTCATGTTGACTTCATTTACTTATGCACTGGTGCTATTACTGTCGTTGTACATTTTATTACCTGAATACTGTCAAAGATTATTTCGAATGATATGTTCTGCTAAAATGTCTTTAACTCAATTTGTATAATAATTCATCTTTTTGGTTTCTTTTTATTGCTTTTGCTTGAAAACAAAAAATATGATTCATCCTTTCTTATTATTTCCTTAAGTGCTCAATCAATATTCATTTGTTTCGAAGCCTTTCTTCATTGCTTTCACTTTGAAATGAATATCTGATAATATGAGGCAATAACTATGTTGGATGAATCGTGAAAATGTGTTGAATCAAATATAATTCATATTACAGTGTATTTTAATCAAAATAAGACCTCAGAAGAAAAAAAAAGATAAGATATGACCAACTGTCTCAAAACGGTTTTAAGTCGGGATTGTATTCATGCTGAAAAGTGAATGGAAAGTCAAGTATCTGGAATTACCAAATTTTAGTCTATAACAGTTCACACAATTCATTCTTTTAATATAAAATGTTTTGTCTTATATTGGGAATTATATCGATCCGGGAGCTGAAAGACCGAGTCAACAATATCTTAGAAATTTAAGAATACAAAATGATAAAATGGAATGGAAAATAACACGATAAATCACAGTGTGAGCATCATCAATCGTTCAAATATCACTGTTTATCTGACCTGTGTTTTAATTAGAACAAAAAAGAAACGGAGTGTTATTAAAAAAGCTTATCAACCTCACTAAAATTTCAAATATCAGACTAAAATATATTTTTCTGTGTCTTTTTGATTCCGATATAAAACCGTATTGATACGATGGATCCTTAACTAATATATATATATATATATATATATATATATATATATATATATATATATATATATATGTGTGTGTGTGTGTGTGTGTGTGTGTGTGTGTGTGTGTGTGTGTGTAAAATAAAAATGAAATTAGAACGATCACATTTATATCGTGTATTGTTGTTGCTAGATAAATTATGAATTATTTTCCATTCTTGAGATTAGATCAGTGAGAAAAAAAACAAAAAACTATTTCAGTTCACGATTCATAAATAAGTCCACATGACAGCAGCGGCGTAGCCTGGTCATTTAGGAGCATGGGGCTGGATTTGAGATGGGTTGTTGCATAGGATCATTTAGTTATAGATATGAAAGAGAGAGTCAGAGAGAGAGAGAGAGAGAGAGAGAGAGAGAGAGAGAGAGAGAGAGAGAGAGAGAGAGAGAGAGAGTATTTGATGCACTCAATTATTTTACCTAAAATTTGTATGTTCTTTGTAACTTGTACTTGTTCATAATGCCTGGCTAAGGATAAGCGATAGCCACTGTCAATCTGTGCATCTATGTGAACAGTACCAAGGGTTTTCAATCTAGTGGTGATATTTAAACATATTTAAATGTAAGTTAGACTTCTGATGGTTCAATGCTCTCTGTGTTAAATTTTTCAAACAGGTAAATCCACTTCTTGTCCAAGACAATTCTGTATTGCTGTTATCGCCAAACAAAATACAATTAAAACAAAATAAACTCTTCTTTTCTATTCTCACCGTAAGCCAGGGAAAACGACTATACCAATCTTTATCAAATTAAATGGCCGATTCTGTTTCCCGTCTTTAATAGTGAGTACAAAATCGTTTGGTTGATGGGGACCGAGACTTTTAATCAAAAGTTTATTTTCCCTATTCAAAGACCTGTAATCAACGTGATTCATCACGCTTAATAGCGATTAATTAAAATTTAAAAAAACAAACACTGCACACATCAGATTAACACACTAAGTTTTAAAAGGGACTATGGGGAATTCAATATCACATGCCTGACACGCCTCGAAGAGGGATGGGTAACAGCAGAGAGCGTATTATCTATGCTCTCTGGTAACAGGTACAACACGTTGCCATTATTGGAACAATTAGGTCACTGTTTGTGGCTGCGAGTAAGAAAGCCACAATGACTCGGTTCAACGTCAAGATGCCTCTTGATGCCCACAGTCATAGCACACGGCGAGAGTGAAATACATCGCCTGTTGTATACCGTGGGAATATGGCTGGAAGCATTCTCAACCTTTAAAGCCACACGCTGTACTGATTGGTCAGTGGCACGAGTACGACTCGAGCTGTAGTAAATTCAAAGCGGTGTGATTGGTTCAAGTTTTGAGGCTCTGTAAGGGTTTTTTAACACCAGGTCAACAATGAATTTCATTGTTTGTGAAACAGAAAATTAAAAGTGGTACTTTTTATTGTTAAATTCTTACAAATTAGACAGTGACGACCTGTGGCTTAGCCTTAATAGCCTTAAAGGCCCTACGCCACTGCATGACAGCGTGTGTGGATGAATGGTTTGATGTGTCTGTATTGTAAATATTATATTAGTATGTATCCAATAATGTAAAGAGCTGCCCACTGCAAAAATAAATTTAAAAATAAATAAATAAAATGAAACTGTGTTTTCAGGTTAAGAGTGAGTTAACCTCATTTAATACTTCTATTTCTATTTTGATTAAACTTTACAAATTCAACTCAAGTAAATTGGGATAGAATATGGAATGATAATAAAAATATCATTTACCAACATTGGGTTGAGGGTTCCCTTTCATTTTCTTCCTGTTTTTTTTTTCAACTGTTTTCTTTTAAATCTTGTTATATTGCCTTAAAGTGTAACAGTTTTACCTGCGGTTTGGCAGCTCTGAATATGACCATGCATTATTAATTGATTAATGGAGACTGCATTTTATTTTCCTCTGAACTCGTTATGCTTACGTTAATGGCATTCATATTCTTGTTTCTTGTTTCGATTTGTTTGTTAAGCTGTGTATACAGAGAAAAGTTGTATAATGTAGTACCAATTCATTTATTATTATTATCGTTAGCATCATAAATACTGAGATTAAAAATGTCTACATGTTTTTGACTAAATTTATTTCTTCAAACGATCTTGGAATCATTTTAGGTTTTAAAAATAAGAACGGAATTCAATATTTTACAAATTAAATATTATTAGGTACATCTAAGAACACTGAACTTTTGTCTGACGAGTTTATAGAAAACGGCAGTGTATTTTTGTTTTAAAGATGAAATTTATAGCTCTTTGTTACGATTGTAATACATGATATTGTCACCTGCTTTTATAACTCTTTTGTGTTGAAATAAAGTAATATTATTATGTACCTACAATATATTTTGTTTGTTTTGTTTGATTTTTCCTGGTTGGGTTCTTTTGACCTCCCATGGTGGGCAGGAGATCACTTGCCATCTCCTATCCCCATATATCTGTTTTCTGAGATGCTAACTCTCTTTGTCTTGGAATGGGATTACTTGGTTTTGTCCTGGCCCTTACTGGAGTCCTTGGCTGAGAGGGAAATAGTCAAATATAATGTGTTAGTTTTGGGAGATGATACTTTTTCTTTGTAAATCGTCTCCCTGATATAATATAACGATAGTTATATTTTTTGTTTTGAACATATTATCTGGTAAACATTTGTATATATTCTTCTTTGTGGGATCGTGTGCTGGTGTCTGAATGAGACATTTAGGTGATCTCAGAGTACATTGATGACATACTCTTGGAATCTACATCTGATCCCTATTCGAACCATTTTCTCTTTGTCTTAGGTGCTGTGATGGTAATTCTAGAACTTTTGACTATCCCATTTTCTTTCTCTTTACTGGCGCCAATAATAATAATAATAATAATAGTAGTAGTAGTAGTAGTAGTAGTAGTAGTAGTAGTAGTAGTAGTAGTAGTAGTAGTAGTAGTAGTAGTGTAGTAGTAGTAGTAGTAGTAGTAGTAGTAGTAGTAGTAGTAGTAGTAGTAGTAGTAGTAGTAGTAGTAGTAGTAGTAGTAGTAGTAGTAGTGGTGGGTGTAGTAGCAGTAGTAGTAGTAGTAGTAGTAGTAGAGTAGTAGTAGTAGTGTAGTAGTAGTAGTAGTAGTAGTAGTAGTAGTAGTAGTAGTAGTAGTAGTGGTGTGTGGTAGTAGAGTAGTAGTAGTAATATAGAGTGTAGTATAGTGTAGTCATTAGAGATTGTAGTGTAGTAGTATATTAGTATGGTAGTAATGGAGCCGTCTGAGTATAGTTCGTAGTAGTAGTAGTAGTAGTAGTAGTAGTAGTAGTAGTAGTAGTAGTAGTAAGTAGTAGTAGTAGTAAGTAGTAGTGAGTAGTAGTAGTAGTAGTAGTAGTAGTAGTAGAGTAGTAGTAGTAGTAGTAGTAGTAGTAGTATGGTGGTGTAAGCAGTAGTAGTAGTATCATAGAAGTCGCTGCACTCAACCATTCCAGCAATTTGGGAGAGATCTTAGATCATGTCAGTACAACTGGCCAGTCTGGTATTGTAGTAGTAGTAGTAGTATAGTAGTAATAGTTAGTAGTAGTAGTAGTAGTAGTAGTAGTAGTAATAGTAGTATAGTAGTAGTAGTAGTAGTAGTTAGTAGTAGTTAGTAGCAGTAGAAGTGTCAGTAGTAGTAGCAGTAGTTATAGTAGCAGTAGTGGTTATACATGGAGAGGGAAACTGATATACAGGAAATAGTAATGTTATGGACTGATGTAAAACCCATTATCCCGTGGTCAACCCAGGAACGACCACCGTTCCCAGCCTTAGGGGAAATTATATCCACTGCTTTCTTTTTCTTTTTTTATTAAATTATATAATCGCCACACTCTGTAGAACCAATCGGCCTAAACTATCAGCGTTTCCCGCCTTACCTTATAGTGGTTATGGAAAGAACGAAGGTTAACCCTTGCACAAACACCAATAAAACCGTGTGCTTCCCCCAATGGCCACCTCACTCAACACCATCCTCTACGATGATGAAACAATCAAATGGTTTCTACCATACAGAGATGATTCACACATAAAATAAGAAAAGACAACCTAAAAAAAAAGAAATCATCTTCTGGCGTGCAAACATCGGACTGCTTCCCGCTTGGTGAAATATGAAAGTATTGGGCGGGGCAAAATAAAAATCATCTACCAGGTCGTGTGGAAAATTTAAATAGTAATAGGAGAGGGCCTGGAGAAAACAGATCCCATCAACCATCCACCATAACAAAGTCCATTAACTCTGTGACATGTAAAGGATGTTAAAAGAAAGAAAAGCATACAAGAGCATGGTTTAGAAAAGATAAATATATTTTAATTATATATCGTATATTTTTCTCTCATACACTTTCAGATCCATTTCTTCATTAACGTCATTAAAATAGTAACAAGAATAAATAAACATACAATTTTTTAAAAAAAATTAATAGAAATAAGTTTTATGTAGGTACCGGAATACATAGTTTTGGTTTCTCTATTACAAAACAGTAAACAGTATTTGTTAATGGCTTGCTTGACAACAAAATTCGAAGAGATATAACCATCGTGATTATTTTTGAAGTTATATAATGAGTACAATAATTTATCTTTAAGTAGCGGGAGCTTGAATAATGGAGTCTTGCTGCTTTTTTATAAAATTCGTGTCTCACAAAAATATTCACAAACATTTAACCATAAAGTCATTGAATATGGAACCATTTATGCACTTTTTCACCATTCATTCAATCTGGCATAACTTTATACTTCATAATAATATACAGTCTATATTGGTTGGAATTATTTGATAACTAATGCTTTTTAAATGGCGAAAAATAAAAGATATTAGTTAAATCAAAGCCACTTTAGTGATTTCAATCAATATTCAAGAAATCTAAGCAGCAGAAAAGTTAATTGACACCAACCATAGTCTCATACGAAGACCTTTCAACAACCTCGTTCAACCAATAAAAAACTTTAGAAATCTAAAATAGACTATGATAAGATCACAGATAAATACGTTGACAGAAAGTTGTGTGAAATATTAATCAGCAAATATTGGAATGTTTTGAATAAAAATAAAAGGTATTATTAAGCACCAAGACTTCTAAATGACAACAATATCTCACAGACATAATTCATATTATCTCATTGATAATATACTTTCCGATGTAATATTCTTAAATCTAAAAAAAATAATAGAAAAAACATATGCGACTTCGAAAACAAAATTAACGATATCATTTGATTATACTATATGTTCATTTAGAGAAATAACGCTTCACTTGTTGAGTAGCTCTTGTTGATATGAATTCATCTTTAAACTGAGCAAACAACCATTCAAACCAAACCCAATTATGGCAAGAACAGAGAGATTTATTTACACTCATACTGAATCAGGCTTTCAAGATGCAGCACTTTGCTGATAAAAATTATACACTACAATAAATGAAATACAGAAATGATTTAAGTAACTTGCAAATTAACATAGGGGAAAAAATGGAAGACAAAACGAAGAGCTTAATTCAACAGATGCCTGGGATAAAAAAACGGGGTGAAGTTTTAATGTAATTTGAAGAAACCCTTTGACATAGATTGAGACAGTATATCCATTATGATATTGCTTGCTTCCTTCTCAAAGAGGACATCAAAACATGCAGGATATTTGAAAATGAATTCAATTATCTTTAACCTTTGTGTAAATGATACGATTATACTTAGGCATATCTTGGACTAAGCCCTTCATATCCATACTTGAAACTCTGGCCAAAAACAAATTATGTTACTGTAAAAATAATAACAACAACAAACAAAAAATTTAACTAAGACAATGAAGTTCCCATCATGTGTTCATGAACGGTCTTTTGGTGACGGGCTTCGCTTGAGCTTTTAATAATGTGTATTTTCTGAAAAGTAAAATCAAAACAATTTCTTGGCAACTTTCATATAATAACATAAAAAAGAAAAGCAAAAATTAAAACAACAACAAAAACAAATTCTAAAACAAATCAAATGTTTTAAATGTTCACATATTATTAATATTAATAAATTAAAGCTACATTTCGTTTACACCATTGTGGATCCACCTTGTATTTCATCTAATTAGAAAGTCCTGACTGATTGTGTTTTAAGCGATAAGAATACAATCAAGTACATTGTGAACGCAAGAACAAGTTCCACCAGCAACATGTCCAATAAATCAAAACTGATTTTTATCAATTTAGTGGTGAGAATGAAATTCTTTAAAATCATAATAGCACACGTTATCTTGTTTTATCTGCTGTACAACCTAGAAAGTTAAGATCCTTAATGGCGTTAGAGTACAAATAGGACCCTACATAAAAGGAGAAAAAATATAAAAAGAGCATCATGACAAGTTTACTTACCACCCCGAGACTGGGAGGTTGCATAGCCAATGCTTGATCCCCTAACTGAGCCAGGGTGAAGCTGTGGTCGGTTGTCATATTGACGGCCATAAACCGATCCATAATCACCTGGAATGACAAACCAAATATTGCCTTCAGTCCAAAGTGCATGTGTAAATATCATGCAATTACTAAAAAGTCAAAGCCAGTCTCATGTTAAGAATTGAGTGGTTAATATATCCATCACCGTTTTGCTGAACATGGGACTATAAACTTTGCACCATAAAGTTTTAATCAAAGGAAAGTAGATTGTAATGGAAATGTTTTTATCTACGCAGAGAAACATTGTTGAGTTGTGACTTTGGCCCAAGTACTATGACTTCTGAGATGGAGCGGGAATTGGTTTATAAGATATTTTAAGTGAAAGTCTTTCAAACTTCGGATTGGTTTGCTGTCATGGCCCAAAAGAAACCTAGATGTATCATTTTGTGACCTAGATATATCATTTTTTGACCTAGATGAATTGTCTTGTGACCTAAATGCATCGTTTTGTGTGTGAAAGCCTTGTGGGTAAGGCCATTGATCGCTTGCCAGTCAGAAAAAAAAGAAAGAAACAATGAGTTTCGTTTGTTAAAAAAAAAACCCCAAAAACTTAACCTTTCAAAGGCGAATTTCAATCTTACTTGGACCTAAAAGAAAATTTACCGTTTTCATCAAAGACAAATAAGGGCAATGCAATTATAGTTTAATTGAATACCAAGTCGCGATATGCTTACTGCTCTTGTGGTGGAAACGGTTTATTCTGCATTAAAATTATATAAGGGGAACTATTTTTTGAAAACAAAAAATTAATGTCACTGACAAAAGGTTAATTGCACTAGGCAAGCACCATCCAGCATCCTGTGACACTCCTACCTCACTTGTTAATCATAAAGAAGTAAATAGTACTCAACAATACTGAGATGAAAAAAAAGGGGGGAAATGGGGGTGGGGGTAGCAAAAGAACCCTTTAAAGGCGAAATTCGATCTTACTTTGACCCAACACCAGATCTTCCCGTTTTCATCAAAAGACAAGTAACGGCAAAGCGATTATAGATAATTGAAGTCCAATAACAATAACAAAGATAAAAGGAAACTATAATCTGAAAACAAAAAAAAATCAGCTTTGCTGTTAAGGGGTTAAAACACCTGCACATCAAGCAACCGTGACACTTCCATGTACTAAGTCATCAGGCAACCCTTCACTCTTTCATCTTCTCCCACCCCCTCCATTCACCCCTTATCCCTCCAATCTCACGGTAAAACGGAATTTGCTGCTCAGATTGTGAATTGTTTTCTCTTTCGTCCAATTAAAACCAAGATATTGGGCCGGTTATTTACTAGCTATTGGGTGTGAATTGGTTTGAAAGCTATACAGTTCTGAGTTCCAATTCAATATTCAATTAATTGTTTTACCACAAGGATCTTGAGGACAGTGAATTGTTCTGGTGTCCCGTCACAGCTCTACTTCTGATACAAACATTCGTCAATATTTCCTTTAACAAATCAAATGTAATCATTGACTAAAAGTTTACACAGAATCAGTCCAAAATGGCATTATAAAGCAAACTATAATGTGTTTCCATGTTTTCAGAACAAACCGACTTCGACTGAGCAGAACCGTTTACTAACATCTTCATTCAACCACCAAATTAATTTGGAACATTTAACTGTTTCATTGTTTTGTATATGTCATAGAAAGTGGCATAGAGATGATAACACGAAATATGTGTTCAGAAAATCCTTTGTCTGAATTCCATTGAAAACGTTTCCTATTCATAAATATCTTGGGTTTTTTCAAGGCTTGCTGCACATTCCTTTCAGTAGACTTAAATCAAAAACATTCCGGTTTGCGACATCAACAATGTTTATTATGAGCTTAAGTTATGCCATCAATATAGACATTTGACAGGGTATCTTAACTAAAACATCGATTTATTTCTTTCTCTAATTTCCTACTACGTGGTCAAATGGCAGGACTTTATTCAAGTCTCAATAATTCAAAAAAGTACAGTATATCTGTCATCAGTAAGCTTATTTATGCCAATATCTCATGCAGCACTGCATTTCAACATTTTTATGGCTAATAAGATTTTTCAATTATAAGTAAAAATTCAACCACTCACTGTTTCCATCAATCATTTGTTTGTCTTCCTCTTCGATCATTTTGTTGTATCTGTTCAGGAGGTAAAGTTTGCGTACAGGCATCAAAAGAAGCATCACAGAGGCATTGATCAACAAACCCACGGCGACTGCAGCATCCCGGACCTAGAACCAGTGAAGGAGAGAAAAAATATATAATAAGGCTTGCTTAGTCCAAGACAATATGGAATTTTTTTTTTTTTTAATTACAATAAATCAGCTTTTTGTTTGTTTGTTTGTTGCTTTAGGTCTCTTCCAACACAATTGAGGTTATATGAGAGACCGCTGAAACAAAAAAACAAGCAATCTAACAAAAATAGTACAAATGTAAATCAAAATCATAACCTAAAGATATCATAAGCTAAATTATAAATAACCAAGAACAAACAGGCAGAAGATTTACAAAAAAAAAATATCCCCTGTCAAAAATACAATCACAAACTAAAGAAGCAGGATAGGCTAGTAAAGAGAAGAAGAAACGACATCACTATCGGATCCTACACCCATGCGAACATCATAGGTATATGATTCAAGGGTGATGCTCCCATCCAACCACCCGCATAAATAAATCAGCTTTTAACAACTAGAGATCAAACAATAGACCCCTACATTGTCCATTGCCGTTTGTGAGGTGAATTTTCACTTATTCTTTTATTATATTAGATCGTTAAAATCAAGCCAGCATTTAAACGTTTATCTGGTGACTCAATAAAACAAGAAAAAATATTTAATAAACGATGTTATAAAAATACTAACTTTTCATAAAGTATATAATTTTTGTTGTCGTAGATTAAGAATTCAAACAAGCACTTTTTCATGATATATATAACTAAAATAAGGTTTAGTTTCAGCATACCACAATATAAAAAAATAATAATAATAATAATAATAATAATAATAATAATAATAAGAAGAAGAAGAATAAGAATAAGAATAAGAAAGAAGAAGAAGAAGAAGAAGAAAGAAGAAGAAGAAGAAGAAGAAGAAGAAGAAGAAGAAGAAGAAGAAGAAGAAGAAGAAGAAGAAGAAGAAGAAGAAGAAGAAGAAGAAGAAGAAGAAGAAGAAGAAGAAGAAGAAAGAAGAAGAAGAGAAGAAGAAGAAGAGAAGAAGAAGAGAAGAAGAAGAAGAAGAAGAAAGAAGAAGAAGAAGAAGAAGAAGAAGAAGAAGAAAGAAGAAGAAGAAGAAGGAAGAGAAGAGAAAAGAAGAAGAAGAAGAAGAAGAAGAAAAGAAGAAGAAGAAGAAGAAGAAGAAGAAGAAGAAGAAGAAAGAAGAAGAAGAAGAAGAAGAAGAAGAAGAAGAAGAAAGAAGAAGAAGAAGAAGAAGAAGAAGAAGAAGAAGAAGAAGAGAAGAAGAAGAAGAAGAAGAAGAAGAAGAAGAAGAAGAAGAAGAAGAAGAAGAAGAAGAAGAAGAAAGAAGAAGAAGAAGAAGAAGAAGAAAGAAGAAGAAGAAGAAGAAGAAGAAGAAGAGAAAGAAGAAGAAGAAGAAGAGAAGAAGAAGAAGAAGAAGAAGAAGAAGAAGAAAGAAGAAGAAGAAGAAGAAGAAGAAGAAGAAGAAGAAGAAGAAGAAGAAGAAGAAGAAGAAGAAGAAGAAGAAGAAGAAGAAGAAGAAGAAGAAGAAGAAGAAGAAGAAGAAGAAGAAGAAGAAGAAGAAGAAGAAGAAGAAGAAGAAGAAGAAGAAGAAGAAGAAGAAGAAGAAGAAGAAGAAGAAGAAGAAGAAGAAGAAGAAGAAGAAGAAGAAGAAGAAGAAGAAGAAGAAGAAAGAAGAAGAAGAAGAAGAAGAAGAAGAAGAAGAAGAAGAAGAGAAGAAGAAGAAGAAGAAGAAGAAGAAGAAGAAGAAGAAGAGAAGAAGAAGAAGAAGAAGAAGAAGAAGAGAAGAAGAAGAAGAAGAAGAAGAAGAAGAAGAAGAAGAAGAAGAAGAAGAAGAAGAAGAAGAAGAAGAAGAAGAAGAAGAAGAAGAAGAAGAAGAAGAAGAAGAAGAAGAAGAAGAGAAGAAGAAGAAGAAGAAGAAGAAAGAAGAAGAAGAAGAAGAGAAGAAGAAGAAGAAGAAGAAGAAGAAGAAGAAGAAGAAGAAGAAGAAGAAGAAGAAGAAGAAGAAGAAGAAGAAGAAGAAGAAGAAGAAGAAGAAGAAGAAGAAGAAGAAGAAGAAGAAGAAGAAGAAGAAGAAGAAGAAGAAGAAGAAGAAGAAGAAGAAGAAGAAGAAGAAGAAGAAGAAGAAGAAGAAGAAGAAGAAGAAGAAGAAGAAGAAGAAGAAGAAGAAGAAGAAAAGAAGAAGAAGAAGAAGAAGAAGAAGAAGAAGAAGAAGAGAAGAAGAAGAAGAAGAAGAAGAAGAAGAAGAAGAAGAAGAAAGAAGAAGAAGAAGAAGAAGAAGAAGAAGAAGAAGAAGAAGAAGAAGAAGAAGAAGAAGAAGAAGAAGAAGAAGAAGAAGAAGAAAGAAGAAGAAGAAGAAGAAGAAGAAGAAGAAGAAGAAGAAGAAGAAGAAGAAGAAGAAGAAGAAGAAGAAGAAGAAGAAGAAGAAGAAGAAGAAGAAGAAGAAGAGAAGAAGAAGAAGAAGAAGAAGAAGAAGAAGAAGAAGAAGAAGAAGAAGAAGAAGAAGAAGAAGAAGAAGAAGAAGAAGAAGAAGAAGAAGAAGAAGAAGAAGAAGAAGAAGAAGAAGAAGAAGAAGAAGAAGAGAAGAAGAAGAAGAAGAAGAAGAAGAAGAAGAAGAAGAAGAAGAAGAAGAAGAAGAAGAAGAAGAAGAAGAAGAAGAAGAAGAAGAAAAGAAGAAGAGAAGAAGAAGAAGAAGAAGAAGAAGAAGAAGAAGAAGAAGAAAGAAGAAGAAGAAGAAGAAGAAGAAGAAGAAGAAGAAGAAGAAGAAGAAGAAAGAAGAAGAAGAAGAAGAGAAGAAGAAGAAGAAGAAGAAGAAGAAGAAGAAGAAGAAGAAGAGAAGAAGAAGAAGAAGAAAGAAGAAGAAGAAGAAGAAGAAGAAAGAAGAAGAAGAAGAAGAAGAAGAAGAAGAAGAAGAAGAAGAAGAAGAAGAAGAAGAAGAAGAAGAAGAAGAAGAAGAAGAAGAAGAAGAAGAAGAAGAAGAAGAAGAAGAAGAAAGAAGAAGAAGAAAGAAGAAGAAGAAGAAGAAGAAGAAGAAGAAGAAGAAGAAGAAGAAGAAGAAGAAGAAGAAGAAGAGAAGAAGAAGAAGAAGAAGAAGAAGAAGAAGAGAGAAAGAAGAAGAAGAAGAAGAAGAAGAAGAAGAAGAAGAAGAAGAAGAAGAAGAAGAAGAAGAAGAAGAAGAAGAAGAAGAAGAAGAAGAGAAGAAGAAGAAGAAGAAGAAGAAGAAGAAGAAGAAGAAGAAGAAGAAGAAGAAGAAGAAGAAGAAGAAGAAGAAGAAGAAGAAGAAGAAGAAGAAGAAGAAGAAGAAGAAGAAGAAGAAGAAGAAGAAGAAGAAGAAGAAAAGAAGAAGAAGAAGAGAAGAAGAGAAGAAGAAGAAGAAGAAGAAGAAGAAGAAGAAGAAGAAGAAGAAGAAGAAGAAGAAGAAGAAGAAGAAGAAGAAGAAGAAGAAGAAGAAGAAGAAGAAGAAGAAGAAGAAGAAGAAGAAGAAGAAGAAGAAGAAGAAGAAGAAGAAGAGAAGAAGAAGAAGAAGAAGAAGAAGAAGAAAAGAAGAAGAAGAAGAAGAAGAAGAAGAAGAAGAAGAAGAAGAAGAAGAAGAAGAAGAAGAAGAAGAAGAAGAAGAAGAAGAAGAAGAAGAAGAAGAAGAAGAAGAAGAGAAGAAGAAGAAGAAGAAGAAGAAGAAGAAGAAGAAGAAGAAGAAGAAGAAGAAGAAGAAGAAGAAGAAGAAGAAGAAGAAGAAGAAGAAGAGAAGAAGAGAAGAAGAAGAAGAAGAAGAAGAAGAAGAAGAAGAAGAGAAGAAGAAGAAGAAGAAGAAGAAGAAGAGAAGAAGAAGAAGAAGAAGAAGAAGAAGAAGAAGAAGAAGAAGAAGAAGAAGAAGAAGAAGAAGAAGAAGAAGAAGAAGAAGAAGAAGAAGAAGAAGAAGAAGAAGAAGAAGAAGAAGAAGAAGAAGAAGAAGAAGAAGAAGAAGAAGAAGAAGAAGAAGAAGAAGAAGAAGAAGAAGAAGAAGAAGAAGAAGAAGAAGAAGAAGAAGAAGAAGAAGAAGAAGAATAGATAACTCAGTTGCCTGTTACAATTTGTTACAAACTCCTTTTCATATTTATGCTCAGACAAGAAAATCAAAACAGCTTAAAACAAAACTGCTAATCAAGTGTCAATTATTTTCTAAAACAATCACCACATATCCATAACCATAAATTCCAAATCTGCCACAATATATACCACAACATGATACAAAATTAGGATAATATTGGTGGAAACAAGATAATTAAAATAAATAGACCTATTAATTACTTTACCTTATAAGCCCCTATCGTGGCCACAGCACACCAGATGACCCAGCATGGAATACTCAATATGATAATACCAAAGATCCACCTGGACTCACGATGGTTCACGTTTCTGATGAAAAACGAAATTAAAATATGAAAATAAATAATACTAGTCTCCATAAAAGTGTAGACGTAATGAGTTTTTAATAAATGTAACCACCAATCTCTAAATTGTATCCAGTCGGGATGAACTTGATGCTTAAAATGGAATTTTAAGCTTAATTTATAGAATTTGAGCCTCAATAAATGAATTTGTAAGTTTTGCTTTGTAAACTTTAAAATGCTTAAATTTCTTAACTTTGATCATTTTGACATTCTACTTAATATTCATCTCGTTCATTCCTACATGATGAAAAAAAAACAAAACAAAAAAAAACTTGGATCTTTTATATAGTGCAATATCCACTCAATGTGCTCAAAACGCTTTACAATGGGTCCCTGACCAACAGCAACAGGAGTACACTTTTTTTTCGGATAGAGACAACGCTGTTAATGGCCAGTACTCATTTTACACACGAGAACGGTTAGAGAAAGTGAATAAGGAACCTTTTCCAAGGACTCAACAATGCGCCGAGTGAGGCTTGAACCCAGGACTTTCTGGTCTGAAAGCGAGTGTCATACCACAAGACCATGTAGCCGCATAATACCAGATTGACGCAATGGGGCAAAAATATGACAGATTCTGTAAAAAAATTGACACCTGGGTTGTCTTGCAAATATTATTTTTAATATTGATAGAAATTTTGTTTTTACTTTGTAAAGGCTTAAACAGGGGGAGGGGAAACTATTAAAATATGATATGTCTTCTTAAAAAAGTTATATCCATAAAGACATGTCAGACTTACAATGTGAAGGTGTAGATACCAAGAACAAAGGACAGTAAAATAAGGCCCATGACATAGCAAAGGGAGAGAACCAAGCCTTCATCATAGAAATCATCAGGAGAGCATCTAGGCCAGTGCATGTCCTTATAAAAGACTCGTTCCATTTCAGGCTCCTCCAGAATGAGCCATTCAGCGTTGATCATGACCTTAAACAGAAAAATGGTGAAATTTTAGATAAAAACCCATTTCAACAGATTTGTGATCCACAATATCAAAAAGGTTATTTTTTTATGGGAGATAAAAAAATTTGAGCATTTATATAGCGCAATATCCAATAAACGTGTTCAAAGTGCTTCACAAGGGGTCCCTACCCAACAGCAACATATAACATGTAGAGAGAGACAATATTACATTTTTTTCCCCAACAGAAACAACGTTGTTAACAGTTAGATACTCATTTTAAACCTGAGTATGGTGAGAGAAAGTGGGTAAAGAGCCTTTTCCAAGGACTCAACTATGCGCCACTCAGAGCAGGACTAGAACTTAAGAGTGTTTAAGAGTAGAATAAATATAGTTTCATAAAGTGCATTAACCTGGTTTTCATATTTTTCTGATTTTAACTTAAAATTCATTCTTTTTTGTACATCAGTTTCTTTCTGATATAATACCGTTTTGAGAATGCCAGTCACACTCAGAACCATATGAAAGACAACATAAGACAACTTTACATTATTTGGGTCAAACTGGGAATGTGTTGATGACTCCATCAGAAGAACATTATACTGCCATCATATGAATGTTTAAAACTAGGAAAAAAAAAGAGGGAAGGGATAATGTATTTTATTTTTCAGGGTTTAAAATAATTTTTTCTCTCTTTGTATCAGATTTTTTATTTCAAATATTGTTTCAAAAAAGGATGTTGAATTCGTTTCTTACACTTTTGCATGATCATGGCTCACATTACGGTATGTAGTAATAAGCTGGTATGGACTCTAAAAAGTTATAAACTAAATGAACATAACAGCTTCAAAAAAAGAACAAAATACCAAACACAGAACATTTCGAGCTCAAAACCCTTCTTCAGCCAACTTCTTTTTTGAAGCTGTTATATATTCATTTTTGTTTATTACTTTTTACCGTATGTAACATGACAGATACCAACCTGGATCAAGACAAGGAAGAAAGTAACCATGAACAATCCAATAGGGCGTCCAAGTTTGCTGTATTTGGCGCTGTATGCATCATTTTTCCCTCGCACTCTGCAACAATCGACAAGTTTGACCAGCAGGGCTGAATAGACCATGGAATAAACCAAGCCCAAGCAGAATCTTCTCAGGGCACATATTTCTTTACTGGCATGGTAGATGAACGGAATGACCATGATATACATAAGGCAGATGCCAAAAGACACGATGTAACCCAAGATGGAAGTTCCTCCTCGTACGGGATACATAACTAGCAGGTACACAAACAAAGCCAAAGCAACAACAGCTCCGAGTACAGCTAATGCCAGAACAATGAGGGCCCAAGCATCTTCGAATCGGTCATCGATATCGGGGATGTCTTTAACTTTTATGATATTTCCAGTATCAGGATCTCTGTACATTTTGCCAACCTAGAATACATAAGACGAAAATTATTAACAATTATCTCATATCATAAATGAAAACTTTAATTATTTTTTATTCTCATTTATCTTATTAATTTTATTTAAGACAATAAAATTAATTTCCATTCAAATAAGGGCATTTTATTTTTAGAGTCATTTTAATATTACTTTTGTAATTATCCCCCCCTCCTCCTCTTCCTCTTCCTTTCCCTCTTCCTTTCCCTCTTCCTCCTCCTTCTCCTCCTCCTCCTCCTCCTTTTCCTCTTACTCTTCCTCTTTTTCCTCCTCCTAATCCTACTCCTTTTTTGACTTGATTTTATTATTCTAATTTCCCACCAAAAACTTACCTGGACATTCGTGAGGTCATCAACATCTTGAGGTGCGTAATAGAATTTGGAGTCATTTGGTCCATTGCATTTGCAAGTGGCTCCGGGAGCACATCTGGAAGAGGGTATGCCACCTTCATTGAAGGACATGGTCTGCTGGTAGTTTTTGGGTTCAAAATTCAAACCGTTTGGTGTGTATTCCCCGAGCTGAAAGTAAGAAATAAAGAAGAATTTTTAAGATATATAAATAATAGCGGAAAAAACATGAAACATCCAATCATAACTTCACTAAGAAAGATCTCATCTGTCCCAGATTTTGTGAGAAAATAATTGTTAATTGTTTTGTCTCTCTGAATGCGCGACTGGATCTCTTTCAAATTACAGATGAGACCAACCGTCTCAAAACGGTACTAAGTGGGACTGAACCTAATGGTTAAAACTGAATTGTAAGCTTAACTTATAGAATTCTAATTAAAACAGTTGCCTTCATTGAAGAGAGTGAGTTTGTTTTGTTTTGTTTTTTTGTTGTTGTTTTTTTTTGGGGGGGGGGGTGGTGGTTTTTGTTGTTGTTTTTTGTTGTTTTTTTTTTCTCTTAAAAATAAACCTTCATTTCCTAGTCCTGATCGTTTGAATTCCAACTCAATTTTCTTCATCTTCAATTTTCTAGTTCATTCTGAGATAATACCAGATTGACAAGGTGGGTCACAATTTCTCTTATTATTCATCTGATTATAACTACTGATTTGACAATTTCCAACAAGGGGTCAGGGAGAGAGAGTTGGTGATTATACAAATTCAAAGTGAAATTGGTATCTTTATACAGAGAAAAACTTAAACGTTACTTTCATTCGTGTTTGGTGTGACTAACTGAAGCTTCAAATAATCTTCATATTTACTTTCTTTGAGATATATTGAAAGATGCACCACAGGCTATATGGGAAGAACCAGGATTTTTTTCTCCTTCCTTAGGATATGCAGATCGACAGTGATAGTATGTCTGACTGAGTTAGTAGGTTTGTTTGAAGAAGAGGAAGATACAAAAAATATTTGGATTTACCAACATGAATGGTATTTCCATCGTCATTATTAAAATTCACAAATATGATATGTAATTTCATTGAAATATTTAGAATTTACCAACTTAAATGGTATTTGCATTATCATATTTACCAACCTGAACGGAATTTTTCTTGAAATATTTAGAATTCAGCAATCTGAATGGTATTTTTCTTGAAATATTTAGAATTTACCAACCTGAATGGTATTTCCATTGTCATCGTGAGTGGTAATTGTGTAGCCTCCCTCTCCATTCCCATCTCTATTGAATGCAAATTGGAAAGTCTTGTTGCCAAGCAATTCAGGTAGGACCTTCAAATAGGAAAAAAACAGGTTACATCAAAACGAACTGATTTCGGCTGTGTTTTGTATGTTTTTAAATATCATTTATTCTATGTTTCCATATGCAATTGCTTTTTTAATCCACTGGTAGAAAAAAATAATTACAATTTAAAAAATTAAAATCTTCATTTTAATTAGACAAATAATATGAAATTGAATGTATGCTTCGATTTTATGACATCGTCACAACACCATTACAACATTATCTCATTCATCTGTAGTGTTTCATTCATCCTGTTTTGTTGATAAAGGGGAAACCCGAAACATTCATTTGATCTGTTCCTGTAATAAAATCGAAGCTTACATTCAATTTCATATTATTTATCTCATTAAAATGCAGATTTTAATTTTTTTAATTGTAATTATTTTTTTGATGATGAGTATTCATCGTAACAACGCCACTACCACATTATCTCATTCATCTGTAGTGTTTCATTCATCCTGTTTTGTTGATAAAGGGGAAACCCGAAACGTTCATTTGATCTGTTCTTGTAATAAAATCGAAGCTTACAATCAATTTCATATTATTTATTTCTTCGAGCTTCGAGCGGCAACGTTTACATTTTAATGGGAGGAAATTACAAAAAGGAAACAAATTTTTATTTTGAGATCTGTCATATTCACTTCAATAAGTCACTATTTTTTTTTTTTTTAAAGGGAAACCTATGAATACCTACTTTTGCACACACACACACACACACACACACACACACACACACACACACACACACACACACATCCCACATCCTTTCTATTAACATGCATACAAAGCTTCACAAAACTACTTTAGAATAATATAATAAGAAAGGTTCAACAGAAAAAAAAATATGTTAGATTTCAATTTCAAATTTACAAAATACAGACTCTAAAACAATAATTATATTTAGCATTTGTATAGAGTTTTTTCTTAAATTAGTTAAGGTCATGCACCAATATTTTTAAAATTTCTGTCTTCAAATTGTCTACATAAAAAATTACCATGGAAACTAATGTCGGCCCAAAAGAAAATTAGCTTAAATATAATAATGTACAGAACCTACCTCAAAACGAACGCCCAAAATACCGTTGTAAATCAATTCATTCTTATGGTCCTGTAACTGCAGGCAGGCAGCCACGTCCAAATTGGTATCAAGGCATTCTGGGACATTATTCAACCCGAGGGCAGCAGCGTACACTGACATAATGACGTGGAGACTTGCTGGGTCTTGTGTCAACATACTCTTTGTGATTTTTTCATCTCCTGTGCAGAGATTGGGGTACATTCTGGATTTGCGGTCCTGTAAAAGAAAATAAGAGAGAATTGTTGTATGTTATACGTCTAGTCTGCAAGTTATTTGTCTTAATTCAGTGCTGATGCTGTGTTGTTGTGATGATTGTGACGGCGATGATGATGATGATGATGATGTCGATGGTGATGATGATGATGATGATGATGATGATGGTGATGATGATGATGATGATGATGATGATGATGATGATGATGATGATGATGATGATGATGATGATGATGATGATGATGATGATGATGATGATGGTGATATTTTATATACTACTACCATTTCTACTTACATCTAAGTCTAAGATCTTGCACTGGTGAATAGTTTGAAAGATTTCCACAAACCAGTCATCTGGAATTCCCATCCTATTATTCAATGCAAGTTTCATGATGTATTTGTTGAAATCTTCCAAAATGGAGGTTTTGCTCTGAATCCAAATGGAACTGGAGATCTATAATATTGATAAAGAATTAATACATTATGCTAAGGGCAATACTCACTATATTTTGACCAATTGACACAGCTAAATGACCTCAATTTGATTTTTTTTTAGTCTTGAATCTTTGTAGTCTCAGGTTTGAGAATTTTCCCAAATTATTTTATTGATATAAGAGGTAAACATTTTCTGGCCAAAATTTTATTTCAAAGTGTTTTTTTTTTTTTTTGGAGAAAGCTAAATTCAACATTTCAAATTCAAATTCAAATATTTATTAGTTGTCGGCATATAATTTCATTTAAGCACACTTCGAAACAACTATTATAACAACTTCCCATACTTTAACTGTTAGCTTTTGACTGAAGGCAGAATTGTATATAAAATAAATAAACTAAAATAGATAAAATTCCCTTTATTCATCTAACAGTGGAAATTTGTCTTTAGGGTCTACTCTATAGGAAGACTGGAATAACCCAGATATCAGCCACATTGCTGCGCCGAAAATGATGTAGGGCTAGGTGACTTGCTCAAGGCCACACAGTATAGTGGGAATTCAAACTCGGTAGTTTTTTTTTGGGTACAAAGCAAAGACCAGACCGCTAAGCCACACTGCCCCATATAGACTGTGTCATTCTCTAACCGTGTAACTGTTGAGCTAATAATGTTCAGAATGTCTTTCCAGTAATCCCCAACTCATTTTGGACGTCTAGTAGAAGTACAGATAACACAAATCAACAACATATGAAGATGATTGATTTGCATCAAGAACTCATGCAATGATGTGTTGCTCTTTTGAGGAGGGGGGGGGGGCGTTGGGTTTTTAGTTGATTTTTAAAAATAATTTTAATGCCTTTGTAAAATTTTGACAAAACCAGTTATACATACTTATAGAATGACACATCAATATGTTAAAGGTCAAATTAATTCTGTAAAACAAACCTCAGCCTTGTATTTTTCCATGTCACGTGATGCCCCAGCCCAATTGGACGGCACAATCCATACAATACCAGTTGATCCCATCTTGCGGCTGGCCTCCATCAAGAGACGGAAATGTGCTGGTTCGACAAATAGAACAACACCTGTCACACCCACCTGGAAGAAATAGGATTTTGTGAGATTTATTAAACCTTTACCTTTAAAATTTTCAATTTTTTTTTGTGAATTAGGGAGTTGGCACTTCGGTAAGATAAAAATCTGAAAAGATGTGTATGAAACAGGGCCAGACAAAGCAGAAAGAAAAATACAAGAAAGAAAAAACATCCCTCCCCCCCCCTCCCCCGCTTCACTCTCTCTATCCTTCCCTTCCTTTTTTCCTCCCCTCCCTCCCTTCCTCCTCTCTCTCTCTCTCTCTCTCTCTCTCTCTCTCTCTCTCTCTCTCTCTCTCTCTCTCTCTCTCTCTCTCTCTCTCTCGCTCCACCCCCCCTCCCCCATCTCTCTTCAGCTCTCATTCTGAATATCTGATATCTAACTCTGAGTTCCTTTATTTATGTTTTGTGTGTGTGTGTGTATGTGTGTGTGTATGTGTGTGTGTGTGTATGTGTATGCTCACGAGCATACACAAGATCTACTCCACTGACCTGCTGGCTGATGGAATCCAAAGCTTCGTGAGCATCGTGATCAGATGCATTGAGAGCTAAAGATGCCATAGATCCAATACACATCATTTTGTCCCTGTTCCTCGATTGCATCAACAGCGCGTCCTTGGCCAAGCTGTGTTCTGGCGTGTCCGTGTAGATAACGCCCATCATATCCCAGTTTAATATCTGAGCCACTTCCAAGATAATGTGTACAGAATCCTGGTCACTGCCTTGAGTCCTCAAGAATTTGCTATGGAGATAAGGGTTGTCCAAACCAGTATTGATAGCGGTTGGCGATATACTGGTTATGCCTTAGAAATAGAAGAAAAAAAAGAAAGCTTCTTTGTCATCATTGTCAATTACTACATCTTTTTACAATTATCATCCTTTTCATTTTCATCATCATCATCATCATCATCATCATCATCATCATCATCATCATCATCATTATCTTCATCATCATCAAGATGAAAATAAACAAAAGAATAGAAACAATAAAATTTAATTTCAAATCATACAAGACGCAAGAACGAAATATTCCAAACACAATTTAAAAATCTGTTTTTGTTTGTTTTAAGGGTTATAGGGCGCTTAAGGTCATTAACACATTAAGGTCATATCAGCGTCAGTAAAAAGGAAGAAAATTGGATAGTAAAAAGATTCTAGAATTACAATTAAAAGAACAAGGAAAAAGTAAGACAAAGGAAATTGGTTCAAATAGGGAAAAGATGTAGCTTCCAAGGGCACAACATCAATGTACTTAGTTTAAGATCACTTAAAAGTCTCACCCAGATACTAGCAAAAGTCCCCACTAAGAGGAATACACTCAAATGCTTACATTATACATTCAAAATAACAAATATTATAACAATACATAACAGAGAGATGATTTACAAAGAAAAAAATATCATCTCCCAAAATATAACTATGCATTTGACAGTTTCCCTCCCAGCCAGGCATGATAGCCAAGGCCAAGGCAAAACTTAGTAATCTCATTCCAAGACAAAGACAGAAAGCAATTTGGAAAACAGATGTAAGGGGATAGAAGATACAGTAAGTGCCTCCCTGCCCACTATGGGAGGCCAGGAAAATTTTAAAATCGTTACGGAATCTGAGCATTTGGGTTGCCACTGAATGTAATTCAATTCAATTCAAATATGTATGCATATGAATACAACTTCATAGAGGCACTTACTGATAACTAATAAAAATAAATTTCACTAAGTTATTAAAATCGGGCTTTGAAAATAAATGCCCACTCAGAACACTGCAATTTGTATTTCAAAAAGTTGTTTCTCATTATATATATTCCCTTTGATCAGATACATATTATTGTACAGTTTTTTGTGTGAGGGGGGGGAGGGATTAACTTCTTTTTTTTTTAGAAGTTTTTTGCGGGTTTTTTTTCTGGTTTATTTGTTTGGGATGCTTCTTGTTATTAGCTGTTTTTGTTGTTTTTTTTTGTTTGTTTCAATTTTTTTTTTTTATCTTTTGTTGTGGGGTTTGATTGTTTTTGTTTTTTTTTGTTTTGTTTTTGTTATTATTGTTGTTTTATAAATACATAATGTTTTCATTTTTACCTTGTTCAGACAACATACTGCTAACAGGAACGGCATTCTTGTCCTTATCAACGATGAAGGCAGCAATAGATGATGGAGATACCGCTTGTTCTTTCTCATCTGAGTCACAGAATTTATTTCCACTCAGAATATTGTACACATCCTGGCCTAAACGTATAGACTAGAAAAGTGATCAGAAATGTTAACTATGCGCTTGCACAGATCTTTTCATATTAACAATAATACATTATTATCGAAGATTTTAATAATTACCTCAACTTTCAACAATTCTGGAGAAACTGACAAAGGGTTGGTCCTGATATTTGTTTCGGAATTCGTTAAAAAGCTAGACAATGAACATCATATGTTATAACTATTGAGTTTTCATATATTTGTTTTTTTTTATTATGAAAAATTAAGCATTCCTGGATCCCACTACCTCAGTTGTCAGTTCTTAGTCCAATTTTATTATTTATTTTATTCTTTTTGTCAATCTCTGTTTACAGATTAGGTAAAATCATCTAGACTATAAATGACAGAAAATAATCTGCAACAAACAGACATCTTATTCAAAGGTTAGCAAGAAATTGTTACCACTTATTTTAAACAATTAAGTATGGTATAATCTCTGGATTCATAATTCTTATCTCAATAAATATCCCTTACAACATTATATAACACATCCAATTTGACAAAGAATATAATAATATTAGGTACGTACATTTGTGCAGGTATCCAGTGCCACTCCGTCCAGGTGAATGGAATCAGGGAGATCAAAGTCTACATTGGCATTGATACGCTCAATGGCATAGAAGAATGCCAGCATTCTTTCCAAATCAGCACCTTTTAAAAAAGAAATGGAATTTTTTATTCAACACCCTTTCTATATATACGAAAATATAAAATAATATCATGATTATATTTAAAAGACATTAAAAGCCATATAGAGAGCCATTCATTAAAACTCAAAGATAACAAGAAAATTGTGATATCTCTATCTGGTTACGAATCCACAACCTTCCAATCTAAAGATGAGAGACATGTCATCTCGCAATCTGCTCACGACCAAATCAGAACTCAGATATTATAGGAAAAGAAAAAGATGAAAAATGCATTCATATTCAAAAATATTAGTCAAAGACACTTAAGTCTTTAACATAGAAGGTTTAATTATAGTCTTGTCCAACATTAAATCTTGTAGTTTTTATCAAGAAACGATCATTTAAATAAGAGTCTTTCCAGTTACTGCTGTTATAAGATGATTTTGGTTTTAGGATGTTTATGGCAATAGAATAACTACCAGGCCACTCCTCCTCCTCCTCCTCCTCCTCCTCCTCCTCCTCCTCCTTCTTCTTCTTCTTCTTCTTCTTCTTCTTCTTCTTCTTCTTCTTCTTCTTCGGGTTAAGGCAGCCAGCGCCATCTTGACGATTAAAGCTGCTCTGTAGCATACATTAGGTAGACAGATAAGACGTTTCAGTATTAAAAGAAAGATGATAGAGGAAAAGTTGTCGACCTGAAAGTTCCATCCAGGCACATAGGGCCTACATGCTTTGAAGGATAAAAAAGTTTACAAAGTACAATATATTTAAAACTAATGACAATAATAGAACATTGCAAAAATGATTTACAAGGGGGAAAAAATCACTCAAAAAAAAAAAAAAAAAAGGTACGATACATTTAACTGTCTCCCTCTCAGCTAGGATCCCTGCTAGCACCAGGAAAAAAACGAGCAATCTCAATCCAGAACAAAGACAGAGAGCAATATGGAAAGGAAACACAGATGTATGGGATAGAGGACACAGCAAATGACCTCTCTGCCCACCATGGGAGATCAAAAGAGAGTCAGTTACAGCTCTCTTAGTGATAACACGAAGGTATCAAGTTATAACCCAATCCAATCCAATCCAATATTTTAAGATGCATAAGACATTCCTGTTCATTATGAAATGGTTATTTATGTACAGTTCCAAATTGTGTAACATTCAAACCACGTAAATACACTACACTATAAAAGAAAAAAAAATCTGCCTTTGACTGTTTTCCTCATAGCAAAGGATCTCAGCCTGAGGCATGGAAAAATATGAGTAGTCTCAATCCCGGTCAAGGAAGCCAGATTTAAGGGGATAGAAAAGATATCCAGAGAGTCAATCTTCAGTACAAACAATTCAAGTGGTCATAGGTATCAACCAAATTTATTCATGTTGAATTCTATCTATTACCTGTATTAATCTTTCCACATCTGTATCTGCTGTCAGGATGTTCTTCGTGGATGTCTCCAACATAGACCAAAGTCAATCCTCTTCCACCTTCAAGCTTTTTCATATACCGGGTAGGGAGGTCTGGCTTGAAGGGGCACACGCAATCCTCTACGTTTGGATCAGTGCGGAGTGGGTCGCAATGAGCTGTGTAATCATTATTGTAGGTAATGTCCAATTTCAGGAAGTGGGAGTCATTGTAGGAACCAACCTGTGCCATTGGAAAGGACAATGATAAGGAAAAGTCAAGGACAATCTAAAATTTGTGACTAAGTATGTGATTATAGAATTTTATAACTTTTAGAAATAAAGACACGTCTGCGGCAAAATAATTTAATGTTTGAAACAAAATGTAGGCTTTTTTATGTTGAATTTTAAAAAGACAACAGGTAAAAAAAATATTTTTTAAATAGTGATATTTAGCCTATTAAAAATTTGTTGGCTGCATTGCTGTCACAATGTCAATTTATTCAACTTTTTACATATCACCAATTGAGAGCAAAAAAACTTCATATAGTTTCACACCTGAATTGTTATACTTCAAAATAAAACATGTATATAATTTATATCAACTTGTAAGAGGGGTATTTTTCTTTCTTTATCAGTATTATATTTTGCATTGATTTCCTTATGGAGTCTTTGGTGGGAGAAAGGATTATTTCTTCTTGTTTTTTTTTTTGTAGGGGAGGGAGAGTAAATGTACTATATTATGTCTTCGTACACAAAGTGGCGTTTACCATTTTCTATCAGGCATTGCATTTCCAACTACCAATAAGAGAAGAAGACAGTTCTATTCTCCTATTCGAAAACAAGAAGTCACTTACTTTATTATTAAGACTGAGGAAGTTACTTACATTTACATATTCAAAAACAGGAGTGGTCTCGACGACTTTGTAGAAGTGGAAGCCTCTGTCACTCTGGCCATCCTCTGTGAAGAAGAAGGGTTGACGGGTATCGTCCACAAACCTCACCTAAAGTAAAGGAATAAAGAATTAATTTGAGTAAAATTGTTTTAAGTAAATGTGAGGAATATATATCTAAATCTAACGAAACATTTTAAAAATTAGGCATTAGTTTAATCTTTCACATTCTTTTTTTCTTTTGTTTATTTTCAAATTGTTGTTGAATCGGGTTGTGTGTAAAGTGACTTATGACAGCACCAGAAATTAAGCAACTCATTGCCCTCATCTAGTAACTGACCGTTCAACAATGCTTGACTTTGTCTCAGGGCGAGACACCAGAGTGTTGAGCCATCTAATCATACATCATAATTTCGCAAAACATCAATTATTTATAAGTGAAAGCATAAAGTTTTTCAGAAAGTAAGCGGTGACAGCACAGCAAATCTGACATCATTGAAACACAAGTGACATCACTGTGATTGCTCTATAAGTGAGAACACCAATCGTCTCAAAACGAGATATTACTGAGTTTGCGCGTCGGGGCTCTAACGGGGCCCATTAGAGATAGACGACGATTGGGATTGTTTGGAAGCTTTAACCCTTTGCCCACTAGTCATTATGATATCGGAAATGCTATCGCCGTCTACATCTACGCCAGAATAGAAATAGAGGGTGGAGTCTACCATGATATAACATTTTATGGAGCCCTTATTTCATCATATCAATTCTGTCCACTGACAGGTGGGTGGGTATCGCTTTCAAGAACTTATGTCCTTATAGAAAATCCTGAGTTTTTGACCAATCAACGATTGCTCTTTTGATAGCTCGCCTGTCAACATGAGTCAGCTCAGCCCTTGATTTATGTACAGGCATCACAGGCAGGATAAATTGTGTAACTTCAAAGACCACGGTTGACTGAAAGTGATGAATGGAAGCCCTACTATGGCGTGGAGAACGAGGTCTTGTATGTATAGTTACGTCATATCTCAACGCTCGTGAATTCTATGTAAGGCTGGACTCACAATCAAAACACGAAATATGTGTTTTAAACTCTTGAATCAATCGAGTTACATCAGTGTGTTCGTCTCATTGAGAAATGAAAAACGATATATAAATCAAGAACATCGACAATTTTTCTACACTTTTCAAGCTGATTCCAACAATGAGGTTTTCAAATTTATCGCAATTAGATTATTTGTCATTATTTTATTTTTTAAATACCCAATTGACTGCTCAGGAAATGAATACATAATCCTTGATAGCTAGCGAGTAGGTGTTAAATTTTGCTTACCCTTTCCCACGCAGACGCACACACACACGCATACACACACACACACACACACAAACACACATCCACAGACTTATCGTTGTCTAGAATCCTATCATTCGGCTCGACGACTAAAAGGGGTTCGTATCGTCGCTAAAATAATTACAAAATACATATATTTAAAATATCTTTATAGTAATGTGAATTACATATTTTAATGCTCTAATATATCAAGAATGATCATTATTATGATTTATTACGGTGTGAATTGAATTAGACTTTTAAAACTGAAGTTTAATCTGACAACCTACTCGCTGTTATCATTCGAGTCTAAGTTGTAAATAGGCAACTTTGGCCAGAAGTGAAAGACATACATTGTGTGTTCAGTCTGTGTGTGTGTGTGTGTGTGTGTGCGCGCGTCTGCGTGGGAAAGGGAGACGCAAAATTTAACACCTTCTCGCTAGCCATCAAGGATTACGTATTCATTTCCTGAGCAGTCAATTGGGTATTTAAAAAAAAAAAAAGACAAATAATCTAATTGCGATAAATTTGAAAACCTCATTATTGGAATCAGCTTGAAAAGTGGAGAAAAATTGTCTTTGTCTCATAAAAATCGGTCTAGAAATAACCTTTTTTGTAATAGATTTGATTTTGAAAACAGCTTTCTCAAATTTTATAATTTTATTATAATTTTCTTATTTTCCGGCCGATGTTCTTGATTTATATATCGTTTTTCATTTCTCAATGAGACGAACGCACTGATGTAACTCGATTGATTCAAGAGTTTAAAACACAGATTTCGTGTTTTGATTGTGAGTCCAGCCGTACTAAGAATTCACGAGCGTTGAGATATGGCGTAACTATACATACAAGACCTCGTTCTCCACGCCATAGTAGGGCTTCCATTCATCGCTTTCAGTCAACCGTGGTCTTTGAAGTTACACAACATATCCCGCCTGTGATGCCTGTACATAAATCAAGGGCTGAGCTGACTCATGTTGACAAGCGAGCTATCAAAAGAGCAATCGTTGATTGGTCAAAAACTCAGGATTTTCTATAAGGACATAAGTTCTTGAAAGCGATACCCACCCACCTGTCAGTGGACAGAATTGATATGATGAAATTAGGGCTCCATAAAATGTTATATCATGGTAGACTCCACCCTCTATTTCTATTCTGGCGTAGATGTAGACGGCGATAGCATTTCCGATATCATAATGACTAGTGGGCAAAGGGTTAAAGCTTCCAAACAATCCCAATCGTCGTCTATCTCTGATGGGCCCCGTTAGAGCCCCGACGCGCAATCTGTCTTATGTCAGGATAAACCCAATGCCTCTGTCTCACTCTCTCTCTCTCTCTCTCTCTCTCTCTGTGTCTCTCTCTCTCTCTCTCTCTCTCTCTCTCTCTCTCTCTCTCTCTCTCTGTGTGTGTGTGTGTGTGTGTGTGTGTAAATACGTCATCATTTTTCACATACATCATTATGCACGACTGATGACATGATAGCTTTCATAACAAAATAAATGATAGATTAAGAAAAAAGATAGGTGTGATCATTTTGTTTTTTCAACTTCAAAAAAAGTTAAATTTCTTAATTCTGATAATGTTCCTATTTACTCAATTTTTTTTTTCTTTGAGATGTCGATTACAACAATGAGCCCATCATGAATTGGGTTATCAGGCTGGCAATTAAGTCAGAGTCGAGTTGATCATATGCGATATCAGGTTAGAGTGAAATCAAAACCTGCCTACAAAGGTCCATTATAAGCAACTAAAACATTCATGGTTCTCTTCCATTTGGCAATATTTATACTAAACCATGGCAAACAAATTTAACTTATTTTTCGTATGGTTTATATTTATCGACTTGAATAATAGAGTTCTACTTTAACGATAATGAAGTTCTATTTTAAATTATAATAAAATTATACAATCAATTTTTATTTGCAAATTGAAGACAAAATTAGCTATTCCCGTCTTTCCTTTTTTCTTTTTCAGATCCTTATCCTTCTTTTATATTTTTATTTCTTAATATTACTATTAAAAAATCTTGGTTATTATTTGAACTTTTCTATGAAAGCAAAATATTCTGTGAATCAGCTATTGCCATATTTTTGTTCTAATGAAGTACGAAGCTTTGTTATTTTAGCATAGTTTAATATTTTTATTATTATTATTATTATTATTATTATTATTATTATTATTATTATTATTATTATTATTATTATTATTATTATTATTATTATTATTATTATTATTATTATTATTATCATTATTATCATTATTATAATTTTTTTTTAAAATTATTATATTATTATTGTTATTATTATTATTATTATTATTATTATTATTATTATTATTATTATTATTATTATTATTATTATTATTATCATTATTATTATTATTATTATCCTCATTATAACTAACTGTCAAGTATCTGATCCCTAATGCCACTCATATTTTTCATTTCTAACCGCCAGCATTGCAATAAAGATTTTACCTTCTTCAGATGCTCCAAGATTTTCTGCCTCCTTTCTCCACTTGTATCATAGGAGTTACACACACCTGACTGCTGACTCTCGCATAGCTCTCTAACCGACAACTCTATTGCTTTGGAAGCAGCAAACACAGCATTGACAACGTAGAGTACATAAGGATCCTGTATATAATGGTCAAGACGGGGAATGGTTTTATATTTGTCACATGTGCCAGCATCCCAGTCACAACCTTTGTGGTAGAGTTCATATATTTCTTTAAACCACGGATTGTCAAAGTATTTATCTGGGGTCTTTTCCGCCAAATATGAATCAAATCTGAAAGTAAACAATAAAATAGTGTAACCATTGCCTCAATCTGTTATTGTGTTGGATTGAACAACTGCCGAATTGTCAATTTAAAGACATAACCTAATGTCTCAAAATGGTATTAATTATGTCATGATGAAATGACCCTGAAAAATTCATTTAGAATTGAAATAGTAAGAAATACAGCCATCTATCTGGGTTTTAAGTAATGTATTCATGTTTTTTTCTTTGTTGTTGGTTGAAGAAGGGTATTGAGCCCAACGCGATCCGTGTTTTTAAATTTTGATATTTTTATTAAAAGCTGTTATATTCATTTTTGTTTATTACTTTTTACAGTCCACAGCTTCCAGCAGCTTAGTATCACTTTAAAAAGTTACGTTAATAAAAAATGTCAAGTTTTTGCGGGTGTTTTTTTCCCCATTTCAATCTTACCCTGGTACATCTGCAGTTTCGACATCTAGTATAATGAGATTCTTGGCAGAGAGCAATCGCTGGATGCCTGGCAGTTTGAGGGTATCAGGATCAAATCCCCACTTGTCCGTGGCCACAAACAGTGTGTTTTTATATACAGCTTCCACACTGTTGACAGCCTTTAGAATGGGAAGAGGATCCTTCATCCATAATATAACAACCTGTAAAAAAATTTAACATAATTATGTATTTATTATGTTTTTTGTTAAGGGTTTTACGGCGCTTGTAACATATTTAGGTCATATCAGAGCCAGTAAAAATGAAGAAAATTGATTAGTAAAAACATTCTGGATGAACAATTAAAAAGACTTCAGGAAAAAGTAAGACAAAGGAGATTCAAATAGGGAACAGATGTAGATTCTAAGAGCACACCATCAGTGTACTTAGTTTGAGATTACCTAAAAGTCTCACCCAGATACCAGCGCAAGATCCCACTGAAAGGGATACACTCAAAATGTTCACAAATCATATGTTAAAAATAAAATAAAAACTAACAGTAAATAACAGAAAAAATATCATCTCCCAAAACTATAACTATACATTCGAATGTTTCCCTCCCAGCCAAGGACTCCAGCCAGAGTCAGGAAAAACTAAGTAATCTCATTCCAAGTCAAAGACAGAAAGCTATTGGAAAACAGATACAGGGAGATAGAAGACACAGCAAGTACCTCCCTGCCCACTATGGGAGGTTGGGAACCCCACTCAGATGTACTTATTACTGAGAGCTTAATCCCAACCTTTGCAAATAGCAAATAAGAATAAAGAAAGTTATGGATTGATGACCAATTACATCATATATAGTACTTATTAAATATAATATGGAGCAGGCACGGGTGTAAGATAAAAAAAAAAGGTGTATATGAAACAGTGATAAAGCAAAAACAAAATACAAGAAAAAAAATCATCCCAAAAAATTAGTTTGCCTCGACTAGGGATCAAACTTCAGACCTCCTGATTATCGGCATTCAGGTGGTCTCAGGTTCGATCACCAGTTGAGGCAGCCTGTGTATTTTTATTTCTACTTTGTTTGGACTGTTTCATAAAGGCCTTTTCAGACACATCTAAAAAGACAAAACGACATTTATTATCTAATTTCTATATGCAGAAAAAAAGAAGTAAAGTTCACAACGTAATAAAGCAGATATCTCTGGTAATTGACGATTTTCCTCTTCTCAAAGTTTTACTTACTCGTGCTCTTGAGTTGCCTAATATTTTTTGGACAATTCCAGGAGCTTCTCCTTCAATATTTCCACTTTCTCCCACAAGATAGGAGTCTGTGATGCACACCAAGTTTATCTCGGCTAAACGCTCAAACTCTTTTGCACCGGGTTCTCCAATTTCATCAAAAGATTTTACAACCTGAAATAAGGTGAAATAGTAGTTGCTGTATTATACAAAGTAGGAATGCAGTAAATAATTCAGAAATATCCTTTAATTTTGTGTATGTGTGTGTGTATGTGTGTGTGTGTGTGTATCTGTGTGTGTGCGTGTGTGTGTGCGTGTGGGTTTGTGTGTGTATGTTTGTGTATGTGTGTGTGTGTGATTGTAGAAACGTGTATGCATGGTGTGTGTGTGTGTGTGTGTGTGTGTGGGTGTGTGTGTGTGTAAATATTGTACTTTTGTTATACTTCTATTGTATTTCTTAATAAAATGACTTGGACTTTCCAAATTGGCACATCTTTACTGTTTCATGAAGCCCAATGCGCGTAACAATATTTTATCTATCTCTTCCAAGCAAGATATATGGGGCCAAACTTCCATATCAAAAAGTACAATTTACAAGTTTGGCTACCTTTTTAACTAACATTCATGAGATATTCACCACTGCCTTAGACTTAATCTTAATCATACTTAATCATACCTGAGGCAATTAATATATCTTTAAAGATTCTTACCGGCTCTTTTCCTTTTCCCACTCAGTTACAGAAGGAACGAAATTGATGTCACCCAGCTCTTTTGTTATTATTTTAGATAGCCAATTGAATTATTAGCTCTCAAAAAATGTTATCAATCAGATTATAAACGTTTAAGATTAGACATAGTTCTGTGTGCTGGTATGTCACATCCGGCTGGCAGATGTTATGAGTATTTTAACCAAATACACAGCATCAATAAACCCGATAAAGTTGGGACAAAACAAGTCAATGTATGATAAGGGATGTAATAATATACTACCTGAATGTTGTTGTAGCCGAATTTCTTAAGATATGAGATGATGGCCCGGCCCATCTTATCATCAGCAGGTACAGATCTCACAAAATAGTCATATTTCTCTCGGTCAAGAAGTTCCATTCCCGTTGCACCATAACTGATCTAAATGTTTGAATTAAATGCAATTTAAACATGAGTCTACATGCCACTGTCTAATATAGAAATAATTTACATCCAATAGACAATGAAAATGTAATTAATTATTAGGAATTTTAATTAAAGGCGGGGGGTGGGGAATTATAAGGTGTTAAAAAGAAAAAAGTTATAGCTACCAGGCGTTCAATTTGATGACAGCATTGTCCTTCTAAAGATAATGGAAAGCATCTTTATGGAAGGAGAACTCAGACCCGTCTGATTTCTGCTGAGCAAAACCTGGGTGAAACCAGAATCCATGTGTCCTCAATCAATATTACATTCCTTAGCAACATTGACACACCTCAAAGAGATAGTTTGAGCCTAATCTTGTTCAGTATTTATATGGAAAATGCACTGTAAGAAAGCTACTACCTATAGCACAAACTGCAATTTGAAAATAAACTTCCATCAGAGATCACTTATGTGGACATCGACTTCATCATCCTCGGCCAAATTGACATCGACAAAGTAAAACTTACACTTGGAAACCACAAACTCCTTGTCAACATTGAGGAAACAAACATAATGATTTATTAAAGGAAGAAAATAGCTGAAAAAAGATGAAAAAAATGGGATCACTACTTGGAAATATGTTGGAAGCACAGGATCTTATCAAGAGGAATACACTCAAATGCTTACAAAATTCATATACATTACAATACAAAGCAGAGATGATTTACAAGGAAAAAAGTATCATCTCTCAAAAGTAATACAATACATTTGACCCTCGCCGGGACCGGGACAAGACCAAGTAATTCCATTACAAGACAAAGACAGAAAGCAACTGAAAAAAACAGATAAGGGGGCGGGGAAGGGGGGGGGAGGGGTTATAAGACAAAGTAAGAACCTCCTGAGAGGTCAAAGACCCCACCCAGCACTTAAATTTTTGAGCTTGCATTTGATCCAAATAAAAAATAAAAACAGCATGCACGTTCATCTCTTTTTTAAAAAGGGTCAAGGTTCAAAATCATTGTTAAATGTCGGCAATTTGACAGAAAAATAACTTTTACATCTTTCCGTCACTTATTAATAATAATATACTCATTAAAAAATATTGAGATAAGAAAAAAAAATCACTCACAGTCAACATTTTTTTCAATTGAATGAATCAACGTGGATTTAAATATTAAGATTATTATATCTTTTTGCCAAGCGAATAAAACTACATAAAATTGTAATCCTGATGATAGAAGAATGGAAATCTAAATTGGTAAATATTAGACTTACTTGGGGAATCAGCAACTGGCTGAGGATATCAGCAACTCTGACAGAGGACTCTGTGTCCATAGTAGCGACATAAGCATCAATCTGTCTTGGGCTGATGGTGGTGGCAGCTTTACGGTACGTCACTTTGCCACTGTGAAGATTGGCTACCAGATTGGCTGCTCGAGTAGAGGACTGGCACATGTCCAAACCAATTCCTCCAATTTTAATGCCAAGGTTACTTTGTAAGGGGGAAAAAAAACAAACAGGCCGTTTTAATTATCATTTGGTGTTGTTGTTTTCTTTATTTTTTAAATTTTATTTTATTTGGTATTTGTGCTTTTGTATAGTATTATCATAATTGACACTAAAGTTCTCTCACAAAAATAATTCCCCCCACCCCTTTCCAAAATTGATTTTAAAATGCAATGTCCCAGTTTATTTGTTAGAGCAATATCTAATATTCAAATTACGGTCATATTCATTTTGTTTCCGAATACTTTTTTAACATCCCCAGAAAAAAGGACAAGTTTACTAACAGTAGGATTTTCTGTTGTGCCGTGATATCTGTGTTTGTCCATTAACAAACAATTTAAAATCAAATAACTCTCTTTCTAGAGTGCAAATCACATTCTTTGGATGCAAACCTTAAGTTGATTCAGTAGTTTAATTCTCTCCTTACTGACTGACAATTATCTGGATTTTCCTCAAAACGTTATATCGACCCAACATAAAAAAGGAATAAGTACACGATACACATATTTCTGTTTAGCAAAGAAAGCTCTACTACACAGCATTAAGTTCTTAAAGCCATAACCAAAACAATTCAAATTTTGTGATGTACAAAAGAACAGAACCCTGAATGAGAAAAATGTTAGTTGTACCATAACGAATGTGATAGTTTTCTTATTGTTAGTATGGAGAAGGTTCATAAGCACACTAAACTCATGCTCAAACAAACATGATTTGAATCCACCAATCAAGCTACTTAGCAATAATTGGGTAGCTGGAATTAGATGGTGGAAAGTATTGTGTAAAAATCATCATCATCATCATCATCATCATCATCATCATCATCATCATCATCATCATCATCATCACCATCATCATCACCCCATCATCATCATCATCATCATCAGCAGCAGCAGCAGCAGCAGCAGCAGCAGCAGCAGCATCATAATAATCATCATCATCATCACCTCATCATCATCATCATCATCATCATCGTCATCACCATCATCATCAGCAGCAGCATCATTATCACTATTACTTGAAAATTCCATTGCGGTTATTGACGTAATCCAAGGCAAAGTGGAAGGCCTCCAGTAGCTGTACGCCATGTTTATCATTGATCTCACCACAGATGTACGGGTTGGAACCTTTCTTGTGAACATCGAAGATACCTAAATGCAATAGAAGTAGAACACGGACCCTTAATCAAAACAGTTAAATAAAGCCTTAGTCGAGAATATTTTTGACATTCTTGTTGTTCCTGATTATGTTGTTGTTGTTGTGGCTGTTCTTGTTGTTGTTGTGATTGTTTCTGTTATTGTTGTTGTTGCTGTTACTGCTGTGCCTGTTGTTGTTGCTGTTGTTGTTGTAGTGGATTTTATTACTGTTGTTATTTTTTGTTGTTATTTTGTTTATTATATTCAATGTTATGTTTTCAAGGGTTTTACGCTTCCAACACATTTAGGTCATATCAGCACCAGTAAAAAGGAAGAAAATGGGATAGTCAACAGTTCTAGAAATACAATTGAAGCACCTACGAAAAAGTCAGACAAAGGGGAACTGGTTTGTTTTGTTTTTGTTTTTAAGGGTTTTACGGCGCTTGCAACACATTAAGGTCATATCAGCGCCAGTAAAAAGGAAGAAAATGGGATAGTAAAAAGTTCTAGAATTACAATAAAGCATCCAAGAAAAGGGAAGACAAAGGGGAATTGGTTCAAATAGGAAACAGACGTAGATTCCAAAAGCACTCTATCAAAGTACTTAGTTTGAGATTACCTAAAAGTCTCATCCAGACACAAGCACAGGTCCCCGCTAAGAGGAACACACTCAATGTTTACAAATCATAATATATAATATAAAAAGGCATAATACAGTGCATAACAGAGAGAGTTACAATGAAAAATATCATCTCCAAACTAACTATAATTCGACTGTTTTCCTCTCAGCCAGGGCATCTGGCCAGGACCAGGACAAAACCAAGTAATCTCATTCCAAGACAAAGACAGAAAGCATGTTGGAAAACAGATCTCAGGGGATAGAAGACACAGTGTGTACCTCCCTGCCCGCTATGGGAGAAAGGGGAACTGGTTCAAATAGGGAACAGAAGTAGATTCCAAGAGCACACTATCAGTGTACTTAGTGTGAGATCACCTAAATGTTTCATCCTAACTCAAGCATGGATCCCCACTGGGAGGAACACACTCAAATGTTTACAAAATATGTAAAACTAAAAATAATACGGTGCACAACGGAGAGATTGAGCTTTTTGAGCTTTTATCTAGCACAGTATCCACTAAACGTGTTCAAAGCGCTTTACAAGGGGTCCCCAGCCAACAGCAACACTTAACATGTAGGATGGGACATGACGCCTGTTAGGCGATATTATAATTTTTTCGGACAGAGACAATGCTGTTGACGGCCAGGTACTCATTTTACACCTGAGTATGGTGAGAGAATGTGAGTAAAGAGCCCTTTCCAAGGACTCAACTATGTGCCGAGCGAGGCTCGAACCCAGGAACTTCCGATCCGATAGTGAGTGTCATACCACAAGACCACATAGCCGCACACAGAGATGATTTACAAGACAATATAATTTCCCAAAACACTAATTCTACATTTAACTGTTTCCCTCCCAGCTAGGTTATCCGCCCAGGACCAGGACAAAACCAAGAAATCTCAGTCATGTAGCAAAATTAAAAGGAAAAAGCTTTAACTCAATTAAACGCATTTATCACTATTCAGCTTGATGTTTGTTTTTAGGTATTTTACGGCGCTTGCGACACATTAGGTCATTTCAGCACCCGTAAAAAGGAAGATAATAGAGGCAAAGAGTTGTAGATCTACATTTAAATTCACCAAAGAAAAATAAACAAGACCACAGGAAATTTTTAGTGAAAAGAAGATTCCTAGAGCAATCTGCCAATGTGCCTATTTTGACATGAACAGTTTTATCTAGGCACAAGCACAGGATCCCGCTATATATGATACACCCAAATGTTTACAAACTCCAATATATATATTCAAAAATAATAATCATAAAAATCATAAAAAACAGAGACATGGTTAACAATGGGAAAAAACATATATGGGGGATAATATATATATGGGGGATAAAAGACTAAAAGACACCGCAAAAGTGACCTCTCTGCCCATCATGGGAGGTCTGAAGACCTATCCCAGTTACTCAGCTTGACAAACGGAATTAATAATAATAATAATAATATTTATTGTCCAAATAAAAGGCAATTCATGTGAGGTAAACAATGGTATGTATTTAAGTAAACGTGCACCAGTTCTCCCGCCAAAATAACTGTAACTAACAAAAGAACTTACCGACAATGTACATGTCACCAGAGATAAAGGAAAAGTCGTCAATGACAGAAGTGTCCTGACAGACCAAGCATGGAGCACTACAATCTGATTTGATCTTGTCATAAAGTGGTTTAAGGGTCACTGCATCATTCAGTGTGAGATCTCCAGTTTTTGACAGTCTCCCCTGGCATGGGTTTAAAAAATGCAACGACATAATTTTTTAAATGACACTTTGAACTTGAGATTTATTGTCTCAGAAAAGTACTTTTTTATTTTGCGGGGGGGGGGGGGGGGGGGGGGGGGGGGGAGATATCATTTAGATAATCAATATTAGAAATATAGACAAAAATATGAGAGTTGAGTTAACTCTAATTTCTTTACTGAGGATAAGAGTAAAGTTTCTTGAAATGACAGACACAAGCTCACATTTCTTGTAATTTTTTGAGATGATGGGTCACATATGTTAACTTCATTCTTCCCGATAACTACTTCCACCAACACGACAATCATCGTCATCATCATCGTCATCATCGTCGTCATCATCATCATCATCATCATCATCATCATCATCATCACCATCATCATCGTCATATACTATAATCTTACGTATTTATTACACGTTTTAAAGTCAACCATACCTCAGTTTCTACAGATCCTGTGTTGGTGTAACGAATCAGCTGGTATCCTCGATTTGATTCTCTCTTGACAAAATCAAACACAATGGAAACAATGTCTGTGAATGTCATCTCATCCATATGAGTCATCACCCTACTTCGAGTGTCAAGGTCTTGAAGGAACTTGGGACACACGCCATTGTAACTAGTGCCACACTTCTCTTTCAGGGTGCGATCAAGACCTTCAGCCAAAGCATACACTGCATTGATTGTGGCCAAAGTCCAGATGTCTTGAGCATAGATTGGACTCGTGCCCATTTGGCTGGAAGAATAAATGGTAATAGCACAGATGAAAGGTTTGGGTAATAATAGCCATAAAATAGAAATTGAAATACTAGAAATATTAATAATGATGATGATGATGATGTTAATGATGATGATGATATTGATGATGATGATGATGATGATGATGATGATGATGATGATGATGATGATGATGATGATGATGATGATGATGATGATGATGATGATGGTGATATGATAATAATAATGATAATAAAAAAAAAGAAAATGAAAAAGGAGGAGGAGGACGACGAGAAGGAGGGGGAGGAGGAGGACAAGAAGAAGAAGAAGAAGAAGAAGAAGAAGAAGAAGAAGAAGAAGAAGAAGAAGAAGAAGAAGAAGAAGAAGAAGAAGAAGAAGAAGAAATAACCAATAAGGATCTATGCACGCGTTTAATTAATTATTACGAATATATTTAGATCAAAAATGATATTGTTGACAGCAAATAGAATTTGAACCTAATATACTTACTTAAAAGGGGATCTGCAGTCAAGGCGGTTAGAGAAAACTCCTGGATAATCACAGGTGAAGAGTTCTCCATAAATGTCTGGTAGCCATGGGTTGTTTGATTTGGATGCATCGATTGTATTCCAGTATGTCAGGAACTCATTTATGGTAGGTTGTGAAGTTTGAAAGAAAACAGAATTGGCTAAAATGTTCCTGTAAGTAGAATCTGACGAGAAAGGTGTCCAAGGGCGATTGGCAATAAATTTGAGTTCTTTTGAGAAACGAACACTGTTCTTGGTTTTCAGGAAGTCCTCAATGTACATATCAGGTTCAGCAAATACAGCAACCACTTGCGAGTCGGCTGAAACCAATGAGTTCAAGATTACCTCCATGTTTCCATCAGTGACAAATTCATATTGAGCAAGAACGCAAATGCCCAAGTCTTTGAGATAATCCCGGAATAGGCGGGCAGAGTCTCTGTTAGAAGAATCAGGAGAATTCAGTACAAGAACATATTTCCACCCCATGCTGTGTGCAAAATTGGCCATGCCCTTTGCGACAACAGAATCAGAACCAGTTGTCCTGAACAAAGTTGTGTACTTGTTAAGATCCTTTAACTCTGGAAGAGTAGCTCCTGGTGACACAACTGGAGTCTCGAGCTGTTGCAAAAGCAAAGCTGCTTCTCGAGTGGTTTCACTGTCAAAAGTGATCCATGAAATGATATCAGGGAAGTTTATTGCCTTCTCATCAATGAGTAAAGACCCCGCAATAAGTCTGCTGATAATAGCTTGAGATCGAGTGGGATTGCTGCATCCATCGAATCCTAAAAATCCCAAAGTAACTCCATTTAGCTTAGGTCCTGCAGTGCCCTTGTTGATTTTGTTGACAGCAAAGTTTACTACTTCACTGTAAATAGCACCATTATGAATACGGAGGTCTCCACAAGTGAATGGTCCAATGCCAGCATAGTGGATATTGAACATGGCTCCAAACATGATATCTCCAGGGACATGCATATAGTCCATATAGTTGAACATATACAGGCACTCAACACAAGGCAAAGGACATTTTGTGCTGATGCTGTTGGTGTCAGGGCCTTTGTTAGGCATCATGGAAACGGAGTTTGTCCAAGGGTTGATGTCGGCAATCTGTAGGGAATAATAACAAAAATTGCAGTGTTTAAATCAGACTTGACAACTAACCTCAACTAATTTATCATATTTTCACTAATGGCTGATTTTCTCATATCTTCCCACTAATATCATATAATATATGTATTATCCAAATTCCAAACTTAATATTCACTGAATTTATGGAGACTGGTCAAGCTGGTGAAGGGAAGGAAAGACATGTAATTACTTTGGCAATCATCTGTCTGACTATTAAGATTCACATCAAGCTGGAGACTACATCTAATAACATACTTAAATTCTTCCATTTTTATTATCCCCCCCCCCCCCCAACCCCCCGCCCCTCCCTTTTTGCTACAAATCCTGACTTTTTGCATTAAGTATAATTTTGGTCAACATTCCCATATTATCATATTTGGGACCTCAAAGTGAATTAAAATATGAGAAATCATACTTGTTGCCAAATCTATAAAATATTCACAGCCAAAGGTCCTTGCCAAGATGCTCTATTTTCCACTTGTAAACAATCAAGAAAAGTGAGCTGATGACCGAGCTATACGTATACAGTAAAATTTAGAACTAACAACATTTTTATAATATCCCTCACTGCCTGTTATTTGAGTTCTCATTCATGCTTAAGAAAAATAAAATGTGTATGTTTAGGTGTGAATCATTCATTCAATAACCATGAGTCACATATTAAGCATGCCTTCGTGCGCATGGTTCCAAAATAAAAAGGGTAGGGTGCCCTAAGTTTTACACCATATTGTTTGTTTTTGGTATGCTTTGTTTAAACCATATCGCTCGCTTTGTTTTCAAGCTATTGGCGTGCGGTTTGTACCATCAAAAAGAAAAATGTTTCTCTTTTACTATCATATGAATTAAACTATTCTACCTTTCCATTAACGCTTGAAATTTGCATTTCTTGTGGTGTGTTAATTTTCTTTGGCTGTGGCCCCAAGTTCGACACCGAGGCCCTAGTTCGGCACCCTAATATGTGATGTATGCTATTCTTAAAATCGGAAAGTAGGCAAAACCAAAAGCATATTTATCTTTGGTTAAGATTCGTCAGTGTTTTTATGTCTAAAAACAAAAATGTAGGTGAAAAATAGATTTTAAAACAGCCTACCAAAAAGAATTAAACGTATGGCCACTGTTGAACTTAGGGCACCCTACCCTATAGAAAGAAAAGCAATCATCGTGGTTGTCAATAAGAGACAAATAGTCATGTAGTAAAATATTTCAAAGTAAACTATTTTTAAAAAATTAACTTCGTCTATATCAGTGATAAAAAACATCATATTATGTCTTAACTCACCTGTTCAAATTTTCTATTTTGGTAAAAATTGACTTGATATGGGATAGTTGGTGATGATCCAACGAATTGGAAG
>NC_088362.1:78370508-78373008 GCF_034508935.2 Berghia stephanieae
GGAACATCATTAAATTTGTTCAAAGTGCTTTAAAAAGGATCCTAAGCCATCAGGAACATTGACATTTAGGATGAGACATGATGCCTCTGAGACGCTATTAAAATTATTTTTAGCATTACAAAGTATCAAAGACAGACCTTTTCAAATTGTGTTAGAATTATCTTGCATCCTGTAAATTATCCTTTCTTGTTACATGATCTATTAATACAGAGATTATGATTCTCATCATTATCACACTTTGCTATTACTAATAATAGGTCATTTTAATCATGAACACATATATCAGTTTGAATGAGATGGATTGAAAGATTTGCATATCTTAATCGGATTGATCAGTATATTTAAGACAAAATGTTTATACGTCTTGAAAAAATTTTTTAATGCTTATTCAAAATACATTGAATATTAAAGACATTAAATGATAATATTGAAATCATATATATAAATATATGGATAGAAAACAAAATAAGGTTACTCTTGGTGAGAATGGTGTCTTAAAACAATAATTTATTTTCTTAAAGTAAAAGAAAAAGAAAAAAAAAAAAAAGGAAAAAAAAAAAAGAACAAAATATTTTTTTTTTAAATTATGATCTCTCAGACCAAAGTTTGAATATGTTTGAAAATGTCAATTTTATAAGGTGGAAAATTTAAAAAGCTCAATTATCTGTCCATGAATATAACCTACCTCACTGATAAACGCCTGTCCAACTGCTGTGCTGCTACAGTCATCAATACCAAGACCACCTAGTTTGATGTTTGGCAGAATGCTGTTGTCGTTATTGATGCTACGCAAGGCATAGATCATGGCCTCCATATACACCACTTGATTTGAAGATCTGATATAAAAAATATTTTAAAATAAACTAATCTTAAGTTTAACGGCTTATGTATTTTTGTTTTTTATTTCGAATTATGTCAACAGACATCAGGTTATACTCTGAAAAACATTAATTATATGTCTTCTGTAACATTACCTGCAACAGGGCTCATAAGATTATGTGTTGCCATTGTTGTCTTTTACTGATTATATTGCAACGAGACGTGAGAAAATCAAAACCCAAACGTATTAACACAGGCAATGACTTTCTTTTTATCAAATTCAAAAAACTAAATATGATTGAAGGGCAGACGTTACAAAAGAAAGAATGAAGTTGACGTAACTCAGGCTTTTGTTATTGTTTTTTGTCATCTGCGTTTGTTGTGAGTAATTCTCACTAAAGTGTATTAACCAGACTTTAAATGTTTAAGGTTACACATAGTTTTGTGTGTTGGTCCATTATACTTCCAGATGGCAATGTTGTGAGCTTCTTAGCCAAGCGCATACTATCTATAGAATATAAATTTAGGATAAGAACTATAACATGGCTCTGATCATAAATAGAGTTAATCCTCAACTATATTTTTTTTCATACCATTTAAACAAACAAATTGATATTCCTTTAATGTATTGTGTGCTTTCTTATGCTTATTTCTTTTATGATGTAAATATTATGTAAATACATATTTTAACAGTTCTTCAGCGCTTTTGGCGCTTATACAATTTTTATGAACAAGGAGAATGATGCTTTATGAGCCACTTCAAGGGATATTGTAAGAGTTTAAGTATAAAAGAGCACTAAACAGGTGACTTGTGATGTATGAAATGGATATTTTGGTTCCCTTTAACCCACTGAGAGAAAGAAATAAGCACTGTAAACTGCATTTGAGCATGACTGAATCATAGAAATGCCTTATATACGCGTACATCCCTCAACATCTTGTACAGCATATCTTTAAAATTTCAAGGTGCCAAAACCTACATGAGATTTCCACAGCTCATTGGACTCTGTCCCTTCTCATGAAGAGAGAAGATTCCATTGATGATAATGTCCCCATGTTCATAGAAATACTTGGTGTCAGAGGGAAGCCCGAGGCATGGACTGCATGGAATGCCTGGACAAAGTGATTTTGGAGGAGGGACAAGACGGATCTGACGGTCATTGTTGTACATGGCAGATTTGTCAACATCAAAATCCAAGTAGTTGTTCAAAAAAGTTCCAACCTGCAGAAAGAAAGCATAAACCATGAACGTAGAGAATATTAAGAGCTCAAAAAACTGACAGTGTGTAGTAATTCAATTCCACATTCTAGTTTCATTTTCATTTTCCTTAACTCGTCTGTCCATCCATGAACAATTCATACTTGGTGGATAATACTTTGCATAAGACGAATTGTAGTTATCTGGTTAACACAAAATAATCCAAAATAAAATCTGATTCAATGTATCGTGAGCCTATCAAGGACAACTGTTTTTTTAATACTGGAAAGGAAGTTTAAAGATTCCATCCAATTGAATTTACACCCTCTTAAACAATAGTCAAGCATATATTCATCCTCAACTTGGCAATAATAAAATTGAACAATAAATATGTTCAAACTTTAGCTTTGTTTGTTATTTGTTTTTAAGGATTTTAGGGCGCTTGCAACACATTTATGTCATATCAGCGCCAGTAAAAAGGAA
>NC_088362.1:78378008-78415508 GCF_034508935.2 Berghia stephanieae
CATGTAGAATGTTGTTGGAAGATAAACACAATGGAATTGAAAATCCTTTCTTAAAAAAATATAGTCTAGCCTAGTGGAGAACATTGTGACATTTGAGTCAATAAAAAAAAATTATACGGCACACAACTCTACTGAAAGATTTGAAAATTAGAAATGTATTTTTTACAGATAGATAAACAGATAATTTGATTTCCTTTTATAATTTAAAGTCAGTGGAGCTGCATAAAAACGGTGCCAAACGCCACCAAACATGATCACCAGACTACTGTACTGTAAGGTAAGTTCTCGATCCCAGGATCGTCTTTCAACTCTGCTCACGTCTGCTACTTCAGGTTTATTTTCCCAGTTGATTTTATTACCACAACCTGTTTTCATACACGGACAACTATATGTTGCTGTGTCGCGGGTCAGAGGCTATAGCGGCTTACACATCATGTTGGGCCACACATAAAAATCAACAGAGGATGTACCAACTTACACAGACGACGTCGTTTACCAATCTGCCCTCATTAATTAATGGTGGGTATAATATCGAATGGAAATAGTTCATTCCCCGCGACATTGCGGGCTTTTTACTAGTAATAATAATAATAATAATAATAATAATAATAATAATAATAATAATAATAATAATAATAATAATAATAATAATAATAATAATAATAATAATAATAATACAGTCCAAAATGGTTTATTGGGATAGCTCAGTGCCAACAAATTGTCCCAATTAAGTGGCGGACATGAAATAGAGCAATTTTTCTGATTCACGATAGTCCAATCTGCATTTATCCAGGCTTGTGACTAGCAATACAACATCTAATGAAAGATGTATTGGTGTTTAATTTTTGTTTTGTTTTCCTTCTTTTTTTTTCTGTGGAGTTTTTTCATGTTTTAAAGCCATAGTAATCAGGGAGACTTATTTGACGCCTATTTTGGGTTACTGCAGCGGCCATTTGACCGCTACTCTGATCCACAAACTTTGTCAGAGGGGTCAGAGTTGACCAATGACCATGACGATGGCAGTCAATGACACTGACAAGGGATTCATGTGAATTCTATTGTTCATATCTTTGTGATGAATGGTATGACCACACATCTGGTTGACTGTCCCATTAGACTAATTTGTCTTTTATGAACCATCGTTTTAAATGATTGTAGACAACAAAAAATATCTTTTATTGGGAAAGACGTTGTCAAATTTTGTGCCTGTTAAACGGCGGGCCTTCCCAATTAAGCAGATGAGAATTGGAAAGGGTATGACTTTTCATATATAAAAAAAATTTGTTCCCAAGGAATCGTCCCAATAAAGTGACTGTCCCAATTAGGCAGCATCCCGAATACCGGCTTGGACTGTAATAATAATAATAATAATAATAATAATAATAATAATAATAATAATAATAATAATAATAATAATAATAATAATAATAATAACAAAAACAATTCAATAAAGAAGGGTGGGGGGAGGGGGTGTGACAATATCGCATTTGTCTTTCATATAAAATTTCTTGATTGAAATAGATAGCTTTTGATGAATTTCTTTTATTGCTTTTATCTTGATAGCGTGCTCCAATAGCTCAGAATATACAGAAGACGACAAACATTTCATCATCTAGTAAATATACCAAACTTACTTCTGACTTCCAGTAGGATTAAATGAGCAGTCATTCTTTTCCTCATACCAATCTTTTAGAAATGGATTTTCAGCTGAAGGATTAGCAAAGTCAAGTCTAATCCAATGATCCTCAAACTCTACCATGTATCTGAAAGCGGGCGTCACAGATATGATGCCGCGCATGTATGGGATGTTCAGTAGGGAGTCGATGGGGAAATTTGTAACAATCCATTGCAGTTTACCAGTTTCTGAAAAGGAATTTGGAAAGTTATGCTTACAGATAATGAGGAAAGTATTTGGTTTGGACAATAATTTTATATAAAAAATACTAAGCTACAATGGATCCAAATAAAATTCTTAACTTTTGATAAAAGATATGTTAAAGTCAACATCAGTGATTCCCTCTAAGGTATCTCGTCTTGTAACAAAGCTTATACTTAGTGTAAGTGAGTCTCTCATATGTTTTATTTGTAACCCATTGCCACTAAATAGTATTATGTCAGAATCATATTGATACTGAGAATTGAAATTACAGTTAAAAATATGAATCTTGGTCAAGTGTATTATGATTATATGTAAGAAACAAAAATTAATATAACAGCTTCAAAAAAAAAAAAATAATAAATAACAAATTACCAAACAGAGAACGTTTCTGGTACAAAACCCTCCTTCAGCCAACAACAAAAAACAATGAAAACATAAAGACATTAGTAAAAAACCAGATTGACAGCAGACAAATATTCAGCAAATCCTTTCTTTTTTTACATTCCAGATCTTATTTATTTTTGTTCATCAATTTTTACAATCCACAGCTTCTAGTAGCTTAGTATCACTTTCACTGTGTTTATATGTTTTATTGAGTTGAATAAATAAAGTCCAAAATTGCATAAACCCAACATTATTTATTTCTAATTGTTTTAAAGCTCAAATTCACATTTCGGCATCAGGTTTATCCTGTCATGATACCGTTTTGAGGTGATGAGTCATAATTGAGATAGAAGAAGATCAATCTTTCCGTGTGCCTAGTTTTAGGCTACCTCAAACTCTCAAGACAATGATACTAGAACAAGAACAGAAAACCATGTGGGAGTGGAAACAGTTAGAGAAATAGAAGAAACAACAGGAGATGATCCCCTCCCTGGCCCACTGTCAGTATGCTCTTTGCTTCATTCATACCCGAAAGTAGTGCGGGGCAGTCCTTGGCAAGCTTAAGGACCACGGTCCTACGGTCCCTGGGAAATGAAAACCGCAAGGACCGGTCCTAGGACCGGCGGTCCTTTTCGACATTGAACATTCCTGAGAGACTGTTGGAAGTTCGAACCGTTTTGACCTTTGGGACCATGGGATTGTTCATTCTTGAACCGTTAAAGACCGCTACACGATGAAAACCGTGGTCTACAGGAGTAAAACGCACAGAGTAGTCACACTCATTTCAAATTGTAACCTAATTAGAGAAGAGGGGTGATGCCTTCTTTATTTGCTCACCGTACTTCATTGTTACTTCGATAATATAATAAAATTTGAAATTTATCCCCATTAACGGAGATAATGGCATCGTCCAAGGCGTTGATAGAGTTGTTCGTGGCGTTGATACACACACGCAACTCCTACCCTCCCCCCACACACACACACATTAGAGGGCAGCGAGCATTGAAGAGTAAGAGAGAGACGTGAAGTTATAATAAGAGGGGGTGGATGCTGCGGTAATAAGTTAATTAATAAGTAATAAGTGGGGTCCATGGTGACTTTTCGCCAGATCTAACAAACCCAGCTACCCATTCACTGCTGAGTAGACAGGGATTCAGAAAAAACTCGACTGCACCCGGGATCGATCTCTGGCCCTTTGCGTATAAAGAGAGTGCTCTATCAACTGAGCTATCGGGGTCCCCAAATATTCTATTGGACTTTTTTAAAATACAGACGTAAAAACTGGGTTTTTTTGGAAGGAAGAAACTAATGAAACTCATATTATTTGATTAGTTAAAACACCAAACGAAATTTTAATATTATTGTATTATTTTAAATGACAACAATGCAATAGAAAGGAGTGGTGTCAAGAGATGGACAAAAGAAAACAAAAAATCGGACTTGCTACTTGCTAGGTTCGACACACACACACACACACACACACACACACACACAAACACACACATCTTTAGTAGTCACATGCATTTCAAACAATAACCCATTAGAAAGAGGGGTCATGCCTTCATCATAGATCATTGTCATTGCGATCATTATGGTGTAGTAAATTTTGAAATTTACCCCGTATAATGGAATCGTCCAAGGCGTACGCCTCCTGTTCCCCTCATCTCACACCCGAAAGGGAGGTTTGCGGAGTGGAGGGAGGTGGTCGTCTGCCTCTATGGTCGTCTGTGTCGTTTAGTGTATGGCAAAGGGGGGTGGGTGCGATTAATTAAGTGGGATGGGTGGTGATTGGTGGAAGATAGGCAACCGAGGCAACGAATCGCTTGGGAAGTAGTAGGCTATGGCGCGAGACCGTTGAAAGGTGATAAGAAGTGAGGACCACCGCCCGGTTCACAGCTAAAAGACTGTGGGACCGGTCCAAGGACCGGTCCTCAGCACGGCAAAGATACCAAGTTCAAATGCCCACCACATTGTATGGCCTTGAGCAAGTCACCTTGCTCTAGCTCACTTTGCAGCGCTGCACTTTGGTTATTCCAGTTCCCTTGGAATAGGCCCCGAAGACAAATTTGCCCGTGGGGATGAATACATGGAATTTAAATTTAATCAATTAAATTAAATACCAAAGTAGAGAAACACATAGACTTTTAGAGATTCATAACAAGGGCAATTTTGAACAAAGTGATCAACTAAAATGAGTATCAAACAAATCATTACTACCTTTTGAAATTTTACACTTACCAGTGATGCGATCGTTTGCACGAAGAAACAGAGCATTCATGAGAGCCTCAGCACTAAATAATACGACTCCAGTGGCTTCAGAGCTAATGATAAGGTTCAAGACATTATCCATATTTTTATCAGACAGATCACTGACATCAACAGGGATGTTGGATGTCAAACATAGGCCTTTTTCCTTCATTCTCATATGGATTTGCTTGTATGCCTCCGTTCCAAATGTGTTGCCCTCATAAACAACAGTGATGAATTTCCAATCAAGCTCACCCATAATACGGACAATGACCTATTGACGAGTTTGGGTAAAAAATAAAAATAATAAATATGATGACATTATATGTAAGTACTAAGTATAATAAAATCAACCATAGGTATGTGGTGTGTGCGTGTGTGTGTGTGTGTGTGTGTGTGTGTGTGTGTGTGTGTGTTTTGGTTATTCCTATTGGTGTAGATCATCATTATGCATGACTTTCGTGTAGATATATTCACACTCTGATGATCACACAGCTCGGTGTGTGTGTTGCTCTTGTTGCACTTTTTCTCAAAAGATTAAGGATAAAGAGAGAAGAAATAAACAAAACAAAACAAAATCAAACCTATTTATTTTAATCCATATTTGACATAAATCCGTAAAAAAAAAAAATTAAAGACATTTATAAAAACTTTTAAAAAAGAAAACTTAAGCTTTTATACAGCACTATATTCACTAAAAGTGCTCAATGCACTTTACAAACGATTCAAGTCAACAGCAACACTTACTTTAAGATAAGACAAAATGCCAGATAGGTGTTTGAGACAATGGTTTTACAGATCTGGTACTCATTTTACACATGAATGTAGTGAGAGGCTTTGAGTAAAATGTGTTTTTCCAAGGATTCAACTTTTCACGCCCTGAGTGGGACTCAAACCTGGTCCAATATTAAGTGTCATACTACATAAAACTACAATTAAACTGGTGATCAAATATTCTAAACTTTGGATCATTTTTTACCTCTGCAAACACACTGTCAGGAGCAACAGTCCTCATGAAATTGGGATACAAGCCACTGTTCGTCAACAAAGGAGCTGTGGCCTCATAAGAGATGAGCGGAATTCCATGTGGCTGCATAGCAAGGGACAGACCAATGGACGTGTCTGATGTAGCTCCTCCAATGACACCTTATGATAAATAAATATTGTTGCCCAAATCACTCTGTTCGTTGTACAATAATCTATTTGAGAATTAATCTAACACATCAATGCTGTTTTTGTTCCTGCTTTCTCCTCCTTTTCTTTTTAAAGATAGTTCGAGCTAATGAAACCCCTCCCCATTTTAAATACGAATAAAATCCATCATCTACCAAAGTAAATGTTAAGGTGCAACAAATTTACTTCCATTGAAAAACTGTGAAGATGCTTTCGTTTATTTTAAATGAAAACGCAGTTTGTGCAATAGAAAAAAATAATATAAGGCTACAATTTCAGAATGTGTATTTTAATAAATAAGATAATGTAAGATAATATGAACTTTATTTATCCACTTTTGGAAATTTACATTGGGTATAGAATAATGAATTTCTGGGGGGGGAAAATAAGCAAATAAATGATAAAAAGGAAATACAATGACATCAAAGTAAACCGACAAAAAGCTTAACAAAAATAGACACATTAAAAATCTCTCACATCTCCATCCATCCCTCCCTCCCCCCCCCCCCCCCCTCTCTCTCTCTCTCTCTCTCTCTCTCTCACTCTCTCTCTCTCTCTCTCTCTCTCTCTCTCTCTCTCTCTCTCTCTCTCTCTCTCTCTCTCTCTCTCTTTTTTTTTTTTTTTCCTATGTGTGTGTGTGTGTGTGTGTTTCTCTCACACACAAACACACATAAACAAATGTTCTTCTCTCGTATCTTTTTATTCTCTATAATAATATAAAATATATTCACACACACCATTCATCCATCCACACTGTCATCAATCTCCATCTTAATGTCATCATCTCTTTTGTTTTTTTTTAACATTAAGTAATAGAAAATTATATTTACACCAGTTTGCAAATTTTGCCATCTCCTCAAAGTAAGCAGACTCTGATCATCTATAAAAGCCTGAAAAACTGAATGTCTGCAAACTTAATCATTATTGTATTATCATAGTAAGCCCTGTAGTCGTTTATAAAAACGAGGTAAAAAAAAAAAAAGACAAATAAAAACAAATCCACACACAGAAACAAGCACACGCAAAAAAAAGCTTCCACTTACCAAATACCATTTTATCATTCTGCTTCGTACATTCTTCGGCATCACCATCAAGACCCTCATATATCTGTCCAATGGCAGCAACTGCCGCGTTAATGCTTAGACAGTTATCGATAAGCTTCATTCCTGTAAGCAACAGAAATACATTAATTTCATTTAAAGTTATAAATGTTGAGTCAAGCAAAATCATCCTTTGTTTTAGTTTTAAAGGTTTTACAGTGTTTTGAAAACTTAAAGACAATTCATCTATAGCAGTGAAACGTAAATGATGGAATGATCAAAAGATTTAGAAACAAACATTTTAAATGTATTGGTCCAAATAGAGAAACGTATAGCCAAGAGCAATCTATCAATGTGTCGAATCACTGTGTTTCTAATTGAATGATGAGTCGCATTCAAGAGCCAATTAAGCATGGGTGCGTGTGGTTGCATGTGCATGTGTATGTAACCTATGTGAGTGTGGTGTGTGTCCATTATCAATATACTATAATTATATTTTATATTGGCATCAATGTGAACTAAAATGAAATTCCATTTCTTCGAACAATGAAGTTCTATTATTAATATTATGATCATCATCATCATCATCATTATTATTATTATTATTATTATTATTATTATTATTATTATTATTATTATTATTATTATTATTATTATTATTATTATTATTATTATTATTATTATATCATAATTATTATCTTGAGTTTGGGAACGGATTTATTTCTATATAAAAGACATTCACAGAATCTCAGTAAAAAGGAACAAACCGAATTGTTTACAAAAATATGTATTTATATATATATCTTTTTATTTAAAGGTACAAAATAAAGAGATTAATTTTTATTTTTTTTAAATAAATAAATAAGTAAATTTTGAAAAATGCTCGGGTTATTTTCTCCTGCCAAGTCCACAAGAATTAAGATCCCCCATCGAATATTTAAAACTAAATTATTATATTATATTATTATAAAGGACAGCAATAATGTTGACAAAGAAATAAGTACTGTATTTATATGCCTAAATAACGTTTATACGTGTGACCATCAATTGAAAACAAAATATACTTTTATTGATTGATAACCAATGATGTCTTCAAGATAAGGATCAAAGAATGTTTGAAACCTGCAGTGCAAATTCTAAAGTATTATATTCAGTCGAACACAATTTAGCCTCAAAGCCTAAACGTCATTCTCGTGTTACAGATGCAAAACCAGACTGGAGATTTTTTAATCAGCTTTGTATAAATCTATGCAGACAACTTTTTGAGATAATGATAATAATAATAATAATAATAATAATAATAATAATAATAATAATAATAATAATAATAATAATAATAATAATAATAATAATATAATATATCTTTATTGTCCCCCCAAAAACGAGCAATTTGTCATTTGGTTACACATTTATAACAATACAATATTGACATAGACACACTCACACAAGATGCACACTAGTAACATAGTAGTTATCGTAAAAAAAAAACAAAAAAAAAACGGCATCAACAACAACACCATCATCATCATCATCATCATCATCATCATCATCATCATCATCATCATCATCAGATGACATCAACATAATCTCGATCACTGCCTAGCTTGGACAAATTTAGAAGTAAATCTTTATAATTTTAATAAAAGCACAATCAGAGAAAAATTAGATAACTACATCCATTTTTATCAGATGTTGCCGTACCTAAAGTTACACCTGGAATGTAAGTGTCATCAAGATATTGTGTTTGTAGAAACTCATCTTTTTTGTTCAACAGATCCAAAGCCCAACGTATGGACTCATACGCTTGCATTGCTGTTGAAAAAATAGAAATAGACGGGTAGAATTAATCTCAAACCACCACAAGGACCACGATACAATGTCAAAATTTTTTATTTAAAATTTTCAAGAAAACTTCTACTTCATGCATCGACATATAAAAAAAAGTTAAAGTATTCCACAAGTCCTACAAAGATGGGGGATAATCTTGATTTCTACAGCATCAAATAGACAATAGAAATTTACTCCTACTCTTTGGCTTGGACACCGGTCTATCTGAAAGTACTTCCCATGCAGACCTAGCTCCCCAATTATTGCTGGGTTGACAGGGGTGTAAAAAAAACATCTTAACTGCACCAAGATCGATAGCGGTCAATTAGTTTGTGAAGCAAGTGTTGTACCAACTGGGCTATCATCAGTAAATAAAAATGACTCAAAAATTGTAAAAAAAAAAAAATGATTTAACCTACAACTTATTTTCGAAGTATAAATGAAAAGAATAAAAAGTAATCACACCATGTGACGATGAACCTTCTTATGGCCTGTCATGCTAAAATACAACGTTTTCATCCACTCAATTTCATTATCAGATCAGGTGGCTCTAAAGCAGCCACTTATCCATAGAGAACAAAAAAAAAGGTGAGTATTTTACATAAATCCTTATAGCTTAATTGGTTTAAATTTTGCAAGTCACATGAACTTCAATCATCATTCTATCCGAGTAGTTTGAGAGATTTTTTTTTCTAACCTCTCTGTCCACTTAACAGAAGGTTAGCCTCATATGTTAAATCTGTATAGTTTCCAAAAGGCTATTGCCCAACCTAAATAATTTGCAATAGACCAGCACAAACTCAACATACACAGAATTTTTGCCTTGCCTCTGAATTGCTACATTTGCAAATGCTCCTTTTGAGAAAATTCCATCCCTGATATGCATATTATGAGATTGGGCAATACCAAATGATTGATTAATCCCATGTAGAAGTTATAATTGAATATATAATTTCATCTCAACAATTTAAAGCTATTCCAATTGGAGTGATTAAACTGAACATCATGCTAGCATAATTTTATTTTTACAAAGGTTATATAAATATAATATATAACAATACAATATTGGATGAATATCAATGCATAAAAAATAGTTACATGTTTAAGCTTGAAAGTATTTTTGCTCATCTCAGATAATAATGCATAAACATTAAAAACTTTACATATCACATTCAACACCAGCAGTCACCGAAAACTTCATTAACTGCCTAGATCGATCAACTCTTTTCAAATCTTAAATAGCTCATAGAAAGGTTCCACAAATAGCACCTTTTTATGACTAAGAGTGCACTAAATTTAATAATAAAATAAAAAACATAAATAAATAAAATTCCCTTTATTCATCCCCAAGGGGAAATTTGTCTTTAGGGTCTATCCCAAGGGAAGACTGGAATAACCCAGGCATCAGCCGCAGTGCAGCGCCGCAAAGTGACTTGCTCAAGGCCACACAACAAGGCGGGTAGTCAACACTGTACCTTTTGGGTACAAAGCAAAGACCGCACGGCTGAGCCATGCTGCCCCTATGCATTATTTTCAATTGTTTTGACTTAAATAAAAGGTAACAATAGGACTTTCATTACCAATTATGCTGCTAGGTTTATTTTTTGTCATTATTTACTCTAAGAACAATACTGGATAATTCATTTACATTATACTAGCTACTTACATCCATAGGAGTCTCCACATCCAAAACCACCAGTACCTTTGGTGCTAAACGCAGGGATTCCACCAAGCATGGCAGATGATCCTGGTTGGATTTCAGCAGTACTTCCATCCTTGGTGCATACTTGTTCTCTGAGTGTCTGACTGTTTACCAAAACCACAGCAGTCAACAAGTACAATACTGTTTGCCAGGCCATGGCAAAGCTATTGGGACCAAAATAAAAATTTTTAATAAAAAGTAAAGGAGTAAAGTCTCAAAAATGATATTTTCATTGGTACCTACTTTCGACAACTTAATGGGTTCTTCGTAATTGTGAAAAGTAATTATCACAACCATTCCCTATTCGTGCATCTTTAATGGATATGATCAATTATACCCAAAATCACAATACTTGATTAAAATTAAAGTTTCTGTCAAGACTGCTATATTGAATATAGCAGTCCTTGGTTTCTGTGCATCGGCAGGAGGTTGGGAGTGGGATGTCATGGAACCATTTGTTTATTATCGCAGCTTTCATTTTGTTTCTGTTCAATTATAGTTTCCTGTTATACGCCAAAGGATGTTGCATATATATTTGTGCTTGATAAAAGCTGTTGTGTGTTTTTTTCTAGTGCTTCTTCTTCTTGTTTATTATTATTATTATTATTATTATTATTATTATTATTATTATTATTATTATTATTATTATTATTATATTATTATCATTATTATTATTAGTATCATCATCATCATTATTATTGTTATCATCAAAATAGAAATGCATAGGAAATGTAAATAGAGAGCTGATTTAGAATGTGATTTAAAAGGGAGGGAGATGAGGGAATCATATAAAATTGTACATGATAACAGAAACATTACCGTTATGGAAAGCTGTGATTTCCAACTGTCAAATTTACACCGTCTTTTACAGAACATATAAAACTGCATTCTTCACTGTTAAGTTACTTATTACCTCGTTAAAGTGTAGCATTTTATAAATTTTTATTGTAAAGAAAATAACCATTATTAATTGCTCTTGTCTGTTTTTCAATGATTTAAATCCATTAATTAAACTAAATAATGTAGTATAATTTTAACCGATATGGTCTAAGGTTCCAATATTTGATTAATATCAGCGGTGAGGAATAAGTCCCCCAATTTTCCAAATAGATAGTAGCCCAATGCAACCTTAGACTTAGTAGACTGTTAAAGGCAAAGTGGGAGTTAGGGGCAGGCACTTTTTCTATTTATCGGCTTTATGTTCCTCTTTACAAGATGCTTTTTTTATTTCTATTGCCAAATAGTTGACAGAAGATAATACTTTAAATGAATAATGGGGAAAGAAAATGCACCTCCTATAAAACCTCTATAGCTGGTTAGCAATTAGATAACCTTTGCAAGGGAGCAGTCTTTTCTTAAGTAGAAAATATAGAGAGTCAATCATATTTGTTGACATGCAGTTGCCTTTATCAATGAAACCGATATCTAAAAAAAGACAAGAAAAAGATAAATCATCTTACTTTCGTTCTTGATATATTCCACTGCACTTATTTTCGCTGTTTTTTTTTTTTTTTTCAGAATTAAAACATTTCACGAAATCCGAAAACTCACCGGTGGTAATGAGTGAGTTATCTGCAACACATCCAGCCCAACCCTCTGAAAGTAACAGAGGTGTGTATACTTTGCTTCCAAAAATAACAATTCATATGTCATTGACAAAACAAGTCGAACCCAGAGACTCAAGCAGAGAGGGTTTCTCTTCAAAACTTGTAGAACCGGTTTCCAACTTCCAACTATAAACAATAACATTGATTGCAAGGGACGTCAGTACAAAAAAAAAACAGGTCTTGGTACCGAATACTATTTACTTCCCTTGAATAAACGTCGCCTTTTACCTTTTACGAGCACAACTTTTTAAGATCTCGATTGTTTAATTGTTAATTTTCCTTCAGAAAAATTATCGACATGCAAAGTAACAGTATTAAATGAAAACTACATTTTATAGAATCGGGGACTTCAGAAAAAATATCAGTTATAAGGATATTGTTTCCATATTTAGAACTAATAAAGCAATGAGAGTACACGAGTTTTGATGAGATAATTTATCTCTGTTTAATTTTGGTTTAAGTATTTGAAAACGTGTTTGTTTGTTTGTTTTTTCTTAAAGCCTTTTTTGTTTATTGCTTCTCGGGTCGATATGGCCGCTGTCGGCATCTCATTTCTCAATTTGAGCAAGACCCTATCGCTCATTTTGCAGAGCTTCTGCGACTAACGCCTGTTCTATATCGTTATTTTCGCGAGGCATACCCAAGAGAATAATTTCCCCTGAGGATGTAAAATGTTATCTGTTCGGGTAATTTATCTTTAAAAAATTATTTGTTTTAAATTTTCCAAATGATCTGGAATACGCCATTATTATTAGTATTGCACTTGCAAGCTCTCCTCTCCTCCTTAAAAAACAATAACAAAGAGCTAAGTTCCTTCTATATTTAAAAAATCGATGTCGAATGAACAACGCATATTTAGGTTTTACCCTTGGACCGTTTAAAAAGTATTTTAACGGGCATGTCCGTCTCATGTTCTTGGGCCGCAACCACATGGATGAGAAGGGATGAAACGAAATCGACGTAACTTAGCTCTTTGTTATTGTTTTTAGACAACCATTTTGGTGATTAAATCTCACTAAACTATAGACAGTATGCGCTTGGCTAAGAAGCTCACAACATTGCCATCCGGAAATATAACGGACCAACACACAAAACTGTGTGTAACCATGAACGTTTATAGTCTGGTTAATACAGTTTAGTAAGAATTACTTATAACCGCGAATGGCAAAAAACAAAAACAAAGACCCGAGTGATGTCAACTTCATTCAATCTACACAATCACACTGAAAAAGATTACTCACCGTTTTGGGTGTTGCTACGTCATATCCGACTGGTGGATGTTGTGATCATTTTACCTGAGCGCATAGCATCGATTTCAGAGCCATAACCCACTTCTCCCTTCGATTGACGTGATATTAAGGTCCCGTCGCCTTAAATCATCTAAAGTTGGCACAGCCTGGGCTGATGGATTTTTCACAAACCCACCATCTTGCTATCTCTTATATTTCCTTTATCATTTGTCGTTTTCACGTGACTTTGCATACTCGTTCCTTTATTCCTTTGAATAAAACCATTGAGGCCTACATCATTGTCCTGTCTGGAGTCTTTTCTTGAGAAGGAAATAGTTAAATTAAATAGTTTTTTGTTTGTTTTTGTTTTGTTTTTTTATTTTTCCTTTAATAAGTGACCCCTCCTGCGATGAATAATGTCTCAATTAATACTTATATTTTAACATTGTTGTTTGGTTGTTTTAAATGTTATTATCCCCTATTTTCATTTTTTTTTCATTAATTTTGTCTGTCGTAATGATTTGAATGTGTAGCTTACAGCGAGGAATGCGGTTGTGTCATTATGGGTGTTATAGATGGTTCCTGATATTGCTTTTGAAAATACTTGATGTCTGTTGAACCTGTTCCAATTTTCTCTCATTTTTCCCCCCAGATGCTCGATAGCTTGATCTAAATCTTTTGGCTTCTGTTATCTTTCTTTTTTACTGGGGCTGAAATGACATACGTCGCATGCGCTGTAAAATCAATAAACATGGACTGACGGTTAATTTAAATTTAAGGCGACATGAATCGAAAACACATTCAAGCACCGTACTCAGGTATAAAATAAATACCTCGCCTTTAACAGTGTCGTCCATGCCGGAAAACAATGTAACGTCGCCTATCAGACACAATGTCTCGTCTTACATGTTAAGTATTGCTGTTAAGCGCTTTAAGCACATTTAGTTGATATTACGCTATATCAATGCTCTAAATTTTATTTTTTAAATGTTTATATTATTGTTTGTAATGGGGAGGGGAAGGGCATGTGTGTGTTTGATTTTTGAAAGGTGATCTCACGTATTTGACATTTACTACAGGCCTATGTGTAATGTGGTATTTAAGGTGGAGATACATTTTTGTAAGATTTAAGAAAACCTAAGTAATAATTTCCACACCACATGAGCGTTTTACATAGGTTGTCAGCTCCTACACTCACAGAATCGCCCTATTAATTAGAATTAAATTATAGAGATCTGCAAATGTTATGATTTCCCGGTGACATATTACATGGGATTATTTAACAGCAATGATTATTGGTTAGAGTAGCTGTAAAAGGATATATACTTCGCTATACAATAAGTAATGAACAAACCAATTCAAGTGCAACATGTAATTGACAATAAAAGTAAGTCAGATTTTTTCTGTTTTGAATAGTTTTAAAAAGTACGTGTTCACATGTTTTTGTTTATTGGGCACTAACAAACGAATACAAAACAAAACCACAATATTTTTTAAATAGTGATTCTTATCTTCGTAGCAGCTGAGGTCCTTAGCCGAACTGGCTGTCTCTCTGTTTCAGGTTGTAAGGGTGTCCTATGGCCAAACCAGGAAGGGATAGAAATCTGGTTTGATATAGATATAAACAGGCCGTCAGATTTCTCCGTGTTAATCGTCTTGGGCCTGTCTTCGGACATATATATATATATATATATATATATATATATATATATATATATATATATATATATATATATATATATATATATAATGCTAACGCCCAGATGGCATGAAATAAATAACTGATACTGATAGGTACTCTGGTCTCAATGAGTGCCGGTCTGCGCTAGATAATCTTACTAGCGAAGACATGGATTTAAAATTATGTTCACATTACATGTAGCAAAGTCATAATGATATCAATGATAAATGTTTTTCAACCTCATAGGAATAGAGATGTAAAAGTATGCAGAAAAGGCTGTTGAACAGACTATAGATTAGAAGGAAATGTAAGGGTTAACTCAATGTAATCCACCCACCCCTTATTAATGACTACGATCACACCACTGAATCAGGATAAAACACGTCTGTTCTTGACGATATTTTTGTTGGAGAGAATGTCTTGTTGTAATTGGCAGGTTCTTTTAATAAGGCTATGAACTTTGTTTTGAAGATAGGGTTGTGGGCGGGTTTGTCAAATTTTAATATTCGCACTTAATTTTCGTTATCTGATATTGGCGGAGTTTGAGCGAGTTCTCATAGAGGTGTGAAGTTTGCGTCATCGTCACGAGATGCTTTTATTGCGTGTCAGCTGGAAACTGCCATATCGTTCCCCCTCGTGGATCTTTACATTGCAGCGGTGAAGTGGCTTGAGCCACACGGGAGGGCAAAGGTGTAAATCCCGGTTGACCGTCACGAGACCATCCTGGGTATCGAGCCAACGAGCCACATGAGCTGCTCGCCCCGGTGTGTGACTAAATTTGATCCAATCCGGTGCCCGAATAGCAGCCGCTATCCCGAGCGCCACACTTCTTCGATATGATGGTTCCAATTCAGTTCAGTCAATGGCGAAGCGGTCTGCCGCCTAGCCAAATAATACCGCGTTCGTGTCGCCAGGGTCCGTCGGCACGTTCGAGAAAAAAGCAAGCGTCCCTCTATACCTTCGATTCGCGGCCTGCCGATCAGAAAATGCGAAATCGGGTATAACGACCTGACGCATATATTGTCCCTGAATATCGAGAGCCAGAGTATGGCAAAAATGAGTTTTTATCAAAGCTACTGGCCGCCCATAGCGTAGACATCCTCCTGTTACAGGAGACCCACCTTTACTCAGGCGCGCAATCTTCCCGATCCAGATCTCAGGCGGTGGTCCAACGCGAGGACACTTATTCGAGGCTCAAAGGAGGGGTTAGCGTTTACGCCAAAGAGCCGTCGAAGGTAAGGGTCATAGAGTAACGGACAGCAATGGGGTGAATCGAATTTACTTGGAAGTAGGTGGACTGTGTTTGCATAATATCTAAAAACCACCTAGAGAGACTTGGACTACACCACCGGTACCGGTGGTCAGCCATCCTTCCATCTGTCTGGGAGACTTTAATAGCCACCATCACGAATGGGGCTACCGAGACTGAAACGAGGCAGGAAGACAACTCCGCTCATGGAAGGACTGTAATGATCTACACCTAGTGTACGATCCTACAGCCAAGGGTACCTTCAGGGGTACCCTCCATAAGAAGGAGTATACTCCAGACCTCACCCTCGTTACGAAAGGCGCGAACGGTAAACCGCTGCAGGTGAAGCGAACAGTCCTCGGGGACTTTCCGCATAGCCAGCACAGGCCGGTTCTTGTCACAGCTGGGGTGACAATACCGAGGGTGCAGCAGTCTCTCCCACTTTGCAGATGGAACTTCGGGAAGGCAGACTGGGAGGAATTCAGTTCCTATATCGAGCAGGTTTGCCCTGCCATTCCTCCCAAGTCCGGGAATATAACCAGATTTAGCAGGCTACTGGTTAAGAGCGCTCACGTTCTATTCCACGGGGCAAATGGAAATTCTACACCCCTTGCTGGACAGCAGAGTCGGAAGAGTTGTACCAAGAGTACCAGCAGACCCAGTCCCAGGACGTAGCCGATAGACTACTTCAGTCATGGCAGAGGGAAGGAAGCAACGGTGGCAGGAGACCGTGGAAAGTCTCGACTTTACACACTCCAGCCGCCACGCTTGGCGTCTGATAAAGAAATTGGACCCGGACCGGAATTACACGAAGGCTGCACCGGAGTGTGAGGCAGACACAATTGCCAAGAACATTAAGAACCGTAGCAAACGGGTCCCTAATCAGGGTTTTGAGCGCTGTGTCCGCAAGGCGTACCGTACGATTTTGGATTCGTTACCTGCGGAGGAGTCGGACTGGACGGCCCCGTTCAGTCCCCGAGAAGTGGGTGCGGCCATTAGCGATGTGAAGAACGGCAAAGCAGCAGGGATAGATGGTGTATATCTCGATATGGTGACGCATCTGGGCCCCAGGTCACGGGCCTGGCTGGCAGAGGCAATGTCCGACGTCCTTGCAAAAGGAAAGCTTCCACAAGTGTGGAAGCATGCGAAGATAGTTGCCATCCTGAAGCCCGGGAAACCGGCGAAGGAGGCCGACAGTTACAGACCCACATCTCTACTGAGCTGTCTTTACAAATTGTTGGAGCGTGTTTTATTAAACCGATGGGGGCCGGTCCTAGACTGCCACCCGAGCAGGCGGGCTTCAGGGAAGGGAGGTGCACCACGGAGCAGGTCATTGCCCTTACAGAGCATATTGAGCATGGGTTCGAGAGAACACAGCAATCGGGTGCTGTCTTTATAGACCTATCAGCGGCGTACGATACGGTCTGGTGCGAAGGGTTGATGCTCAAACTAGCAAAAATCATAAAGTGCAAAAAGACCTTGAAGTTGTTCTCTTCGATCTTAGGGGAAAGGCAATTCCACGTCGCGCTGGGAGACGCCACAAGCAAAGTAAGGAAATTGAAGAATGGGGTCCCTCAGGGGTCGGTACTTGCGCCAATGTTGTTTAACGTTTACATTAGCGATATGCCGAACACTTCCTCCCTGAGGCTGGGATACGCCGACGACTGGGCACTCGTTACTCAGAGTAAAGTGTGGACCCGTCTCGAGAGCGTACTCAGCGAGGTCGTCACCAGACTCAAATCCTACTTCGACAAGTGGTACCTGAAGATGAACACTTCAAAAACCGTGGCCACTGCATTTCACCTATGCAGTGCTTGACACACCCGCAAACTGAATGTCCTAGTTGGGGACCAGCCACTCCCATATGACCCGCATCCAAAATATTTAGGGGTGACGTTGGATCGCAGCCTTACCTATCGGGTGCATCTCGAAGGGGTTGCCCGGAAGATAGAGAAGCGGTGCAGTCTTCTGAGGAAGCTGGCGGGATCGACTTGGGGCGCTAACCAAGCGCTACTGAGAACGTCCGCCTTGGCACTATGCTATTCCACCGCGGAGTATTGCGCTCCAGTGTGGGGTAGAAGCAGAAACGTTGAGAAGGTGGATGTAAAACTTTGCAAGTCGATGCACATAGTGTCAGGAACGCTAGCAACAACTCCTAGAGAATGGGGCCCGATAATGGCAGCGATCCAGCCCCTCGATGTCCGGAGGGAGACGATTACGGGAAACTGGCTGAGTAATATCAAAGAGGTTAATCCTAAAATTCCTTTTAAAGCATCAGAGATATCCCGACATAATAGGTACCGTTTTTAGACGAGTTGTCACATATTAATGTGAACTGATTATTATAATTTTTTTGTTTCGTTTCTTGTCTCTCCAACTGAGTCTAATTTTTTATTAGTTGCCCCTTCCAGGGTTGCCAGTTTGGCATTTTAAATGCCAGATTCCAAAAATCTGGCATTTTTGAAAACCGTTTGGCATTAGAAAAATCATTTGGCATTTGGCATTTTCATTTGGCATTTTCTTTTCTTGTATATTATACTTCAAATGACACCTTTTCTTAATTATTTCTAAACGCGTAAACACAAATCTCTTCACATCGGAAAACTTTGCTATTAAAACTCGCACCCTGAACTAGCCCTGCCTCCCTCAGATATTCACTCAAATTCAGCCCTCGACAAGTATCCTCGTAAGTTTTCTGGGAATCTCCTGCAAAATTCATGTATATTTGCGTCATGGTCGCCTGTTAACTTTCACTCCACTTAGTAGTCAGTAGGTAAAAAATTACCCCAATAGGAAATTTAGTATAATTAAAAAAAAAAAAATAAAAAATAAAAAAAGACAAGAAAACACGCAAGCCACCAGGATATGATAGTAAATTGTCTATCAAAAGTGAGTAGTTTTCTTAGTGGGGGTGGGAGTCAACAGACTTTGGCATTTTTTTGAGTGTTTTGGCATTTTTTGAGTCTTTTCCTGGCATTTTGTTGAAAAATAATCTGGCAACCCTGGCCCCTTCCTTTCTAAAAGACAAAATGGCGTCGAGACTCAGTGTTGCCCTTCGATCAACCCAGCGATTTTATTCTGCACAGGCCGGTTCTTCTGGCCATGGACGTGAGTGTCGTAACTATGTACTTTGAGGCAATCAGAGCATTTTAATTTTCACAAAGCTTTTGTAATACTGATGACCAAACGATGCCAGTGTTATTTGTTTAGCACACTTTGACTTTACACTAGGGAGTTTAATAGAAATTCTAAATGTACCTCACACACTTGAAACCAATGTCATATGAAAGAGCTGGCAACACAGATTACAAAACAGTTTGAATTTTGTTTCTATCTTGATTAGAAATGTAGTTACGGCAGTTCAAAGTCTGAAATTTCAGACCGTTTTTACCCCAAAATTACCATTGCAAAGTTGTGACCGAAATCGCGTGATGTTAATAAAAAATGGTTAAAACAGTCAATATGGAGTTCTTATCATATATTGTATACCAAAATGTTCGTCTTATCGAGGACAATGCATTTACATTAATAAAGAGGAAGATAAACAGTTCAAATTAACACATTATTACATAATATGACGCAAATGTTACATAATCAAAAACTCGGCTAGACGTAAGAAACAATTTGCTCTATCACTTTTGGATTTATCCCCAATATCTCACTGAAACAATTGCAAATAATTACCCTCTTTTAAGTAATACATAGATAATAAAAAAGGGTTTGAGAGTACTTAAATGAAAAGATATAAACATGTTGTGTAATGACATAATGAATGTATTTTTACCTCTATGGCGATTTAATTGCATATATATAAAAGGGTAGATTGAAAAAGTTCAAATAAATTGAAACAGATTCCCTATTATAATTAGAAGGAAAGTTCTGGATTTTAATACTTTAAAAAATTATGCTGAACCACTTTGGGTTTATTGCTATTACATCATTTGAACTGACAATTAATATAATTTTATCCCCCCCCCCCCCCCCCCCTCTTTCTCTCTCAATGTATGGGGGTGTCAAAACTAATAGAACTTCTTACCATAATAATTATTAAGACTAAGGCCTTTAGAATATGGATACAAATGATAACAAACATATCTAAACATATGGGAAAGAAACTTGATGACTTGATGGCAAAGTAAAATAAAATTAAATTAAAGCAATTGGAATTTTTAAAATATCGATATTATTAATATCGGATTTCACAAAGAGAAGAAATATACGAACTTTTAAAACAAAAACTATAAAATGCCTATAAATAAAGTTGGAAAGTATGTATTTCAAAATAAAAACATAGTAAATAATAGTACTGAAAATATTATGGACTAAATTTAACATAATACATAACTAAATTTAAAATATCGATATGAATATATGATGAGAAGATAATGTAAACAAGGCATTTCGGCGCAGAGTTAAAAGGTGTCTGCGCATCGATATAGAGCCCTGAAATTTGGCATGAATAAAGTTTAGATGTTATTCTAAAAACAAGCGTTTAAATTTTAAAAACACACGCGGTAAATAAAAAAATAAATGCATTTGAAAATTGCCAAATTTTAACTTCATATAACTTCTGGAATTATTAATGGATTTTCCCTTAATTGGCACCATTTAAAAGGAAATTGAAAGACGAAAATAATGATACCAAAATATCTGCGATATTCCTCTTATAACGAAGTTATGCATCTTTAATTGAACCCCCCAAAACGCGAACAGCAATTTCCAGTCACAACTTTCCTATGGGCGAGTTGGGTCAAAATTTGACTGCCACTGCTGCTGCTCACTAAACTGCCTATTTACACTTTACTTTTTACTTTTATTTATTATTTTTTTTTCGAAGTGACCATTTCTCCGAATGCTCTGAAAAATAAACTTGATCTCTATTTTTCCGAACGGTTTCTTAATTTTTTTATTTATTTATTTATTTTTTTGGGGGGGGGGGGGGGGGGGGGGGCTTCCGAAAGCTCCTACGTCCCCAGTATTCTTGTTTGGTTTTTTTTCTTGGCTGGTAGTGGGAAGGGGGAAACTTTTTTTTTAAAAAATAGTCTCCCCCCCCCCTCCCCAACCCCCCACTAGAACATAATTATAAAAATAGTTTCCCCCTCCCAAACCCCCTAACTACTAGAACAAGAATACTGGGGATGTAGGAGCTTTCGAAAGGCCTCCCATTTTTTTGGTTATTTGCGAGAGTGTCTGTGACGTGTAGGCGTAGGTATGCATTTTTAATTTTTTTTTTTTTTTTTTTGGAGGGGGGGGTCTTTTGCCAGTGCTTGAGCGCTCTGTCTTTTATTTTTTTACCTAATTTATTTCCAACTATATGATGACTAATTGAATAAATAAACACATGACAATGACAAAAGATCCACAGTGAACCTCTGTTCCCGTCTTGAGACTTTGACTTTGGCTTTGTTATTTAGGTTTACTTCTGTTCTCTCTTTGATGGTAGTGGTAGTGCAGCGCGAAGTTCAAAAGTGAACGAGCCATTGAGTATTCGTGATAGCATAATCCGTCTTTATCAACAATATGCCTAAATAAAAACGCTATCTTGACGATTCATGAAAAGTCCCTGTCCACTCTGGCTGAGCATTACCTTTTGCATCGACCTTGCATCCGTAACCCATCAGCTACTGGAGGCTAGTGTCACTACTCTATTAGACACTAAAGAGGGCAAGGCTTTGCAGATTGGTTTTGTGATGTCATCTGTGGCCATTAAATAGGAGGCGAGGGGCTGAGCATAGTCTTGACAAGAGGTAGATAATAGCAGTTGTTAAGAGAGACTACGTGATATCCTTTGTTTTGGGATTGACAACTATGCATTATGAACAGGGGTTTGGGGAGAGCATATTCATTCTGCTCATCATTCGACTAATGGTTTCTTGATTACATATTACTTGGCAACAAAAAGGGTGTAAAGTTAACAATCTGATACAGCTTATTCTGACTTGCATCAAGTATGCTCATTCATTGACAAATCTATCACAAGAACTGTTCATATTTTCTTTTAGACTTGATGTACTAAGATGTCTAAAGAAACATGTGCTTAACACTTGGTTTAAATTATACTATGTGAATCGATGTAAAAAAAGTTGCAATCATGACAGGAATATAAACATCGGCATTCGAACTCAACTTTTTCAGATCAATGTTTGAATTGAACGAATATCCCAAATGATTTTTAAATCTACACATCTAAACGAATAGACAATAACATCATTACATGATACTAATACTGTGCATTATCAATCATAGTTTATGAACTATGTTTCCATTGAATTGACAATTCCTATTAAAGTCTTGACAATTGATTGCTACTAGAATATCTTTAATAAAATTTTAAAAGAAGGTAAAGTAAAATTTCGTTATAAAGTAATCTATTTTAAAATGGTATGTAATAAATAATTGATAAATTTTTCTGTCAATTTGCTTTCTGAGTAATAAAACTACATCACGTATACTCATCTGATATACTCCGTGCTTTAACTCATAATGCGATGTGTCTCAAACGTATAATGACCAGTCTGAAATGTCCAGGAGTTAGTTTTTTTATATTCTATTTATTTTTAAAATATTGATAATTAAATAGAATTGGTGCAAATCAAAATAACAATTACAGTTATAGTAACTTTATTTGATAAGAAGGACAGAATTATTGATCAAAAGTAATGAAAGTAAGTTTAAGTAACTGCGGTCTAAAGGAAAAGCTTTGTTAACAACACAACGCGGTGTCCAAACAATTTTTTTTGTTTAAAGTTAAAGTGTTAGGCAACAATTCTTCTACAGTCTGAAGCAGGGGTTATGAGAGTCATGAGTCATTTTGACATGAGTGAAACAGAATTTCTTCTGAACTCTCTTCTGTTCCTTTATCAGTTCTGCCCACTGCTGCAATGTGTTTCACCGGGCACGCTCATTGGACGTCAAGTCCAAATAGCCACGGGAGACTATTCAGACTCGAGTCTGAATTTCCACTTCGAAAATAAAAAGTAGTCCTTCAGAGCCATTAGTATTAGGCCCATTGAGCCGGAGTTTATCCTGCTTTCTTTAGTGTGAAACAGACAATGGCCTTTGGGTGGGACCAGATCTAACAGACCCAGCTACCTAGTCAATGCTGGGTGGACTGGGGGTCAGAAAAAAAATTTCGCTGCACCCGAGATCGATCTCTGTCACTGTGCATGTTAAGTGAGTGCTGTACCGAGCTATTGAGACCCCCTTGCGATTTTGGTGAACGTCGCATCACGCTATGACTTATTGTTCGAAAAATTATAGTATCAGACCCATATTTTTGCTCAATTATTCAATTATGTTGGACAATATCTTATTTATTGAAGGTCATGACAGAACATATTGAAAGAAATTAATTATTTTATCAAACTGCACACGGAACCCTTTTCAAGGGCAGATAACTAAAAAAATTGAAAATTTTAATTTTCTTTCAAATAATTGTAATGTGTGCTAAAAGTTGTTTATGATTACCAAATTTGAGAGATTTAACTTGATTTATAAAAAAAGTTATAGCCTCTCAAAAATGGATCCCGCGAGCAAATTTGATTTTGACAAATTTTGATTAAAAATTTCAAAAATTTATTTTAAAATTCAAATATCCATATTCTGAACTGAGAATTTGGTTTTCTTCATGTCTCATAAGTATCTTCAATTGAGCCAAGTTTGAGGAAAATCAAAAGGGATATGCCTATTTGAATTTGCCTTTTATTTAAGTGACAGATTTTGTGACATGAAACTAGGTACTTTGATAAAAATTTCAAAGTCACTTCGATCTGACCCCCCAATCAGATGGATGGGGCTTGTAACATTTAATTTGATACTTAATTTGTTTCTCTGTGATGTACTGTTCCAGAAGTAACTGTTTTTATTTTTAAAATTTTAGTTGATTTTACAATTGCAGAGAGAATCTGTGATTTCTGCTGCCTTTAAACCTGCATCTCATGGTGATTAGACCGCTTTTTGTATTCAATGAATTTGTGTAAATTTTTTAAAAGTTCAGAACAAGTTTTTTGTATCTGAATTTTAGTTATCTTCTCTCTATAGCTCCCATCTTGACAGTTGATGGGTGGGACAAAAAAATGTTAGAACATTACATTGTGTCATTGTGACACAAATTCATAAAGGTATTTTTGCCATGATTTTTAGAGTTGTTTCAATTCACTGTTTTGATTGAATGCTGAAGCGATTAATATGCTCTTAAAATGCAACTTGATTTCAATCCTTGTAAATGTCAATGGTTGGATTTTGGGTACCGAAATGACATGATCGGAAATATGCGTCACTGCAGGTTTTATAGATCAAATCAGAACACTTTTTCATCTCACATCAATTTACTGTGAATAACACAAATGTCCAAAATATTTTATTGTTTAATACTTTCGAGCAAAGTAAGCCTATTCTGTTGTGTAGCTTTTGTGACAAAAAATATCATTTATACAATTATACACCTTTTTACTAAAAATTGACTGATTATGATTAGAGCAAAAAGAATAAGTTTGTTCAAACAGACATGATGTTTTTAACATAACCAGAGATGTCACATTTTATATGCCATTTATCTATTTATATTGATTCTCTGTCTCCCTCCATGTGCAAAATAAAGACTACCTGACTTGTACATGGAACTATGAAGTTACTATGCAATTTAATATTACCCAGATAACTGCCCTGTATTCTGGGAAGACACTTATTAAATAATTTGGCCAGAAAACTCATCTTTCAAATTTCGATCGATATATAAATGACCCAAATGGGATGGGATCATTTTGAGTTTTTGCCTCGATGAGGGTCATTTAAATCGATCGATATTTGGAGGGCAACTTTTGAAATACGAGTTTTTCTGGAGTATGGAGTTGATGGGTTAATCTTGATTGTGTTTGACTATAGGGGTTGGTATACACAATGAGAATGAGAGAGTTTTTAGACTCCGTTATTAAAAATAGTTTTGTGTTCTTTGGCTGTGTTGGCCTACATGTTATATGATATGATTTATACAAGCAAGTTTTATTCTATTTCAGATGGCAATGCTTGGAGAAATGCATTTTTTGTTTTTGGAGCTCCTGCACTAGCTTTGGTTTACTATAATGCTTACTATCTGATGCCCCAGCACCCTGAGAGAGATGAATTTGTTGCTTACTCACATCTAAGATTGAGATCAAAAGTAAGGACCTTCAGAAAAATATGGGTTTGATGCTGAGAGTAATTAAGTATTATCACTGTTATGACGAGGATTTAATATTATTATTATTATTATTATTATTATTATTATTATTATTATTATTATTATTATTATTATTATTATTATTATTATTAAAAAATCAATCACAACAGTCATACACATATCTTGTTCAAATTTTACATAGAGCCACGATAAGCAGAATGGAAAAGATTGGTTTTTAGATGTTGTTTGAAGACTGGCAGACTTTCACATTGTCAATTCCATACGATTTGAGCCAAAAATGCAAAACCACACTCAGCAAACTTTGTTCTTGGGACGTTTTTTTTCTCCATAAGGGAACAGCTGGCAGATCGCAGAGATAAGGTTGGTTTATATTCCCTCACACAGCATCCAGGGTATTCAGATGATGGATGGTGAAGGCATTTGTAAGCAAAACTTCGTATATTATTCTTTTCTCTATTGGAAGCCAATCTTGTGACTTAAGGACTGATGTAATATGGTCTCAGGGCTTTGTCCTTGTGACTATGCGAGCAATTTTGTTTTGCATCAACAGCAGCATTTTTTGGTAGGCCGTACAGCAAAGACTTACGCTAATCGAAACGGCTGGTAACAAGGGTATGAAAAAGTGTTTTACATGTTTCATCATCAAAAAGATTTCGTATTCTGTATATATCATTTGGAGAGCAATATGGACTGTCTGACAGCACTTTGTTATGTGTGCGTGCATGTCTAGGTGAGTGTCAAAGTAGAAACCAAGGTTTCAAACGACATTGACATTTTTTATTTTTTATTCACCGAAGGACAGTTGGTCAATGAGTTTGTTCTTTCCTGCCATGTTGAATACAATCAGCTCGGTTTTCTCATTGTTGAATTTGAGCTTGTTGTTTGTCATCCATATTTTAACTTTATCTAGACATGCTGCGAGTCAATCTTTTGTTTCTTCAGCGTTTTTGGATGAGATGGGATGGTATAACTGGGTATCGTCAACGTAGAGATGAGAAGGTTGCAATGATGGTGCTTAAAGGCTTTGTGAATATCGTGAAAATAAAAGGACCAAGCATTGAACCCTATGGAAGGTCAAATTGTAGCTTTGTTAGGGGTGGAAAGGAGTCGATTATGAGAATGCACTGTGACCTGTCTCTTAGATAGCATGAGAACCGTTCTGTTATGTCCACCTCGCGTTCATTACTATACACTTTAGCTATAATGTAATAATCAAAACTTGTGGGAACAAAACTGGCATTTAAAAAAAATCTTGCATCATTTCCCAAATTCTGTGAGCTTTATTAAACACCGGCATTGTCTGGTAGACCGCTTGCACATTGTTAATACACTAACAATCAGGGCATATGGGTGTGGAGATTGTGTGTATGTGTGTCTTTATCTGAAGTGGTGGTATGACGACGTGTGAAGAAGAATGGGGGTGAAGAGATTATACTTTAGGAGAAGATGACCACGAGGGTGGAGGGAGATAACCCATTAATCTTAAGCCAGTGAAGAACGGGTTAAGGGTCAGTCCTACAACTACGGTTTCATTGGGCAATTGGGGGGGGGGGAGTCCATTTATATTTATCAACTTACAAGATTACATCCCTTGTATGATAATAATTGTCAACTGGGATTAAACGACACCTTGGTTATAAAAAACGTTAACTTCCAGTTCCAGTCCCATTTTGTGATAAAATTGCTCATACTGGCAGATTTCAGTTTCATGATGATTGATAGTTTGTTTTGTTTGTTTTTTTTTTTTTCGTTTTACAGCCTTTCCCATGGGGTGATGGCTCAAAGTCCCTGTTTCACAACAGTTATTACAATGCCACGCCAGAAGGCTATGAAGAAGGAAGCGAGTCTCTTCATGGAGGTCACCATTAAATTATTCGTTAATTATGTCTTGTACAGTTTAGATGTTGGCTGTTAGAATGTATTGGGGGATGAAACAAGCTAATTAGTTTTCTTTCTTTTTTTATTTTTCTTTATGTCAAGGCCTAATGGGCTTTCGAATGTAAAACAATACTTAGACTGTCTAAAACTTATTTCTATATTTTGATTTCCATAGCAGCTGGTTGGTGTATTTTTCTCTGATCTTTTTTTTTTTTCTTTTTTGGTTATCTTTTAGAGAATGTGAGTTATGCGTATTTAAACATTGTGTGGCAATTATTTTATTGAATAATAAACTAAAGATTGATTTTAACAGCTGATTGTAGTTTATTTTCTTGTTGAATATACAATGTATTCCTCTCCCACCCACTCGCTCCTATTTTTTTGCCCTATAGTTACAAAATAAGATCTGACGATCTGTACAGTTTTGTGGTCATTGTATGACACTCGCCTTTAGATATGTAGGTCTGTGGTTCGGGTCCTGCTCTGAGTAGCACAAATTCAAGACCTTGGAAAAGGCTCTTTACTCACATTCTCTCACAGCACAGTAAAATGGGTAGGTACATGTAAAGACTGCCATTGTTTTGGAACGTACATTTCTTTATAATTCTTTATAAGTTACGGACTTGGGAGAACAAGAGTCTTTTCTCCCTATACTTTTTTTTTTTTACTCCATGTTCCTTTCTTATCTAAACTGTGATCATGTGAATACGACTTCTTGGTTTTGCTGTAGCCTAACGTGGGATCCTTCGCTGAAAGGGAAACATTTTGATGAGGAACATATTTCTTATTTATTGGGAGAAGGCATTTCTGCACTAATTTGGTAGTGTTCCTCTTGATGACCCTTGGTCTATATGCTATCTAGTTGGGATTTATAGATTATCTGAAATTGATCACCGGGTTTGATTGCTTTTGGGATCTACCACTTTTTCTTGTTTGAATTAGGTATTCCTTTAAGCTCCGTTCCTTTAATGGATGGTTTGTGGGGGCAGCAGGCAGATATCCTCATAGGGTCTATTGCTGGATCAGAGGGGTATTTGAACAGGTTTGACTTGACTGTCTCTACATATTTTCAAAACCTTGTGCCAACTTCCATCTAAATTCGTGTTTTTGTCCTGCTTGTCCAAGGTGATATATCTTGATTTCGACCTTTACTTGGTTTGGGATACTCTTTGAGATGGATCCTTGGGAAAGGGGATTTTTTTTTCTTTTAGATTTTAAATATATCGATTTGACATAAATAGATGAATTAATAAAATTCCCTTTATTCAGCCTATATTATAGTGAATTTTGTCTTTAATTAGTGTATATTCCAAGGGAAGACTGGAATTACTGTAGTTATCAGCAACGGAGCTAGAGCGAGGTGACTTGAGCACTCGAGGTCACACAGCGCAATGGGTATTCGAACTCCGTACCGTCAATTGGGGTAACTTTTCCTCCAGGGGAAACCTTGTCTCTGTGAATTTGGGACATTTTGAATAATCTCAGCTTTGTTACAGTTATTGTACCCGTTAAAAGACTTGAATTTTTATCAAAGGAAGAATTGCCACAGAACTTATTATACAATCTCTTATTGGTCCAAAATTCATGAGACAAAGATCCCCTTTCAGTCAAAATTACCCCATTTGATGGTACCTGTCGGATACGAAGCAGAGACCATATCGCTGAGTCAAATGCCCTTTACGTATTTCACGCCTACCTCATTTGCATAAGCACTGAAGGTCGGCTAGACACTTTTTAAGAATACGACCTGAAGGACGAATAAACACTCCGTTAAATATAATGCAGCCCATCTACAACAAAGTCGGCACCTACGGCCTCTCAGCTTTGATTTTCATCGGAAATTTTGCAAGGGACACATCTAAATAAAGGACCCACACGCAACTTGTGTTCGGGAAATTGTTTCATTGCAATTGTTTGTAATTTCTCTGTTTATCTGGCCCCCCGGAAATATGCAAAAAAAATCCCAAATTATGCGGGGGAAAAAGGCAAATTATGCAAGGGAAATTACAAATTATGCAAAACAAGAAAAAGGTAATAAATAGCTGTCTAAATTTTTCCATTGCTTTATTTACATTTAACCAATTCAAAATTAAAGAACTACAACGCAAATTCAAAACTTAATTTTATGTTGTAACACAGACAAGCTAGATGTCGCAGAGACGTTGTGCTAAGACTCCTGCGCCGGTCTGACAATATCAGATTGTAAACAGAAAAACTGCGCTCAGCATCAGCGCTGTTGATCGTGGTGTATATATTATGTACCACTTGGCACAAGCAGCCAAAGCTGGCACTTCATCAGAAATGGACTGCCAAAAATGTGGCACGTCAACTGAAGAGGTGATGGAGTTCTTCACCGCGAGGGACCCCAAGCTGCCGGGTGTACCTCTTGATCTCCTCCTCTGGTACAGTTTTCAGCTTTGTGAGGCTCTCAAGTTGATCCCAAGGTGGAGACAGGAGCAGCTTAGCAGGGTAGATCTCAAGAAGACAAATCAAATCGTACACTTGGAATCAGGGTTGCCAGATTAATTTCAGGCATTCTGCCAACTGGATTTTAAAAATCTGCCAAATACCACAAAAATCTGCCAAACCGTACTACAGTAAAATTACTTTAAACCGAAAGAAGCTAAACCGAAAAATACCTTAAACCGCAAAGAATTTAATAAATTGTACTAGTTTCTTCATTATCTTTGTACTAATTCTTATGATGAACCGAAATACTTCTAAGCAGGACTTTCTTTAAACCGAAACAACTTGAGAGCACCTTCCCTTTTTCTCTCTCTATTTTTCTTTAAAAATTCGGGAAGGAGGCCACACGTAATAATGCCCGGCGATATTAAACAAAGAGCGTAAGTATAAGATGAGGGTCATGGGTGGTGGGGGTGGGGGTTAAGTAAACACTTCAATCACTGCCTAGGACTTCATATACTCTATAGATGTCACTGATCACTGCACTCGGGCTTGGCCAACACCACAATCGCACAGACTGGAAAAGGAAGACAGCGGGTGACTGGCAGGCGAAAAATGAGGAAAGAGGGGGAGTTGGGGTGTAGAATCACGCAAGCGAGATATTCTCGCTCGTGTGTTGATGCTTTGGAACTGACTGGATTTTCAACACGACAATTGACATGCCATTTCATTTCCACTTTGTTTAAATGTGTGTGTGAGGGGGGGGGGGGGGGGTTCGATGTAATTAGGCCTTTGAACCTAATGGCTTTTCAACAAAAGAGAGATGTGTAGTAGACAGCTTAGCACATACACCCCTTTTCACTTTTCATTTCTACTTCACTTCACCTCTGAGTAGCTGCGCATCATTCATTATCAATTATCGCACAAGAACTTTCGATCTTATTTTAGCTTTGCATTTTACTAAAAGATGTCTAAAAGAAAGCACTGTGCTTACACGTTGGAGTTTAAAATCAAAATACTACGTGAAGTCGATGAAAAAAAAGTTGATCAAGACGGAGATATAATGTAAAATACACGGCATCCCGAACTCAACTCTTTCAACAATTTTGATTTGAAAACGAAAACCCCCAAAAATATTTTTAAAACACACCCAAAGAAAAAAAAAAGGTTAATGGTTACGAAGACGGCATTTATTCAACAACTCCATTTAACGGGAAACCCATGATGCGATTAAATGAGCAAATTCCTTAAATAGTTACTACCCTTGAAAAACATTGCAAAACGGGAATTTGCTTTAAACCAAAATGTCTTTAAACCGAAATGGTTTAGAAGGTCCCCAAAATTTCGGTTTAAAGTAATTCTACTGTATTTATAGTACCCCCTTTGAAAACTCATCAGTTTTGTTAAACAAAAAATTCTCAAGGCCGATGTCATAATTTTTTTTTCATTTCCCAAGTTTAAAAAAATCACTAATACATAAAAATTGCCATGGAAAACGTGTAGTAGACCTATACATTCATCCCTAGGCCTAGGAAAATAAAATCTGCCAAACTGCCAAACCGATTTTTCTCTGCCAGACGACTTCAAATTCTGCCAATAAAAGGACATTTGGCAACCGTGTTTGGAATTGGAATAGCCTCTCACGGTCACGTATTTGGGTACATCGTCGGACTTTTTCGGTTTCATTTTTCTTCATACAATGGTCTTAAATTCACGCTAAAAAACATATTTTGCATAATTATGCGGTAAAAGGTGAATTATGCGGTAAGTGGCAAATTATGCGGCCGCATCGATCGCGGTTTCCTGGGGGGCCAGGTTTATTTTTTTTTTTTTTTTACGAAACCTGACAAAGTTATGGGAAATAGGCATCATTGGGGAGTGGACCAGGGACTCGGGGGAGGGGGGGGGGGGGTGTACACCAGTGGCGAGTGAACCTGGGACTATGGGAGATGGATACCAGTGGGAATTGAAGCCGGATTATGGGAGATGGATACCAGTGGGAATTGAAGCCGGACTATGGTAGCTGGGGAATGAACCTGGGACTACGACAGTGGAGAGTGAAGCTTAGAATATGGGATTTGGACACCGTGCAGAGTGAACTCAGAAGGGTACTTCATGTTTCCAAAACCTTCTAGTGGTGGGGAGTGAACCAGCGATTCCGGGAACTGGACACCAGTGGGAAATGAACTGACATGACATGGTTTTTTGCAAAAAGAAATCCCAAATTTTGCAAGCTAAAAACAGCAAAATTTGCTAAAATTTAGCAAAAAGTTGCGATTAATTTTCCTAAAAACCCATAGACGTCTAATTCGTTCATGAAAGAGAAAGGTATTTGTTTGTTTTTAAGGGTTTCAAGGCACTTGCAACAAATGTAAGGTCATATCAACGCCAGTGAAAAGGAAGAAAATGGGATTAGTTAATAGTAAAAAGTTCTAGAATTACAATTAAAGTACCCAAGAAAAGGGAAGAACGCACTATCATCAGTATACTTATTTTTAGATTATCTGTTTCATCCTGACACAAGCACAGGTCCCCCAGTGATGATAATGAAAATTTGTCAAAAAGGAGGAAAATCTACCGGCCCGTCAGTCAAGCCCAAATCTTATTCATAGTTATTTAATATATTATTAGTCCTCAAGCACTTCTGATCATTAGACACATCCTGACCTTTTGCAAATATAATTTAATGAATTGTCATTTCCAATTAGATATTTTAGAGGCCTATAATGTCGCCCACTATATCAAATGATTATGATAAACTTTTGGCCAAAAGACCAGGGGGCATTTGTTTTTACATAACAAACCCGGTTAGTGTCTGTATTATTGCAACCTTGTGATGATGCAGCTTATAAATAAGAATCTTTAATTAATTGCAAAACATATTCCATCAACAAATCAAATTTTAATTAGCCTTTAAACAATCATTTCTTAAATCGATCAGCCTAACTTATTATCTCTCTATTCCCAAATGATATCTATAAACATAATATGAAGATAGAGGGTGGCTGAGAGAGAAAGAGAGAGGGAGAATTGATGAATTAATTTTTTAAAAATTGTTTTATAATTGGACACAAGTTGTATTGAATACAAATTCAGAACAATCAAACAAAAACATCAAAAAGGAAGAAAAAAAAAAAAAAGACAGGCTTATAAAACTTATAAAATCGCCAAATTTACTATCATGCTACAGCTAAAAGTGGGTACATAAATATTTACACCCATTTGCTCCATCCCCTTCCCTTTCGATCATCTTCTCATCCATGGCCACCGTGTGTCTTGTGCTACTTTTGACATTTGGCGCCAGTGTGTCTAGACTAACGTCATAAATAAAGCAGAGGTGTCAAAAAATGATAGAACGCATATTTTTTTCATGAACTACCACTTAGCAGAAAATGTTTGACATGACAAAAACAACGGAACATTCATTTAAAAACTCCGCGGAAGTTTATCATCACTAGTCCCCACTAAATTTTTTTAAATATTCTTTTTTGGCAAAATCTCGAAAATTTGCAAAATATTGCAAATTTTGCGGCCGAAATGCAAATCAGCAATTTTTTTGCGGCCCCAAGCGATGCAAAAAAAAAACAAAAAAAAAAAAAAACTGCCATGACAGAATGAACCTGGGACCATGTGAGATGGATACCAGGGGGTATTGAATCCGGGCTATGGGAGGTGGGCACCAGAGAATGAACTTGAAACGATAGGAGGTGGGCACCAATGGGGAATGAACTTGGGAATACGAGAGTTGGATTCCAATGGCGAGTGAAGCCGGGAATATGGGAGGTGGGGAGTGAACCCAGAAGGGTACTTCATTTTTCCGAAACCGTCCGAAGTTATGGGAAATGGGGAGTAAATCAGGGACTCGGGGGAAGTGAGCCTGGGATTATGGGAGGAGGATATCAGTATCAGAGGGAAATTAACATGAGACTATGGGGAATGGATACCAGTAGGAATTGAAGCCGGGACGATGGGAGGTGGGCATCATTGTGTAGTGAACCCAGAAGAATACTTCTTTTTTCCGAAACCGTGTAAAGCTATGGAAAGTTGGATTTGAACCTATGGGAGGAGTTTTACATTGGACTATGGGAGATGGATACCAGTGGGATACGAAGCCAGGACTATGATGGCAGCAGTGGGGAGTAAACCAGGCACAATGGTAGGTGGACATCAATGGGGAGTGAGGTCAGAACTACATATGTTAGTGTGAGGTGGACACCAATGAGCCCGGAGCAAAGGGGAATGATAAGATTAGTGAACGCGGGACTCAGACGTGGACACAGAAGGAGTGAACACAAGGCTGAGAATGAAATCACCTACTGTACCTGGACTGGACTAAGTGGGTAGTGAACCTGGGAAGAGGAAACGAGTGGGGGATGAAACTGAGTCGATGGGAGGTCGATACCAGTGGGGATGAATCTAGGACTATGAGAGGTGGGCACCCGTGGGGAATGAATATGGGAGATGAGTACCATTTATTTTTCAATGGGGAATGAACACAGGACTATAGAATGATATACAAATGGTGAGTGTACCCGTGACTATGAGATAGAGAGTGAAACCGAGACCATCTGAGGTTAAAACAAGTGAGGAGTGAACCTGGGACTATGGGAAGTGGAGATCGAAGCGAGGAATATGGGAGGTGGGCGCCAATGGGGAATAAATCTAAGATTATGAGAAGTTGATACCAGTGGAGAATCTACCTGGTGTTACGGAAGGTTTCGGAAAAAAGAAGTACCCTTCTGGGTTCACTCCCCACCGGTGTCCAAATCTCACATTCCTGGCTTCACTCCCAATGATATCTATCATAGTCACAGGTTCGTTCTCCTCTGATGCCCACCTCCCACAGCCCGGCTTCAATTCACACTGGTATCCATCTCCCATAGTCTCAGATTCATTTCCCTCTGATATCTTCTTCCCATTATCTCAGGTTCACTGGTGTCCTTGAGTCCCTGGTTCGGTTACTACTGCTGATCACTTCAAATAACTTTGGTAGTTTCGAAAAAATGAACTACCCCTCTGGGTTAACTCCGCACTGATATTCCAAATCCCAAATTCCCGGCTTCACTCTCCACTTGTCGGAGTCCCCGATTCACTCTCCGCTGGTGCCCACCTCCCATAGTCCGGCTTCAACTTCAATTCCGACTGGTATCATCCCCCAGATTCATTTCCCTCTGTCTGATATCCTCCTTCCACAGTCCCAGGTTCACTGGTGTCCTTTTCCCTGAGTCCCTGGTTCACTCCCCACTGCTGCCCACTACCCACCACTTTATCAGGTTTCGTAAAAGAGAAACACCCTATATTTTTTCCCCCTGAAAACGAATACCAAATTTTTATTTTCTCGGTCTTGATCACGATATATATATTAAAACATCAGTATAGCAGGATGGTGGGGCCAATCTAAAATCCCCCCCCCTCTCTCTCTCTCTCTCTCTCTCTCTCTCTCTCTCTCTCTCTCTCGCACACCACCTGAGCCATAGGAGAGAGCATCTTGAAGTAATCGAACGCTCACACATCCAATCGCATTCTAGCTTCCCTGCTAATCCGATAAAGGTTTGTCTTGCAATCGGACGAGGGAGGTCAGCCTACCACAGAGCTCATCTTCGTCTGGGCAGAACACACGTAGACTGTTGGGTTGGAGCGGAGACGCCGAGTAATTTGGCAGAAGGAATAATAATGACAAGAAATCATAGATAACTACTACTACTACTACTACTACTACTACTACTACTACTACTACTACTACTACTACTACTACTACTACTACTACTTCTACTATTGCTGCTGCTACTTCTACTACTTCTGCTACTACTACTGCTACTACTACTGCTACTACTACTACTACTACTACTACTGCTGCTGCTGCTGTTGCCGCTGCCATTACCCAAGGCTAATACAACTACTGCTACACTATAATAATTACAGATATGACAGAGGATATTACACAATCACGATAAACCCAAAAACAGTAGATCGATGAGCATTCTCCAGCAACAACAACGTCTGGATGAGACCTCTGTAGCTGAAATGGTAGCCACCTTTGTCTCATAGTGTGTCTAGTTGCATTGCGAGGGGACAATTACCAGGTATGTAAAAATAACCGTTCTACTCTAGTCCCGGTTTTGTAAGTATCATGATTGAAGCAATTCAAATTACATATTATCACAGTCGACTCATGTGTTAATGAAAACTAGGTTTTAAGCTGTGATGGATATTGTTAAAAAGGGTGATTTGCGGGCGTTCCGTAATGTATGAACTGTCATACTACAAGCTTTGCCACAGACGGCATAAATTAACGATATGAAAGAGTAAAGAGTGTATGGTAACCTTGCATCTACATTGATAAATACAGAGTACACAATTATACACACTATGAGATGAACAAGTATTACAGTTCTTAACCTTATCGTCACTCCTTACTGTTGATAGACCGACACATTTATATTTCATACTAGATACGTTAATGTTCTCTCGGGCTGCCACGCCCCCTTTTATTTACAGCTGAAGGTTACGATGACGAAAAGCTAAGCGGTTTGTTTTTATTTTTTTGTTTGTTTGTTTTTTTTTTCTTTTTTATTTTCTTTTTTGAAAACTAGATAAGTTTTTATTTTTGTTTTGCTTTGTTTTTCTTTTTTTTTTTTTTTCACTGAGACAATAGCATATTCTCGTCAGAGAGTGTCTGGTAAGTCAAGTTCTAAAAGAAGGAGCAACTTTTTTTCCCCCATTTTGCAAATAGATAGTTGTGTTCATTTTTAAAATGTACTGTTTCAAAACATCGAGGTAAAATTTTTCATTTTCATTTGTCTTAGATGAATCGGTTTATTTAACTTTAAGAGACGTTAACAAACGCTGGCAGGTAAATAGTCTCTAACCACATCAACGTAACTGATCAGATTTTATCTATTTTCAATTAATTCTTTTTAAGTAATAGACATGGAAACGAGTTGACTTCAAAAGGAAACGAATATACTGGAATATTTGGGTATTCATGAGTTCGATGGTGTTAGTTTATTTTTATTTTCAATTGAAAATCAAGGTAAGTGACCGTTTGTTATGTAATAAAATACTACAGTTATCCCATTAGTCACGGTAGTCAGTAGAGGCAGACCAAAATTAATTATAATATTAAATGATTTGAAAGGGGGTGAAAAATCAACGGTACTTTGATAATAATGAAAAGAAAAATGTCATGAGAAGCCTGGACTTAATTTCAATAGAACTCCCCCCCCCTTCTCCCCCCCCCCCCCCCGTCTCTCTCTCTCTCTCTCTCTCTCTCTCTCTCTCTCTCTCTCTCTCTCTCTCTCTCTCTCTCTCTCTCTCTCCCTCTCCCTCTCCCTCTTTTCTCATTATTACAGTGCCTATCATAATACACAGTCAGACATTTTGTTAATTAATTGTAGCCAATTTAGTAAAACTTGTTTCACTCCTTTTAAAAATCTACTCCGGCACTGGATGAACAAAGTTAAAAAGTAAAGCCTAGTTTTCATACTGCTAAATTCAAGGTGCACACATTTGCAGGTTTGATTACCAAAAGCAATTATGGGCCTGCTTTAACATTGTAATGGATAACATTTTGCGTTGGTTGGAGAGTATTTCCATTACAATGAGACCATAACACTTTGCGTTACCAGACCTGCAAATAAGTACACGTCGGCTAAAGTCGATAAATATGAAGTATGGTCAAGGACAGCTATACTGAATTGCATAAAAATCTATTGATGCACGCCCTAAAAGACAACTTAACCCCGAGCCAAGGAATTTACCCAATGGAAACCGTACGGTGCTCTTATTGGCTAACCAACCAGCGGCCTCGATGAGAAAAATATCCGCCATTTTGCTGTTGGCTGGGAATCGCGTTACTATAGTAAACAAGCGCTGATCGGCCGTTCATGAAAACAAGTTGCTGCTCGCTCGTTTAACTCAAAATTATTCAAAACGATCTCTCTAAAATGATATAAATGTGACTTCTTAAGGTTTTCTTCACGGTCAAAACCACACAACATTCTATTAATGATTACGTCCG
>NC_088362.1:78420508-78458008 GCF_034508935.2 Berghia stephanieae
TGAGATAGGGGTTTTGAATTTTGAGAAAGAACAAAACAAACTAAACAGTCCAGCTTCTGCAATACTACTTGCTCGTTCAGATCACATAATTTTCCCACCAAATAATGGGATTGTTGTTAATCTCTGTTGGTCATTTACCCTCAATATCCTATATTATTTCATCATTAAAATTGAATATGGCAGGATTTAAAAATGTTGAGCCATATCCACTTAAGTGTTCTCAAACTTCTTTACATGGGCGTTTAGCTAATAACACTGATCATGCAGGATTCAACAAGCAGCCTTTACCTTAAGGCTCCATTCATTTTGACTCGACAGAAGCAATCCTGCCACCTTATAGTTTTAGGCCTATTCTGATCTGCATCTGTTGGGTCTGGTGGAAAATATGTTGCGATAAATTAGCTTTCCTATTCAAAGTAGTCCTCAAGAGCCATAAGGCCCATGGAGCTGGAGTTTATCCCAATTTCTACAGCAAGAAACGGACAATGGGAATTGATTGCTACCCTTTGGATAGGATGCTAGTCTATCGCAAAGTACTTTTTGCCAGATCTAACAGACCCAGCTACCCAATCACTGCTTGGTGGACATGAGGTTAATAAAAATATTCTCAATTCCTTTGTGTGTGAAGTGAATGCTCTTCCAGCTGAGTTGTTGGGACCCAAAGGATATCAAGCAATTGGCATAATCTGTTTTAGTGCTACAGTACCCTGGAAAAGCTGGATCCATGGGCCTTATGGTTCCAAAGGAGAACTTATGGAAATGAAGAATTTAATTAATTTTCCCATATATAGGTGGTCTACTTATTGTGTATCTGGACATCGTTTATCATTGATACTGTTGATTGCAAGAGCTTTATACTATTTTTTTTTCTGTTTATGTCCACAGCTGAACTAAAGCAAGAAAAATCCCTTGTAGCAGATGGAGAGAGAAAAGTGAAGAACATGGAAGAGGAAATGTCTAAAATGCGAGAAGAAATGTCAAAGGTTAGTACCGAATTGGAGGGAGTGAGAACAGCCGCTGCTGTTTCAGAAAATAACAAGGAGCAGGAGATCAGCTCAGTCATCAATCGCTATCAACAGGAAGTGGCTACTCTCCAAAAGTTGTTAAAAGGTTAGTTATTAACTTAATGTTTATATTGTATGGGCATTTTTTAAATAGTTAATTTTCATGGTGTATATGTTTCTTTACTGAGGTTCGGCTCATTTTTTTTCATAAAGAGTTTACCATTTATTTTTAGCAGTTATTTGAAAAATGGAAAAGCAAAAAATGCATTGGAATCATTTTAATTGTACATGTATCAACGCTACCATGGGCATTGTTAGCTGTAATGAAATAGACATAATTGATTGTTGTGAAAATTGATTAATAAAAAATAAATTCTTCAGAGACTTGAGACAATTTATGCTCGCGTTTATCCCAGTTTCTTTAACTTGAAATAGACAGGAACAATTAATTGGATTCCACCCTTTAGATGGGATATTGGTCTGTAGAAAATTACTCGATCAGATATAATAGATTCACTACACAAACGCTGATTTAAATAGGGAGGCAGACAAAAACCAACAAACAGAAAAAAAAAAAAAAAAAAAAAACAACAAAAAAACAAACCAATAACTCCAATTTTATATTTTTCTGCCTTTTTTTGGATGTCTGAAATGTAAACCTCCCCTCATGCATGAGCCTTTCCGTAATGTAGTTATCACGGCAAACTTGTTTTGATTGTTTCATATTGAAATCAAATAAAGAAGTTCAGCAAGAAACTTTAATTTAAATTTTTAACAAATTGTTTGTATTGTTTTACAAAAACTATAGCCAACATAGGTTTGAAGCAATCTAAAGTGTATATTCATTGCAACAGTAAATCTTCTTCTTCTTTGCGTTTACATTGCAATAGCAAATGGTTAATAAAATAGTACTCACATTCAATTGAAAAAGAAAAGTAATAAATAACGAAGAAACAAATATAAAAAGCAGTATTCTTTCAACTTGTCCAATTTAGAAGCAGCAGATACAGCATCTGACAACACAGCGGCCCAATATGAATCAGAGAGGAATAAACTGGTGACTTTGAATGAAAATTATGAGGAAGAAATTCAAGACCTGAGGAATAAATTAACACAAGAAAGGTAATGACTCCTCTTGAGAAATAATCTCATTTTAAAATTAACTTTTAGCTTTGTGTTTATATTAATGTGTGTATGTTTGTGGGTGTTTGTGTGTGTGCGTGTGTATGTGTGTGTGTTTGTGTGCACACTTGCATGTTGTGTGTTTGTTGGAAAGTCTTTCACATATGGAATGAAGGGTAGAAGTTCAATTACTCAAAGAACAATGTTGTGGTATAATGACAGAACAACATTATGGCTAGATAACATACTTCATATATGGTCAAAACCTGATAAAACCGGCACGTCGGTCCTGTTAGAACAGATACGTAGTTGAGTGAAATCAGTAGTAGTGGTGGTAGTAGTAGTAGTAGTAGTAGTAGTAGTAGTAGCAGCAGCAGTAGTAGTAGATGTAGTACAGTCCTCTCTGGATAACACCTTGGGATCAACAAAAATGTTGTGATTAACTGAAGTTGCAATTAACCGAAGTTGAGGTTCTTGTCCACAATATGGTATACTTAAACCAGTTGTTGTAAATATTGTTCTTAGTCCACCACAGACTTAACAATTTGATTGAAACAAAAACCATATGGAAGCCTTATAGATTTTGGCAAGCAAAAGCAGCTTTGATGCAAGCTGACATCTTATTCAGGTTGGATTAACTTTCACTCTTTTATTCTCAATTTTTGTAAGAGTCAAAAAGATTAGCCGTGATGAGAGACAATGAGCTCTCACCAAACCCATTGGTTTCAATGCACAGTTGTCATTCTCAAAACAAAGGATATCACTCAGTATCCCTTTACAACTGTCATTGACTATCTGTTGTCAAGACTATGCCCAGCCCCCTCACCTCCTATCTAATGGTCACAGATGACACTCACATACCGATACTGCAAAGCCCTGCCCCCTTTTGTCTCTAATAGGATGGTGACACACTACTATAACATTAAACCCCACCCACTCTTGATTCTTCAACCTGTCAAGATTTCACCAATGATAAAATTTAAAGAAGAGATTTTGTTTGTTTGATTTCTTGAATTTGCCACTTTATAAGGTCGGAAATTTGTTGTGATTAACCGAAACTTGTTGCAATTGACTTACTTTGACTTAAGCCTCTTGATTCCTTGTGGAACATAGGGCTGCAACAGCACTCTTCCATTTGACACGGTTTTTAGAGATCTTCTCTATCCGGGCCCAGGTTTGTCCAACTGCCTTCAACATGGTCTCGATGCTTTGTAGTCATGTTTACTTTGGTTGACCAACCCTCCTCTTTCCTTGCGGGTTCCAGTCCAAAGCCTGTCTGGTGATGTTCTTGCAGGCTTCCTGAGGGTATGGCGATTCCAGCCCCATTTCGTTTTCTTTATCTCTGTTTCAATAGGTGACTGGTTCAGCTTTTGGAGCAGTTCTCCATTTGTAATTATGTCCGACCACCTGATAATTAGGATATTTGTTGTAATTAGCCAGTGACTTTTATATAGAATTAATTCCGCTTCTTGGGAAATGTTGCGATTATATGGAGTGGACTGTAGTAGTAGTAGTAGTAGTAGTAGTAGTAGTAGTAGTAGTAGTAGTAGTAGTAGTAGTAGTAGTAGTAGTAGTAGTAGTAGTAGTAGTAGTAGTAGTAGTAGTAGTAGTAGTAGTAGTAGTAGTAGTAGTAGCAGCAGTAGTATTAGTAATACTAATAGAAGTAGTGATAGTAGTAGTAGTAGTAGTAGAGGTAGTAGTGATAGGTGTAGTTGCAGCAGTTGTAACAGTAATAGTGGTAGCAGTAAGGGCTAATGCAGCTGTAATATTAGTAATAATTGTTGTTGTAGAGATAGTAGTAGCAACAGCAATATGGCTCAGCTACTTGCAAGAAAAAAATAATCATATTAGTCTTGGATCTTGATTGGACTCTGGTTTTTATCGCTGATATATTTAGAAATATTAAAGCTATAGTGGAAGTGAAAACTGGGAATTTTGAATATCCCTCTTACAAATGTATGGTTTCCATCGTATCAGTATCATTAGATTAAGATAACTTCTTCCAACAGGTCAAAATAACTTACACATCAATTTGACTCTGTCATCATCATTATCTTGTGCCATGCTTGGTAGCGTTGGCGGTCATGGCTCTCCCATCCCCTCTTTTTTTTTTACTGTTGCTCTGATCGTGTTGCTGTTTCATTCTGGTCCCAGTCAGCCTGTCAGGGAATCCATCATTTTCGTTCCCTGTCTTCCAGGGGCTCTTTTTCCTGTTAACTCTCCAGCCACACTCAGTTTTTCCTATTCCTCTCTTCTCATTGCATGACCTAGGAATTTTGCCTGCCATTTAAATATTGTGCCAACTTTTCTTATACACCCAGCCTCTGTTTCGAGCCATGACTCTATAGAATAAAAAAGAAAATACTCTGGGTTAAATAGTTTTGTCATAGACATGCTTTAAAACAATGGTTTCATTAAGTAATGTCCTAATTTGTTCTGATTTGTTTTTGTTTTTTAGAGAGTGTTAAGCTAAACTATAATTTTAAACTATAAAAAAAATTATTATTTCATCTTACTTCAAAACCAGGGAAGGTTTTTTATCTGCAGTGGCAAAATCTATTAAATGGGTGGGGACTGTTGGAAGCAGTTCGGCGAATGCCAGCATGGAGCATGAGAACCTGGAAGAAAGTATGAAAAAGGTGTGTATTCATAATCTTTTTCCCTTCTGAGTTTGAATTTTGAATGTTTTTAAATCTTCATGCTTATGAATGTCTCAGTGTGCATTTTAAAATTTATTATTAATAAGTATTTTTTCTACAGATCTCCCCTTTATTTTTATACATTTATACTATTCTGTGTGTGTCTATGTAATGTGTTAAAGAATTTTATCTTTGACAACACTGAATAACTCCTAGTTTAGGAGTGCTTAAGTGGCAGATCTGTCAATTCAGTTGGTGATGATGTGTCTAAGCCTCTAACTATGAAACATTTTTGTCGTAATTCCAGAAACTAGCATTTGTGTAAGCTGAAGGCATGTTGATTTGCTTTTTTGTGATATCATTTGTTTTAAAACATTTTTTTTCTCACTGTCTAACTTTGTACATCAAGATTTTATTAAATTTTACTCAAGGCACAAGAGGATGCTAATATACTAAAGTCTGTTGTTGTTCCTTTGGAGTCGGAAATCAAAACCCTGAAAGCCAAACTTCAAGATTCAGAGCTCAAATTAGCAGAAGCTGAAGAAAAATTGCAGTTATCGCACGAGGTATTTATTTATAAATTTAATTGTTCATTTTCCACCAGTGTGAAAATATCACAAAATGATAGTTGTCATTAAGATTAAGATTTCGTGATTGTTTTCAGAGAATACAATGTGTTTAAAAATTTGTTAAACAAAGATTATCATATGTAAACTTATTTGTTGTGAAGACCCTGAGATTCCACAACTTGAACTTGAATATACCGGTCTTGAAATATTATAACGATGAATAAGTCTTTAATCAATTGTAGATCAATATTGCGTTTAGTTGTATGAGTAAAAGGTAATGCATACAACTCAATTATTAAGCAGCACTATATTTTCATTTTTTATTATTGAATTATTTTGTTGCTATTATCCACATTTCCTTTTCAACTCCTAATTAAACACCCTTTTATTTCATTTTTTATTTGAGCCATAGAATTACATTAATGATCTTTATTTTTGGTGGTGTGGTTGTTTTGGTTTTTATAAGAGGATATTTCTATTTTTACAGATTTACATTGCATATATATGATATTAGTTAACAACATAATGATGGTTTCATTGACTTTATTTTTATTAGAAATACAAATAGGTAATGTTTAATAAGAATATTTTTTAATATACCAATATTAAAGATAAAAATATCTGTGAACAAAAAAATATAAGACAAACTCCGAAGATAGTAATACTTTTTCTTGATTATATGAATGAGCTTAAGATGTGCATCATGAGTAATATATCAAAAACTATTTGGCTGTCAAAAATTGGGCATTTTATTGAATATTATTAGAATAGCTACAACTGATTAAATGGAATGATTATTTTGAAATTTTGGAAGTCGTTCAACAATCCTCTCTCTGTGACCTTGTCTGCCACAAGTATTCTGCATGCACAATGAATGCTTATAATGTTTGATTTATGATATAATTATAATGGAATTTCGAAATCCTGTTTATTATTATTATTATTATTATTATTATTATTATTATTATTATTATTATTATTATTATTATTATTATTATTATTATTATTATTATTATTATTATTATTATTATCATTATTACTTGTAGAGAACCTGCAATATTTGTGGAGGCTGTTAGGAACAGGTGGTCATCTATTATACTTATTTTACTACTGTATTATATTTTTCGATTTGCCAGTAATTCTGTGCTCAATGATAAAAAATTAACATTGGCTTTAGGTTGATCCCCAACCCTATTTTTTAACAGAATAGATTAGAAAGATTATCATTACTTGATAGTGTCAAGAGAAATTTAAAATTACGTCATCAATTTTTGTTGCGGATGAGATTATTATTACTTGATAACTGATAGTATTAAGAGAGATTTTAAATTACCTCATCAATTTTTTTTGTACATATAGAATTGCATAGAATAAATTATACTCACAATGAAAGTCAGACATCAACAAGGACTGAGCATTACGACCTAGCAGATTTTCTTCATATTAATTTGAGTCAACGGATGATAGAATTAGCCTGAAATTGAAGGTTTGCAAGTTACTCGTATATCGGTCTGTAAAAATAAGTTTTATAATTTTTAGATTTGCCAGTATTTCTCGATGATAAAAATTTTACATTGGCTGTTCGTAACAATATTGATCCCCAACCCTGTTTTTAAAAAAATAATAGCAATAATGTTTACAAACTTTACATCTGGTAAAGAGGCTAACTGGCACAAGACAATATAAATGCTCTTTATTGTCTGTATTTGTGAGTTGGCACACTTGTCACCTTGATCGATCTTGTTGTTATGAGGAGAATCCTCTTTGTAATACAGAAATTATTATTATTATTTTTTATTTTTATTTTTTTCAAATTTTAGTTTTGTCTCTGTAGGAGACTAGTTAGTATTGTTATTTTGATATTGTCTTTGTAGGGAAGTCCCTCCATTGTCAATAAACCAGGATCTCGATCATCATCCCCTTCTCTACCCGATCTTGATGATGTAACTGATCCCATGGAAAAGGTGAGATAATGTGATTTGCGGCAGCATGGAGTGACATTTTTTTTTAGCTGTAACCATTTAAAAAAATAAAAATGTGATTTAGTGTTAGCACTAAGTTGTTGTCTGTAAATTTTATTCATATTTTTGCAAGACAATACTGACATTGATTCTTGACTATATTTGCAGTAATTATTTTAATTTTTAAAATCTAAGTCTTGTTTTCTTTTTCAAAACTGTATTTGATTTGAGTTTCCTTAAGACTTATAATTTTCTTTCTTTAATTTGATTCACTGATAATGAAGTTTAGATAGGTAATAAATAAAGGTCCGATAACAAGGCATTAAATCTATAGTTAATACTGTTTTTCTATACATGGTTGTCTAAATTATAACGCAAGACATCCATGGAGCGTATGACGAAATTATAAAAAAAATTGAGAGTAAATTAGTTTTTAGATATATATTTATTATTTCATGGTGATCAAATGTCAGGACCGCTTTTTTCTTCAGTTATTATAAAAGTGCTATGATATTGATAATATTATTTAGTGACTTCATTTTTTTTTTTTAAGTGTGTAAGGTTGAAAAAAACACTCTTTAACCATTGACTAGAACATTTTTTTGAAACAATAAAGATTTTTATTAAAAGTGCCAGACAAAGCAAAAATAAAAATTCAAGAAAAAATACTCTTAAAAAATATGCCTCGACTGCAAACAAACCCTGGGCAGGCTGATTTTTTTTGTGTGGATAATTTTCTATTAAGTCTTTTTTTTTTTTTTTTTCTTTGTCGAACACTGTTTCATAGACACAATTTTTCAGATTTTTCATTTTACACCAATGCCTGGTTCATAAGTAATAGATCACACATTTTGAAATGATTTTGCCAGTCTTGTTTAGTTGCCTTTTGTTGTTTTATATTAATTTTATGCACTACAAACTGGGAGAAAATAGCACTTCCTAGTTATTCTTAATTCCACCTTTTTATTTCATACTATTATAAAATGTTATTGTAATATATTATACAATACGATTTCATAAGCTTCCAACTTTACAAGAGCGTCTATAGAGAGGGGAATATTTATGAATATTGTGGGAAGATTTGAAAATTAAAATGGACTGACAATGAGTCTTTTTTTTAGATAATTATTTACACACTTGGTATTACAATACAGGTATTATGGTTGCTTATTGGATGGCCTCAGATATATTAAAATCGCAAAATCACACCCCAATCACCCTTATAATTCTGGATGGTCAAAGGGAAAGGGGGAGCAGAACATACATTTTTTTGCTCTCAAAAGAAGTAATTGTCATGTGAATTGTAAGATGTTACAATGGAGTGATCTCTTGAAAATGTCAACCTCAAAGGAAAACATTGAAAATATTATCACAGTCATTCACTCTATTAAACTACGTAAAGGCATGGTTATAGTGTTTCAATCTAAAATTAAAATGCAACCTTGATTTTCGGCACCCCACCATTTTGGAATTTGTTTTTTTTTCTCTCTCTCTCAGGATGCAAATTATCACCTGCGTTGTACAGTTACCATAATGAAAACTTGCTGAATTGCTTATAACTTTGAACACTAAATGATTTAGTAAATTACTGACTCGGTAGATCAGTGATATGTCATGAGAAAGATAATATCTTTCAACTTCAGATTAAACACCATTTTATTTGATCCGTTTATTTGAGTCATACAATTACTAACTGTCACACACTAGGCTCAAAATAGATTGCTCTCTGGATTTACTTCTGTTCTCTGAACCAACCCTCCTGTGCTCTGGGTGGAGTGGAGATCCCTTCATGACTGGGGTTTCATCAAGTGTGTAGAAGGAAATCCTGTTATTGTGACACGGTTCGAATTTCTTAAGTGCCCAGTGACAAGTTCTGTCAGTAGATTGCTCCTGGGATCTCCCCCTTACCTTACGGGCTGCTTGTAAACATATACATAGCTTGAGGTAACTTTTTACAGACTCCAGTATGAGCTAAAAGTAGTTGTAAATGCCATGAAATACAGAAGAAGCACAAAAAACAAAAAAAAAGATAGCCCCATGTCTTACTTTTTCGTGGCTACTTGTGAGTGCAGTTATCTGTTTTGTTGTTTTTTGTTTTTTTTGTTGTTGTTTTTTTTTTTTGCCTGGAACTGAAATGTCCTGAAATTGTAATAAACATTATCAAAATCCCCAAAAATAAACAGGTTGTATTTAATTTGAAAATACCATGCCTGTGGATCATACATATGATCAGCATTATATCCTCAGCTGTATTACAGTGTCATACGGAAGTGTCTCTTTTCGTTTGATGAATAGGAAGATCGGTGCTATCAATACACTCTTCTTGACTGATGATTAGTTAAGCGAGGCTCTATCTTTCCCTATTTTCCCTCTCCTCAATTCAAAGTTATTTGACTTTTTCAACAAATATTTCTTACTGAGTTATTGACTTTGTATGTCTACAAAACCGCAATGGTTCATACTTGTTGCATTTATAAATGCAACAATCGAGTTATGAATGGTAGCAGTCGTAGTTTCTATTGATAAGATCAAAGTGAGGGAATTGATAATCAGTATTCCTGATTAAAATATTGGTATCTCTGATTTTTTACAAATGGCGAAAGTAACTTCACAACTGTTGACTGTAACAGCTTTTTTTTTATTTGCCATAAAATAAATACTTTGTTGTTTTGAAACAAAAAAATATTTTTTCGTGACTATTATTATTTGGAAAAATCATACATATCATACATATAAGTTTGAAATTAAACTTTAAAAATTGACTTTCTTAAAAGTCTACAGTAATAGGACAGGGAACGCTTACCTTATTTGGAATTTTTGAATCTAGTTTTAAACTAAATTAGCGTTTAAAAGGGAAAAGTAGTGTTAATTTAATAAGCCTAAAGTTAACCATTGTCATTGAGATAAAGATTTATATCATGGCAACTCTTATGATTACAAAAATCGCAAAGAATTCCCAGGGTATTTTATAGAGATTTAAGAGGTATCTAAGGTAAACACGAGATTTAGACACAGTACTCCATTAAAATGGAAATGGCTCTGCGCATGGCGGAAGTCATCGTATTTTAACAAACAAAAAGAGGACCACGCCCACTTTGTTTAGGGTCTTTTTCTTTAAGTCCATGGTTAGAACTTATGGAAAACACTCTGCGATAAACTGGTGTCTTCTCCAAAGGGTAGCAAGCAATTTCTATCATTCGTTTATTGCATTAGAAACCTAGTGAAACTCCAGCTCCTTGGACCTTTTGGCTCTGGAGGATGACCAGATGTACCTTTTTCTTTTATGATATACCCAGATATGCGATTTATACTGTGATAATTGTTTCAATCACAGGTTGACAAGTTGTATCAGTACTTAAAGGCAGAGAAAGCTGCTCGCACAGATTTGGAAATGTATGTGGCTGTATTGAGAACGCAGAAGAGTGTATTACAAGACAATGCAGATAAAATCTCAGATGAGATGGAAGAAGGTAATAGCTTGGCTCTCTCGTTTTTACAGGAATTGGCTATCAGACAAATTTATTTGATTTTCAGTGAGAGTATTATTTTGTGATCCTTCATTCACATTGTGCAACTATGCATATATAGAGAACCATTCCTCAATAAACTGAGGAATGAAATAGACATCTACTATTTATTTCAAGGTCTCAAGGATAGACATGTATAAAAGTACGTAGTGTTTTTATGCACCTCTGTTGACGGTGTATATTAACCGACCGTTTTTATACACCTCCGTCACGCATGCGCATCCCACCCAATTTCATCAGCGATATTGTGTTTCTGTATTTGGACACCGCGAAAGTTATATTGTGACATCTGTAGGATGTTTTTGTTAATAAATTTATATAAAAATAATAATAATTTTAAAAATTGAAATATAAAACCAGAAAATAGAAGTTGCATTGAAGGAAAAATAATGTTTTAGAAAGACCTTATTGAATCTGATGAACAGTCAGGTGGCTCTGTAGCCCAGTGGACAAGCTGTCAGACTCTAACCTTGAAAGTACTGGGTTCGATTCCCATTGTAGACATATTTTTTTTTTTTAAGTTTACTTTATTGAGAAAGACATCATTTTTGTTTGTTTTTTTTTCTTTCTTTTTTGTTTTTTTTGTTTGTTTGTTTGTTTTTGTTATTTTTCAAAAACTTTTTATCATGTTTTTAAAAAAACTTCGATTTTAATTTTCTAAAATTATTTATTAATTTGAGATCAGTATTTGTGTGCCATGTATCTTTTTACTTTTAATTTTTTAAACTATTGTTATTATTCTTTAATTTATTATCATTGTATAAACGTACATAGGTAATCACTAAGCAGCGTGCTAAACTACAATCTAAAACTATTTAAACCTCATGGACGTATGCAGCAACATTCTCATTAATTTACCATCACCGCCAACGGAGGTGCATGAAAACTGTGCGTTTTTGTACACCTCCAATGGAGGTGCATTAAAACACCACCATAAAAGTATCTTTCTGCACCTTAATTTAGCAATGACTATGAAAATGTTTGTTTTCTATCTTTGTAGGAAATACTACTCTTAAATCAAAGCCCTATCTCCAATGAGTAAAAATCTTTTTGAATTTTGAAAATCCATTAATATATAACAATGAACAAAGTTATGCAGTTTCAAAGGTGTCATTTATTTGGATGACTCACAAAGAGAAAAAAATACGGAAAATATGGGACGCTTTTCTGCATTTTATTCTGGTTTGTGGCTGTATCTCGTTTAATACGTGGAATTAGATATCAAAACTTGGCAATTTTATGGCAAAATTATCAGAAAATATGATGAAGACATCAGAAGAGTTCTTACTTGTATAGTTTTAGAGCTGTATGGCTAGGTTCAACTATAATTTTGTTTTAAAATATACATAATATTGATCATTTGGAACTTTTCCGAAGTGTAATTTTGTGTCTGCAACCCATACAAATGACACGAAAAATGCCTGATAAATTATTATCAATCAGTCCCATGAGACCATGGCTTATGTTATTTCTAGTATTTATTTGAGAGAGAGAGAGAGAGAGAGAGAGAGAGAGAGAGAGAGAGAGAGAGAGAGAGAGAGAGAGAGAGAGAGAGAGAGAGAGAGAGTGTTAATCTACTATCCCTATAACATAACAATGAAACAAGACCTTAATTTTTAAAAAGCGCGTGAGGATTTGTGTCATCAGTCATCGCGAACAAGGTTGCCAGATGGCCACGTGTGGCCAAATATATAATTTTGTTTCTTTTATTAAATTTTATTCATCTATTTTTGTCTCAGTGACATTTATCCTAGTCTATTCAATTTTCTGTTTGTTAAAATTTAGTTAATTTTAAGTGGGCCAGTCTTAATAGTGAAAGTCATATTTAGCCACTTTTGAAGTTGAATTTGGTCCTGTTAAAGTCTGGCCATCTGGCAGCCTTGTCTCGCTCACGTCATTTTCGTGTCACGCGATGGGGGAGCAAAATGGCCATCTCCATATTTTCACTCATTGAAATGCAAATTGGGTTAATGTTTTGTGAGAATACGGGAAAAGTACTTATCATAATTCAATGAAATTTGAAATATAAATAGAAGAAATGTGCATATATAACCTTATGAGCGACAAAATCTCTCCTTTTTGTAGTTTTAGAAATATTGTACTCCAACGAGTAAAAATCTATTTTTAAACATCTTCTGGTAATCGCACAAGTTTTGTCGCTTGACATAATCTAAAATGACCTCTTTTCTAACTGTGTGCCAACTTTCAGTCATATTCATCGATAAATAGCGCTGTAATTAATTTTTTAAAATAGCATGTATGGAACGGCTTTGTCCCATATTTTGTAGCGAATTTGGGCACTTCATGAGCGAAAAAGAGGCCCAAAGATTTGTGCAGGATAGTCATTGCTACTTAATTAGACATTGTTGCACACAAATCATTATATATGTTTAGTTTGATCAATACTACATATTTACGTCCTGTAAAAAAAAATTATATTTACCAAATTTGTTGTTTTTTAAACATTTGCGGAAGGTGTCACATTCATTGCGGTTCATCGACTTATTTGTATTTGCTAATATGATATATATTTTGCAGTTCTTGACAGTACAGTGTGCTTCAACAATTGATATTTTCAGTGTGTCGCTTACTAAATGAGGAGAAACAAAATCATGACTCTCTGAAACAAACATGGCAGATGGCCAATGACCAGTTCTTGGAATCCCAACGTCTTTTGATGATGGACCTCAGAAGGATGGAGGGAGTCCTTTCCACAGAACAGCAAAGACAAATTGCAGGTATTTGATGATGAGAACATCATTCTAACACTGTTTAAATATATGCAAGTTTGACAAAAGATTTTATGAACATAAATAGTGATGTCCCTGGATTGGTGGGCTGATTTGGATTATCTTAAACTTTTAATTTTGTAAAAAGGATCAAATAGTTTAGGGCATGTCCAATAAGTTGCAATGCTACTTTTTTTATATACATCTCAATAAAAACAAGGATTATTTGAAAGACTTTTAATATTAAGATTTAAGAGCTTGTCCTTTAGGTGATTGGAAGACGACTTGGACAGCAACAAAAGACCAGGGTGCCAAATCCGAGACACCCTATGACAAGGCCTTTCTCCTCACCATATAAACCAGCTACAGAAATGTAAATAGGAGGGACAAAACAATTATTCAGTCATTTGTAATCTGTTGATATTCGTGAACATTTCTTTATCAAAGAAGAGTCGCACTACACAACCCGATGTCAGTTAAGATGCAAACGTTGCATTGACAAGATATCTTAGTGTCCTTGATTAGATTGAAAAGGGTGCAAGACCAAATAATTTTTTCAAAACTTGATATTTTAAGTTACGATTTTCCGTCATGATACCTCATCTTTTTTATCTTCATCATTTCTTGATTATTTTTTTTTGTTGATGAGGGAATTGATGTGCTGTAGGTGGATTCAAAAAAATTTTTTTTGCATGTGTGTCAATTCAAATGTGAAGTTTGTTCTTGATAATTTTTTTTTTTTTTTTGAGTTAATTATTAGATGCCTCTCTCAACTAACTTTTTTTTATTGACATTGACTCAAGGCCTAATAATTGTTCAATGTGAGTGAATCACTTTGGCAGAAATGGTCTCAGATATTTTTTTTTTTGGTAATATGATATGATGCTATTTGATATCTTAATTCACAAATATTTCTTGTTTCTTTTGTTTTTATATCTTCATTCACTCTTTTCTTGTTGCACACTTTGCATTTGGAATTAAATATTAACCATTTTTTTTCTGCTATGTATCAGGATTGAATAATACAGTCCCTTAAAATTCTTCATGCCATATGTCTAAAGAAGTGTTTTTATTTTTATCTTTTTATTTATTATTATTATTATTAGTATTTTTATTTTTTCGGTAAAAGCACTTTATTATGAAATAAGTTTATAAGATCAGTTTCAATTGTGTTAGCGAAACAAAACTTGACAAAAAGTTGCCCTAAGTAGTTAATTATAGTCTCATGGAGCTGGGAGTTTATCCCATTTTCTGTAGTGTGAAATGGACAATAGCAGTTGTTTGCTACCCTTTGGATAGAAAAATTCTCGACTTCACTCAGCACTCATCTCAGTCCCTTTGCTTTTTTAAGCTAGTGCTCTACCAACTGAGCTATATGGGCTCCCTTAAACGATAAGTTGATTTTAATGACTAAATCAGGCAAAGTATTATTTTGAAGTGAAGCAAATGGCTGGTTTCTACTTGCATTTCCTATCAAGATGGCTGCACCCATACAATTTTTCTTCAAGATTGATATGAATTCTTTAATACAGGATATTTCTGAAGGGGAAAGTTTTAATGTGCCTTCACCAGATTTTCGAAATTAAAAAGGTTTTTTTTATTATTATTACACCTGTCTTTCGTTAATTATAGCAGGCAGACAATTCAAAGAAAAGTAATATGTCAAACATGATAACAGTTGTTTTTTTTTCCTAGAAAAATTCGAAATTTATAGCAACCTATGATAGATTTGAGATGATCTGTTTTAAAATAAGATGTCAGCAAATTGAATTTTTTTCCAAAACTTATGAATTTTTAAAAAGAGATAAACATTTGTGATTAAATTTCTCAACTCCAATGGTTTTATAATGAAATTTTTGACGTCTGATTTTTCAGCTTTAAGAAAAAAAAGTTCCAATACACTTGGGTATACACAAGAAAATGGATTTCTCAGTCATATTTTGGAGCCTCCTTCATGTTTAAATAAAAAACACAGAAAGAGTAATTTTTTTATATAAGTTACCCGGCCGTTTCTCTTATATCCCAAGAGCACCAAATAATCCTTGAGCTAAAACAGTTGTTTTTATCCTTGCACTTTCACCTTCATCTCCTTCATATCACTTGACGTGAAATGAGCAAGATTTGAACACGTCATCATATGGCTTGCATTAATTCCCTCTTGTTTTTAAGCATGTAATTTTCTTATTTTAAAAAATCCTGTTGAAATAGTCATTCACACAGCACATTTTCAAAGTTTCACTTAGCTCAGTGCACCTCATAATGCTTCCTTTACTCCTACAACAGGCTTAGGTTTGTTTGAAATTATGGGGGCGAGATTGGTAAGATGGTAAGGCGTTATACTTTTACCCAGAAATCCTAGGCTTGAGGCCTATGTTTGGAATCTCGTTTTTTGCTTCAGCTAGAAATAAAGCCCCTATTGCTCATTTTGCAGCACTGAATTGCAGTTTACACTTAGGTTATCTATTGTTTGTTTTTTTGTTGTTTTTCAAGAAAGACCCTAAAGACAAATGTCCCTGAGGGATAAATAGAAAGGATTTTTATTTTGTCATTTGTTTATTATTATTTTTTTTAACTTTGATTTTTGGAATGAATTACAAATTTGTTTGTCTTGACTATGGAAGATTTGGCACCACACAGCAAGTCACTGACCATGTTGAGTGTTGCTTTATTTATTTATTTATTTTTTTCAAGACAAGGCAGGGTAATAAAGCAAGCATTTGAAATCCCCTTATTTTGTCTTAGAAAAGAAATACACAAAGAATTAAAAAAAAAAATTTGACTTGAAAGTTATACGAAATGATTAATGATGGAAATCAGTGACATGTTTCAGACCTGGTTGAAATTTAAGTCTAAATAAGAAAACTTATGTCCGAATTTATAGATCTGATTTCACTCTTATTGTGCAGTTCCTTTCTCAACATGGAGGAGTTAAGTTGATCAACAAAGCAAGACTAAATAGCAGATTTAGGACACATCGATTTCATGATAATTATCATATAATTAAATATTCTAAAACACGTTAAGAAACTTAAAAAATGGTTGGCTTAAAAATTTATTTTTCATTTTTATGTTTCATTTCAGCACTAGTTTATTAAACTGTTTGCCTCGTTATGAGTAGTCCTCAATTGAGGTAAAAGATACATCATCTTGCATGTATGGGATATGTTAAAGGCTTAAATAATCAGACTTAAAATTGTGTGACATTTGACACGAATAAACGTGAGATGTGAAAAGAAAGGTTTTCAAAAAACAAAAACACAAACAAATTACTACTTACAGATATTTCAGGATTGCCATCTTTTTTTTTAAAGCATAGAATTATTTACCTAGTTTTAATTCTATCGAATGTATAGTTTTGAGTTTGAGCGCAAAGCTTGTTATTTGTTTCTAAAAAAAATAATATTGAAGACTTCCTTATTTGCCTTTTACCCGCCCATGATTTAGGCAGCCTACAATTGCTCTTAATTTTTTTAAAAACAGTTTAAAGTGCTTCTATTTATTATTGGTATTTTTACGATTGGTATATTTATTTATATTGATAATTTAGAAAACTGAATTATCTAAAAATGTATTAGAAGGATTAGATGTCCTCATTGATAATTTTATAGCAATGCTTAATGAAACCAATTGAAATATTAATTAGGCAAATTTAATATTCGACCATTGAATATTATCTAGCTCATCTTTACTTATTTTTGCCAAATAAATTATGTATGTACGAGACAACCTACCAGATTGTATCAAATTATAAAGAAATATTGAGGCCTTTAAAAATGCATTGCAAGCATTCACTGTCAAAAAGTATGATAAGATTGTTTTTGTTTTGTTTTGGATATGTGCATTGACAATAACTTTCAGTTAACTGGATTTGTCAATTTTAGGAAGAAAGGAGGGAGAGAAGACGATATGATATTTGAAATCGTTTTAAAAACAGGCGTTTTTATTGGACTACATCTGTTGAAATGGTGCCAGAGAATATGCATTGGTAGCATTTGATTTATGGATTCAAGTTCATAATAGTGGTTTGTTTAAAAAATAATGGCTCATCTTATCACATGCTCATATTGAATATAATGGATTCAAATCCTTGATGCATGCAAACGAGAAATCAAGATCTATTTGGGCAAAAATATTAAAGCATTTTAAAATACAATTGCAATTCACATTATAAAATTATGCTGGGAAAAAAATAAATTCACTGTTGATAAATCTAACAGGACAGGAGAGATTTTGAATGCAAATACAGTTTTTGGCATAGTGGTACTGTAAATGGCTCTGTCCCATATGGAGTAAACGTACTGGATGTAATTTGGTCCACAATATGCCAAATATGTTTTTTTATTGATCATTGTAATTGAAGTGTCAATACAATGGTTGCTTTAGTCTATCAAATTATAGGCAATAATGTTCTTTGCGTTGCTATGGCATCATTGTAAAAAAAAAATCAAATTATCACTATTCTTATATTCAGAGATAAAACTTATCAACGACCATGGTAGGGCTTGTATAACATAATTACACAGAATTAATGAAAGAATCTGACAACTCTCAACTCAGCAAATACTGACTTGTATCTTCCATTATCTTATGATAGACAGATTTTAAAATGACAGATCCGCTTTTTAAGTAACCGCTGAAATAAATTTTTATATTTAACAAGTTTCTAATCCTTGTCATCCCATATATTTTTTACATCCCTCACTTTCTTCATCATTTCTTCCTTTTCTATTGCATGGCATTTTTAGATAATGAAGATTTTCCTTTCACGTTTCTCATTCTATCATGAGTTTTGACATATTTGTAATCTTTATTTTTCTGTAATTTTGTTCAATTCAATTTCTTCTATTTTGTTGCAATAGTCTTTTTGGATGAGATGTTGAAACACCAAATATAGAGATGAAACATTTTATGGTCGGACTTTTTATTTCTTAATTTTTAGAATCCTCTTTTCCCAGGGAGAACTAATGTCTTATTTATTTTTCTGTGAAATTCAGAGTTGCAACAAAAAGATGAGCAGAGAGAGGCACAAAAGAAGAAAGTAGCAGAGCTTGAAGAAAAGCGAGAGAAACAAGAACGAGAGCATGAGGAGAGGAGAAAACTCAGTCAATCAAGATCAGGTTTGTACAGTTAATGAGCTTATCCTTATCAATATTGCTACATCGATATGACTCTTTTCACTCTGGTTTTTTTTTGTTTTTTTGTTTTAAGGATAAACTATTGCAATGTGATGAAGAGACATTGTGGGACAAAGGCCGAAGAATTAAATGAAGAGGATATTTTTTACAGTCCTTAAATTAGGACTTGATCCTTGTTTGAGCAGCTTTTTTTTTCGCCAATAGTGATAGCACCATGTCATGAACAATTCCTGGCCATTCTGAGCACATACAACATGGCACAGCGCTGGTCACCAGCATGACGGCATTGGCTGCCCTAAGGAAGAAGAAACAGAAAGTCTTGTTTGAGAATCATTTTCTGCTTAATAGGTCGAGTCATATGAATTACTTTCTGCCACATTTATTTCTGTGTTCTCTACTGTCGTACACTACCTTTGCTATTGAAACCATTTCTGTTTTTAAAATCTTGTAGCTGGTTAAGATTATTTTATATTTTGGAGAAGGTCAAGATAATCATTTTATTGATAAGTTGAGAGAAAGTAGACATATGGTAAATTTTCAAAGAGAATGAGTGCTGACCAAGAGTTATATTGAGAATGCTTTTCTCTGCAATAATCAGTTTTTATTCATTCCTTTTTCATTTTTCAGACCAATTGCTTTCCCAACACTTTGCTTTCATTAGCTTTTAATAAATTTCCTTTTCATTTTTCAGAACAGAGGAGTAGGAATTCAGTAAGTTATTAATTAATTTTTTTTTTTACTATTAAATTATTGGCTTGATAATGATTTATTAATGCTTCAAGATATTTTGTATTTATTGTGATTATTATCATTATTACTATTGTTATTATTATTATTATTATTATTATTTTATTATTATTATTATTATATTATTATTATTATTATTATTATTATTATATTTATTATTATTATTATTATTATTATTATTATTTTATTATTATTATTATTATTATTATTATTATTATTATTATTATTATTATTATTATTATTATTATTATTATTATTATTATTATTATTATTATTATTTATTATTATTATTATTATTATTATTTTTAAATTATTATTATTAATTATTATTTATTATTATTATTATTATTTATTATTATTATTATTATTATTATTATTATTATTATTATTATTATTATTATTATTGTTGTTGTTGATTGTCTTGTCGTTATTGTTATTGTTGTTATTGTTATTGTTTTGCTATGTTGTTGTTATTATTTTTCGTATCATTATCAATTTTTTTTTGTTATTACATTTGAATTTTTAAAAGAATTAATTCTGATAAATTTTGGGTCTTACAAATTGCAGTAAAATGATTTTCATAAATATATTTTTTTGAAGGTTATAAAGAATAATCACACTAATAAAGCATATTTGGAATTTTGAGTTTTGATTTATTTATAATTTTTTTCTCTTCAATAATCATAATACGTTTTTCCCCGCTTTCTTTGTTCATAATTCTCATCACAGAGTCAAACGGAACCTAGCTCCACTTCTTCACCAGCACATTCCCAAAGCGATGGTTTAGATGGATCAAGAGTTCAGGGGGCACCAAATGCAACAGACAGTGTGGAGGACAAGAAGGGAGGGGAAGATGATGGCATTTTTTTTGACAATGGAGTCCACGATAGGCGGTCCTTGAGTGGAGATAGTGAAGGTTTGAGAATGGATTGTTTAACATGTTATTAACCTTGATGATAGATTTATTTCCTAAAATATAACGAGGGGGGTGTAGGTAGATATGTGTACTAGAAATCGGGTCTTGTAGGAGATTTGAAAAGGGGAATGGTCATAGAGCTAGATATAGCAAAGAGAAATTGTTCTCTTTCATATTTTTATGAAAATTGTCTTAAAAGTTTGCATACTTTTGGGAGTATACGACTTGATCTTGATTAAATAATCCTTATTATCTCTGATATAAGAGTTTATTGCATAAGATATAAACATTTAATGATTTCTTTGGTCATGTAGCTTTATTTGTGTCATGAGTAACATTGGTATGACTAACAAAAGATCTGGGGTTTGGTCTTCAGAAAACAAAATCAGGCTGTATGGGTTTTTTTTTATTGGGCAGCCACTTTAAGATCATCAACAACAAAAGAGTTTTCAAAAGTCAGAAAAATACTTGGAACTCAAGAACAAATTTGAGATTTAAAAATTAAATGTTCTTGGTTAAATCTTGGTTAATCACCAAAAACATTTGCAGAAAAACCTATCAAAGGACCTTCAAACTAAGTAACAGAAGAAGTTGTTTTCAATATATCTGGGCCAAACACTGCATCCAAGATAATTTGCTGGAAAGAACATAACATCATTGGAACCAAATCTTAGCACAATCAAAAGAAGAAGATACTGGTGGATTGATCTCTTTTAAAATGAATACTAATGCCATTGCTTGGACAGCCCTCGGATCCACTCAGGGGTTGGGGGTGGGGAGGGGGTGATGGAGGAAAGAGTAGAATACAATAGGAGACACGAAGAAAGGATGGGGTGGATATCTGTACAGAAGACAATGATGGAATCGGACTGCCCAAGACAGATCTCCGAAGTCTGCTTATGTGCTAATCAAGCACCAAGAGGATCATTAAAAAGCAAATCACAATGGCAGTGCTTCCCAGTTTAAATGAATTAACGAGGATTAAGATATAGGAGAATAAGACATGTACTTCTGAAAACTGGGAATTTATTTATAACAATTCTTCTCTGACTCATATTTTGTTTTGTTCCTCTACAGGAAGAGACTCTGACAGTTCCACAACAATTAAAGTCAGCCCAGAGAGAATGCTGGGTGTTTCTAACTTGACAGCTGCTCAGGTGAAAGCAATAACAGGTATGATTTGCATCTTTCTGTTCAACCTCACTTTAAACATGACAATAAATGACACATATTTATTGCTTTGTTTTGTTCCTTTTTAAAAATTATTTGTTCTGCTCGCACACTATCGCATTTAGTATGATTTAGTCTTGAAAAGTATTCAATTGTGCATTTGATTTTATAAGTATTGATTCGCATTTTTGTTATTAATTTCATGATATCAACCTTTTCCATTCAGATCCCACCCCAGAGTCTGAGGCCCATAAGTCAATGGTAGCTAGTGTAAGGTCAAAAGCTGGATCTGGGGTCAATCTTGAGGGCAAAAGGATGGTCAGTGAGAGGGAATGGGTCCTGCTACAAGAAGAGGTAAAACACCATTGAAATATAAACTCTTTTATGTGCATAATTTATATTAAATCATCTCATGAAATCGATTTAAAAAAAAGATTTATCCAGTCCCTGTTGACTTTTGCTCCTTTTTTTCTTTTTTCTTTTGGATAATGTAATTTGAAACTGATGATTAGTCATAAAACGTCTACAGGTGAAAAAAAACAAAACAACAGTATACTTAATCCTGCATTTCATTAGAAATAAAACAAAAAATTCATACTTATATAATTTTACTAGATGAAGGCATCACGAGAAAAATTGGGTCGGCCATGCAGCATGTGCTCAAATTATGAAACTCAGCTACAATCAGTGCAGGAAGAGCTCAAGGTGTCTAAGACAGAGAATAAAAGATTGGAGAAATCCTTGACAGGAGAGGAGCAGACCAACAAAAATTTACTCAAGTACCAATCAGAGCTGGAAGAAGCTCTGAAGAATGCTGCTGAGGATGCACAATCGCAGGTAATGAAATATTGTACTCATCCTGTTTAGTTAAGTAAAGCAGCCCGTAAAAAATACAAGGTCCATCATTTATAGAATCCATTCTAGTTTTCATAGTTTAAAATAATAGTCGTCCCTCAGATCTCTATGTTTAATGCCCATGATTCCAGAGTTTATCTCGGTTTCTATAGAATTAACAGATGATACCAATTGCTTGCTACTCTTACAAAGGACACAATCGCAAAGCACTTTCCACCAAATCTTACAGACTGAACTACCCAAGCAGTGGGGTGGAAAAAAAGGGGGTGGGGGGTCAGAAAAATATCAACTACACTTGGGATGAAAGAGGTCCTTTTGCTGGTGCTGTGAAGTGAATGTCTTACAAAGGACACAATCGCAAAGCACTTTCCACCAAACCTTACAGACCAAGCTACCCAAGCAGTGAGGTGGAAAGATGGAGGTGGGGGGTCAAAATAGTCAAACCGTGATGTTTTGGTTGAAGTTTTATCTCATTGCTTTCTTCAGACTGTAATAATTTTTCTTTCATTTTTTCTGACTGTTAATTATTATATTGATATTTTTGTTTAGATCACAAACTTGTCGAGCAAAGTATTGGAGTATGAAAAAACAGTCAATGAGTTGAAGCAGCAAATGACATCAACACATTTACAACTAGAAGACCAATGTGTAAGTTGTTTATTTTTTAATCCTTTCCTTTTCAACAGAAAGACATTTTTCCTTCTGACATTCTTTTCATTTTCTGCCTTTGAAGAGGTGCTTCGTATTTTTTTTTTTTTTTTTAAAGAGTTGAGTGGTAGTGACATCAAAGATGCCTTCTTTTATTTTGATGAATATTCTTAAATTCGTATACAAGTTGAGACACAATGGAAAGAATTGTATTTGAGGAAAAAAAATGTTGCTATGGAAATAGCCTCAATCTTGAAAAAGAAATTTAAACCCCGTCCCCGCTTCCTCTAAAAGGAATAAAGAAACAGTATTTAGAGTTACCTGAACTGCTTTCACACCAATACATGAGCTTCTGAATTCTCTCAAGTATTCTTTCACAGAACAACCTTCATTATAACTGTTTAATGATGTTAAAGTATGAGTATTTTGTTGTAGAAATGTTCTAAAGAAAATTGCAATACAACAGTTACACACAAAAATGGCGCATTGAAGTTCATTTGAAAAAGGATGTAAATAGAGAAAATATTCTTGGGTCCCATTTAATACCATAGGTTTGTTGCCTTTAAATCATTTTTACTAGGTCTTTTAAAATGGCTCCTGTTTTTCATTTCCATTGTAGTCCACAGGAATTTTTTTTTTCGTACAGAGACATATTTGAAATGGAAGACTATTAAATGCCCATCATCATAGAATGGCTATGATATTGGATTTTATTTATGTATACCTTAATCGCATCATGTGCTTTATTAGTCGTGATTTTGCATTCCCTTCCTTTCCCTCTCTTCCCCCAAGGCAAAGATAAATGTTATTAAATTGTAACTTCATGTTAACATACTTTTTTTTTTCCTTGTGAAACAGAAATCACTTTCTGAAAATCGAGAGGCAATACAAGCTGAAGTAAGTACCATTACAATTAACAGTCATTTTTTATTATGTCTTTTCGCCGTAATTGTTAAGTTAGAGTGTAGTTTGACATTTAGTAATGCTCTTTTTTTGCTCTTGGCAACATCAGTATATTTATTAAATTAAATCGAGCTTTTATATAGCGCAATATCCACTAAACGTGCTCAAAGTGCTTTCACAGGGGTCCCTGGCCAACAGTAACATTGAACACGTAGGACAGGACATGGCGTCTTTAAGGAGATATAACATTTTTTTTCGGACAGAGACAACGCTGTTAACGGCCAGGTACTCATTTTACACCTGAGTACGGTGAGAGAATGTGAGTAAAGAGCCTTCTCCAAGGACTCAACTATGTGCTGAGCGAGGCTCGAACCCAGGACCTTCTGATCCGAAAGCGATTGTCATAGCTTTAGACCAATAGCTGCACAACAATGCAAAACAAAAAAAACCCCACAAAATTTCTGCCGAACTCTCCGGCTTAATCCCCATTAAACAATTTCAATTACTACAGAATGGAGCAACACCAAATACCAGTAAACACACACAGCAGTGTTTATTATCTTTTGTCAGAGTAATTTGATCAAGCGAATTGAGTCAGTTTACCATATAAACTTTTTTCTGCATGTTTAAGCGCCAACAAAAACTATTCAAATTGTTGTCCTATATAAGCATGTACAGTTTTTATTTTTTACCATTAACATTAAACCTATGGCTAAGTGAATGCTTTCAAATATGAAGGTATTAGAAGTTCTATGTGACAGATAATAGTGCAAAACAAAGCTTGTGTGACCTGATGTTTATGCTGAAGTAGTCAATGAGTACCTAGAGGAAATATTGAAATGCACCTTAAAGCTCTTTAAAAAAAAAACAAAAAAAAAACCCCAAACAATCTAACAGAAACCAACAAACATTAAAAAAAACAACAACTCAATTTCAGTTGATAAAACTTGAGGAAGAAAACGACAGCTTGGTTGACAAATATTCCAAAACAGCGCAACAACTCCAGAATGAAGATATTAATTTGCCCAATAACTTGGAGGTGAGCTGCATGTCTTATTAAAATAGATTTTAAAATTTCAATATATCTTATTCTTGTGAATTATTCTTATCTTAAAAGAGATTTAGGAAATATCCTAGTTTTTAGATTCATATTTTACTATAAAAAGTTTGAAAATTGAAACTTATATCATTAATAAACATCAGTTTAAATGGTTAGCTTTATAATGAAAAAGAATAGAAGAAAAGAGGAAATTTATTGCTTGTGTTTGTTGAATCTACATGTATGTTGATGTGTTTATGCTTGCTCATTTGTCTATGCAATATAATCTACATCAGTTTATGTATGCAACTACTCATGGTAAACTGAACTGCCATTTGCAGAAGACAAAAATCTTTTTACAGCTAAAAAAGCTTTGTAGCTTTGATTCAAAATATGTTGTCTGCTTATCAGGAGATGCAACTGTTACTATTGAAATACCGAGAGGAAATCATATCTGCTAAAGTAGCCAAGGAACACACTGAGGAGACATTGAAAAGCCAAATGGTATTTCTCAAGTCTCAGGTGTTGGGAGAACAACAAGAAAAGGCCACATTAGAGGAAACGTTGTCCCAAGAAATTTCCAGTCTACAGTCAAAGTTATGTGAGTAACCAATCCCAACCAAAAAAAAAAAAAAAAAAGTAATAATGAAATAATAGAAGGGGGAAAAAAATGACAAGATTGATATTATTGCTTAAGATTTATTTAGATATAAAGTCATGTGAAATACAAATTAAATTTAATAGATATTTTTATTCAACTACCTAGAAACGCTATTCAAATATTATTCAAACTTTCTCTTCATATTGATATACCAGATAATTTATTATTAGGCGAGGTAGGGAGATGGCTGAGTGGATGTCATTTCACTTCCACTGAAGATACCAAGATTCAAGCCTTGCTATCGACATCTTGTTTGTTTGTTTGTTTTCTTTTTAAAAAATAAATTGAGCTTTTATATAGTGCAATATCCACTAAACGTGCTCAAAGCGCTTTACAAGGGTCCCTCATCAACAGCAACACTTAACATGTAGAACGTGACATGACGCCTGTTAGGAGATAATACAATTTTTTCTGACAGGGACAACGCTGTTAACGGCATACTCATTTTACACCTGAGTATGGTGAGAGAATGTGAATAAAGAGCCTTTTCCAAGGACTTAACTATGTGCTGAGCGAGGCTCGAACCCAGGACTTTCCAATCCAAAGCGAGTGTCATACCACTAGACCACATAGCCGCACCTTTTTAATCGAGGAATTTAGCCCATATTGTTACCTTCATGATTGTGCATTGCGAGTTATTCCTTAATCTTTCCTCAAGCCAGACCTTAAAAAAATTTCCCCTGAGGGTGAATAAATGGAATTTTATTGACTTAATTTATATTATTTTATTTTTAGCTGAGTTAGAATCAGTAAAGCAAGACCTGGAGCAAGAATCCTCAAAGAGAGTGGAGGCAGAATCTAAACTGAGAGAGTCAGACTTTGCCCTAAATGGTCTCCAAGCCAAATCCAAACAACTGGTTGGAAAACTGCAAGAACGACTTGAGGAGGAGGACAAGAGAAGGGTTAGTTTTTTCGTGTTCAAAGTAATTTCATCATTTTTTCTGCATTCATATGCATTCATGTTATTCATTCATATAAAACCAAAATGACTGTAACAGATTTGGTAAAGAAAAAAAATCGACATGGATGGAACCTCTCAGAGTTGTGTTGTCGGCTGGCAGAGGGACTTAAGTATGAAGCTTTGATTGTATTCCTCTTAGTAGTGGGATCCTGTGCTTATGTCTGGATGAAACTTTTAGGTGATCTCAACCTAAGCACACTTATAATGTGCTCTTGGAATCTACATCTGTTGCTTAGTTGAACTATTTCCCTTTGTCTGACTTTTTCTCCTGTGCTTTTAATTGTAAATCTAGATGTTTTTTATACTACACCATTCTTTTCCTTTTTACTGGTGCTGAAGTAACTCAATTGTGTCACAAGTACTGTAAAATCATGCAAAATAAAGTGTGAGACCTTCCTTCTGGTATTATGGATAAGGTTGAATGAATGTGATATTTGTTTTGAAGGTATAAAAAGAATAAAGAGTGCGGCTTTGTAGTCTTCAAACAGGTAGGGCCCTGGTTTGTGTTTCGCTCTGTGTAGAGCAAAGTTGAATCCTTAGGAAGGCTCTTTACTCACATTCTCTCATCACACTCAGGTGTAAACTGAGTCCCTGCCCAGTATAGTGTTGTATCTGTTGAAAAAAATTATAATAGCTCCTTAAAGAAATCATATCTTATCCAGCATGTTTAATGTTGTTGTTGGCTTGGGACCACTTGTAAAGGACTTTGAGCACATATAGTGGATATTGGGCTTTATAAGAGCCCCATTTTGTTTGTTTTGATGATTTGATTTCAAACTGAATATTATACTTGCATTGTGTTCTAATTTTTCAGACAATATCTCAATTTTTTTTGGTAAAAATTCAATTTATCAATTTATTTTGTCATCAATAATTTCTTTGGCTTCAATAATGAACAGAGCAAGCTGGAATCAGACAATCACCATCTGAAGGGTAAAATTCAATCCCTACAAGTAGATTTGGACAATAGCGAGGCTGTGCAACGGGATTTTGTCAAATTGTCCCAAAGTTTACAGGTTAGTGTTTGAAATTTAATTTCTTTTTTTCATCAATATATCACGACAAAGGGGTTGAGGTGGCTGAGTGGTTAAGGCATTGCACTGTGACCTAGAAAGTGCTCTGTTCAAGCACAGCTTTAGGCACTTTCATTTTTTACCTTGTGCAAGATTGATTAACCCTCAATTTTCTCACTTTGGACAATAAGTGTGATTCTTGTTGACATCAGACATTTGTTTGATGGATTATCTATTTTCCTTCATGGAATGCCTTAGCGATGAACGAATTATTGCAGAAGGTCATACATTAAAAAAAAAATTTTAATGTGCTTTTTAGAAAACTACCAATAAAAGTGTAAAAATGTATATCAAAAATGAAAGATAATATTGAGATATATCACTATTCAAAGCAAATATTATAGTATGAAGAGGGAAAAGAAATCAACACATGTTTGAAACTCATCATAACCTATTACAGCATAAGAAAATCTAAATTAAATTGTGACTGTCTATGCCACTCATTTGTAGATGAAAATATACAGGTTGTCCATTAAGTCTTTCCCTGATTTCAAATGCTCAGTATTCTAAAACCGTTATAGATGTTTGCAGCTATTTTTCTCCATCTTATGAGTCATACATTTATGCTCATTAGTCATCAACCAACATTACATCACAAAATTTAGCAGAATCAACCTGAACTTAAACGACATCATTTTTCTCTACTTCTATTTCGGAATGGTAAAAGTGCGACACAAATCTTTTTGTGTAATGTAAAGGCACGATACAAAATCATCAAAGATAGCTCAACAACCTTTCATACTCCGGTTTGCAGACCATTAAAGGAAAACTACTTAAAAAAAATATAGGATAATCTAAATTTGCTGAGACACCTAGTGAGAGATTGATCACACTCTCGTCGACCAAGCGATTTTTGTCGCATTGTTGCTATTCCGAAATTGAAGGAGAGAAAAATTAGGTCTTTTCAGTTTATGTTGATCTCGATAAATTTTGTAATGTAATGTGGATCTATGGCTAATTGGCATACATGTATGGATTTTCCCTTGAAGATGGTGAAAACCAGATGTTGAACTATAACAGTTTAAGAATAATGAGTATTTGAAATCAGGGAAAAACTTTATGGACACTCTGTATAATTCTGCCAGTGATTTATTTTTACCTCCAATCTACTGCCAACTCATTGACGGTTTCAAACTAATGATTGAATTATTTTTTCAACGGCGAATGTGCCCAGGTCCCAAACATGGCATTATTATGAGTTTACAAACAAAGAACAAAAACAAGAAGAATGAAAAGAAGTAGAGGAGAAAGTTTATTTTTGTTCATACATTGTCACTGTTGGTTTCTCCACGTTTTGTTTTCATTATCTCAGATACAATTAGAGAAGATCCGTCAAGCTGAAACAGAAGTTAGGTGGCAACATGAAGATGATATTGATGACTGTAGCAATTGTAAACAGGCATTCTCTGTCACAAAAAGAAAGGTAGGCCTCAATTGTTGGTAATGGTTTGGTTGACAATTATAAAAACTTGATCACACTGTATTTTGTTTGAATTTTCTACAGCAATTGTCTTTCCTGCTGTTTGATCTTAAGCCACGGGGATAATTCTTTTTTTATTCATTTAAATTGCCTTGACATCACTATTCAGATTTTTAGTCTAGTAGAATATACTCTATGAATTACATTTGCAAGAGAGCTTATTTCAAGTATTTTACTGTCATGATATATAAACAATATTGTTTATCGAGCTTTTTGGTAGAATTTTCTATTTGTTTAGAATTTACCTTCTCAGCCCTCAGTCAATTGCTTGTGAGCCTTTGAATTTTTTTCAAAAATTTTTTATCCTATATCATGAGAAGCCTTAGTTCCCAAGCTTCTCTCTGACAGCTGCCTTTCATTTTGTCCCCCAATGGTACTTCATTTCAGCATCATTGTCGACACTGTGGAAGGATATTTTGTGCTGAGTGTACAACAAAGACTGTGAACACTGGCCCCAATTTTAGACCTGCCAAAGTGTGCGATGTCTGTCATACAATTCTTGTCAAGGATGCTACTCCTTATTTCAGTACAGAACCACCCGCCACTCCAGACTAGAGACCTTATGATCTGCTTATATATACAATGATTTCTTCAATATTTATAATTTATTGTATGTATATATAGCATTTATGTTTGTGTGTGTTTAAGTGTATATATGTATATATGTATGTATGAATGTATAAATGTATGTATGAATGTATGTATGTATTTATTTATGTTTGTGTTTGTGGGTGTGTTATCAAATTTGAGAATGTATGTTTGTGAAAGATTTTACATGTAATTTGAATTTTTTTTTTGGACTTGTATGTGCATTTTTGTGTGATGTATGGAGTTTCAGTGATTTTGTTCTTGTGCCTGAGTAGGACTTCAACTACATTTTTTTGAGCACAAGTAAAGTAAATCATGATGATCTCCCCTTCCTTTCTCTAGTGTCAAAGTTATACCTAAAAATATAGCAGGTTTCATTAAATTTCATTGAATTAATAGGAGTTAATTAATAAGAATGTTAACGCCACCTGTTGAAAACGTGTGCGATAATAAAGGTTGATCTGATCCTTGTTAAATCTCTTGTCACATTTTGTTTCGAAATTTAGTGGATTTTTCAGTTCTGTAATTTCATTCTTTTGTATTAGTATAGGCAAAACAGAAATATGATATGAAATAACAACAGTATGATCAGTTGTCTTCAACACAGGTTATTGATTTTATTAAAAGGAATAAAAGAATCTTCTCTTTACCGAGAGTGATTCAATGAATACTTGGTTCACACCCTATTACCACCCTATTTTTACCATCTTAGACCTGTATCTTTTGTGGATTTTTTTTTTTTCAACTTTGTAATTCCATATCCTAAATGCAGTTTTTGACATTAACATGTTGAAAAAAATTTGATTCTACCTTTGGGGATCACCTGTCTAAATGTATGCTTTTGATTTACTTTTCCCAGCTGTCAAATTCGATGTTCATAGATGGAGGCGATGCTTCATATTCTCCTCTTTTGTTATGGAACTAATTTGGATATTTTCATTGTTACTGTTCCTTTACTATTGTGTAAATTCTCAATTTTAGAGTGCTTTTTTTGTCTGTGTAATTTTGTTTTTATTCCCCAAAGACTTTCTAAAGTACTGTATCATAAAATCTTACAGAGTTATTTGTACTTTCTGTTTCAAGAAGATTTTAAAAATAGATTTTTAAAAACATTTTGTAAAAATTTGATACTATTTTTTTAAAGAAATAATTTTGTCAAAAGCGAGTACGAAGACTTTGATATTGTAATTTTAGCACACAAATACTTAGATGAAAGAAATATGATGGCATCATTTGTTTCATCTGTCACCTCACGAGTCCCACCTTCCTTCTATTGTACAATTTTTCTCATAAATATTACATGAAGTATATATATCTTCCTCTTTTTATCTCCAACTCTATTAGCCACCATCTAACGTTGTTCAGATGGCTAGACCTTCCCACCGCCCATTGTCTAATGATTATCCTTGGTGAAGTTTCTTAGAAGTGGCCCTTGTCTAATATAAATCGATATATCATCTGGTCTCTGTGTCATCATAGCTTAGAACGGTTAGCGTAATAAATTAGAGAAGAGACTGGTGTAAGATAAAGATCTGACAAAGTGTGTCTGAAACAGTGCCAGACAAACATCCCAAAAAATTAGCCTGCCTCGACTGGGGATCGAGCCTGAGACCTGTTTACCTAGATTTTATTACAAATATTACCACATGAGACCCACCTTACTTCTATGGAAAAAAATTTTTTTCTCATAAATACAACATGATTTCCAGATCCAAGAACTGTTAGGGACTGTTTATCATTCATATGGTATAAGATGGAACAATAGAACATCTTTATCATGGTTTGCAGATTAAAAAGCTGAAGATCTGATTTGTTATGTTGTGCAATATCCACAATAAGGGACTTTCCCTAGCCAACAACACTTGACATGTAGGATGAGACACGTTGCCAGCTCTATTACATTGCGAGCCAGATACTCATTTTACTTTTGAGAATGGTGAGAGAATTTGAGCCATTTCCAAATTGAAGGAGCAGGCACATGGTGGATGCAGTGCCTAATGTCCTTCTATCAAGTCCAGTCAAACTTGTTATTTAAAAGTTCACTTTGTACTTCAGGAGATTGTATCAGCTAATTTAGAAGTATGCAAGTGATTTGCAAATGAAATCGTCGAGTAATTATTGGAGGTTGAAAATTTGTGGCAAATTTTAATTTTTTAAAAGCTTGGCAATTGTTTTGTAGATTTGTGAATAAAACTCATTAAAACAAAAATAAGTGCTCTTCATATTGAAGATACTGTAGCTTGCTGTGTAATTATGTATTGCCTTGTGTCCTGTTTTTCAGCATTACCTTTCCTTATTCGTTACAAAATGAATCAGTTGATTTACAAGACCGTAATCAAAATCCGTTCATAATATTAATTCATTTTATGCACTTGTGTATATAGGTTTAAGTGTTGTTGATCAAAAAGATTATAATTATTTATACATTCAAAATAAACATAACAATACATAACAGAGAGTGTATTCCTCTTAGTGGGATCTTATGCATTTATATGGGTGAGACATTTAGGTGATCTCAAACTAAGTACATTGACGGTGTGCTCTTGGCCTTGGAATCTACATCTGTTCCCTATTTAAATCATTCCCCTTTGTCTTACCTTTTTCCTCAAGTCCTTCTGGGTGGGGATCCTGACCTCCCATAGCGGGCAGGGAGGTACATACTGTCTTCTTTCCCCTGGTATCTGTTTTCCAACATGCTTTCTGTCTTTGTCTTGGAATGAGGTTACTTGGTTTTGTCCTGGCCCTGATTGGGGTCCTGGCTGGGAGGGAAACAGTCAAATGCATAGTTATTGTTTTGGGAGATGATATTTTTTTTCCTTGTAAATCATCTCTCTGTTATGTATGATTATATGTTATTTTTAATGTATAGTGTAAGCATTTGAGTGTATTCCTCTTCGTTGGATTATGTGCTTGTGTCCGGATGAGACTTTATAGGTGATCTCAAACTAAGTACATTGGTGGTAGGCTCTTGCAATCTACATCTGATCCCTATTTGTACTCAGTTCCCCTTTGTCTTACTTTTTCTTGGGTGCTTTAATTGTAATTCTAGAACTTTTTACTATCCCATTTTCTTTCTTTTTACTGGCGCTGATATAACCTAAATGTGTTGCAAGCGCCGTAAAACCCTTAAAAACAAAAAAAACATCCTCAAGTCCTTTTAATTGTACATCTAGAATCTTTTCACTATCCCATTTTCTTCCTTTTTACTGGCGCTGATATTGCCTAAATGTGTTGCAAGCGCCATAAAACCCTTAAAAACATAAAAACCTCTTAATAGAAGCATGGATTTCTTTTCTCGTATCACATCCTGATGTTAGTTTGAGGTAGTAAGAAGTATAATATGATCAACTTTTTCATTTGGTGCGTATTTCTTTTTCTTTTTTTTAAAATTTTATTTTCTCAATGTTGCTTTTTTTCTTGTTTAATTTAGTTAAATGATTTTTGTAGATTATTCAAATCTGATCAGAGATTTTTTTTTGCCATATAATGCTTTTGTGATTTTTAGTTGTTCTTTAGATTGTTTTGTTTTATATTGAGTTTGAAATGTCAAATATTTATTTAAACCGAAATACAAATGTTGATTATTTCCACTATTTTGTTTCATCGCAATCTCAAAGTCCCTGTACATATGTTACATGTAAAGAATAGATTGGATTCTCAAAAACTCCATTGTGATATATACTTGCTTTAGGGATACAATGCTAAGTACACATGATTATGTTTTCTTTTTCATTCATGATTTGTATTCACTATGACATGTGATGTGTTCTATTATTATTATTTTAAAAAATCGATTGTTGGTCATATCCTCATAATGTGCAATAAAACTGGGGAGAGAGTTAATTGCATTTTATTAAGATTTTTATGAATTGTTGAATAAAGACTTGATACAAAAATTGTGACCCACCTCGTCAATCTAATATTATGTCAGATTAAACTGGATGAAATGAATTGAGTTTTTAGTAAAAAAAAAACCTAACAAACCCAAAAAACAATAAGAATTAACTTGTTTCAAAGTTCCAAGAAACAAAGTCCGTTCCTGGATCAAGGCGTTTATTTATTTTAACTCAAATTTATAAGTTCAACTTAACATTTATTTTTAGATATCAGGTTCACCCCATAAAGATACTGTATTGAGACAGTTGGTCACAAAATGAATTTTTATTTCATCATTATTGTTATTTTTTAGATTTCAATGAGTTCAGTGATTGTGCAGAAATTATGATACAGTGGGGAAAATGTTGTTTTGAATGTAAGTTGGTTTGTGTGTTTTAAGAGTATTCAGGGTTACTTCATATTTCAAAAAGATTATCTATTAACACTGATATCAGAGGATGAAATATCGGTAACATAGTTGTCCTAAAGACATTGCTTCTTAAAATTGTTTCAGAATATGCATTGTTTTTATTTTCTTTTGTTTTGTGAATATGAACATTAACCGTTTTCCATTAGTAGCAAGGTCATGTAATCCTAATGTAAGAAAAGATATTGATGCAAGGTTTGTCCTTTTGAATCAGTTGAGTGTATCCTTCGTGGCGGGATTCTTTGCTTGCGCCTAGAAGAGACTTTTAATGGAATGGTCCTGGAATCTTCTATTCTCTATTTGAATCAGTCCCCTTTGCCTTACTTTTTCTTTGGTGCTTTAACTTCAGAAACTCTTCCTCTCCCATTTTCCTTTTTACTTTCGCTGAAATGACCGATAAATGTTGCAGTAGTTATACTAGGGTTAACTGAAAGTCTAGAAGTATATTGAATATCTCTGAGTATATTCAACTCACCAATATAAACTTTACATCAAAATGTGTGTAATTTATTTTTCTATTAGGTCACCAAATTTTGTTTAGCTGCAATTTTTTGATTTTGATATATCTATGTGAAAGAACCCCTACTCCAACATGTCAGTTGAAGAAATCACACAAAATAAATATGCAATAAACAGCGTGCTGTTACTGAGTTCCTTACTGAAAAGAGGCATGAACCTGTAAATGTTCATAAACAGCTGAAACGTTTTATGGTGACTGGTATGTTTCTGAACAGTTCAAAGGTGGGTTAAGTGCTTTACTGGAACTGATGCTGTCTTCACCAACATTAATGAGCAGGCTGGCAGTAGTCAGCCACAAACTGCATCGAGCGAAGCAAATCAAGAGCAGACAAACATAGCTGAGTCAATCGTCTGATAAAACAATCAGACACTTTAGGTTGGTCACCTCTCGGTGGGCTATTTGACCTCCCATTGTGGGCAAGAGGTCACTTGCTGTGTCTTATACTTCCCTATATCTATTTTCCGGGTCGCTTTCTGTCTTTGGCATGGAACTGGATTACTTGATATTGTCCTGGAGCCCTTGGCTGAGATGGAAACAATCAAATGTATAGTATTCGTTTTTGGAGATGATATTTTTTACTTGTAAAATTTTAATTTATCCAAAACACATTCTGCTTAAGGAACAACAAACCTGCCCATATCAAGCCTTTGAGCAATATTGAGACTTATGTTATAATGCTTTTGAAAAGTGCTACAACTTTATTACTTGGGCTTAGTTACAGAAGAGTTTATTAATGCTATCTAGTCCGAATTGGCCGGTGCTGATACAGTAGGAAAGTTCTCCTGTAATTATAATATTAATACAGAATCTTTACAATTGGATTTCCACAGGTTGTTAGAAGGCTATAACTTTGTCTTATTTGTTATACTAAATTAAACTTACACAGCCGCTTTAGACTTGAAGAAGGCATTGCTTCACTATTATTTATTATTATTATTATCATCATAAATAATAATAATAATAATAATAATACTAATGTTGTTGTTTTTGCTGTTATTATTATTTCATTAGAATTAATATCATTTGTCTATCCTTTGAAGATTATATGAAAAAGTTTAAAAGTCTACCTTGTAAAAATTAACCTTCATCGCCAGTTTCAGAGTATAACAAGCTAGGGGGAAATGCATATTGACCTTTTTTATATTTTATAACTATCTTCCTTTCTACATGAAATGTATGAGATCGTTCAGTTGTTTCGTTTGGTTCATTTTGGACTGTTTAGTTGTAGTATTTTTTTCCCAATAAGTGGCTTGTTATGCTTTATTGATGGTATGCTGTTAAGCACTATTGTAACCAACACACAAAACTGTAACCTTCAACTTCAATTTTTATATACCAGAAAGAATTAAATGAGCAACTGCTCACATCTCTGTTCCAAAAAAATAATCAACACAGGAACGAGTGACGTCAAATTCGTTCAATGTATACGTCATCTTTATCTGAGCATTTTACATTTCAACTGTCCTTTATTGAGTATGCCTCTACTATGTTGGACAGTTTCATCGACTTTGTAATCATTATTCAGGGAGAATGTTTATAATATTATTCAATGATGCCAATACAGATCCATTCCATTCTTGCAAAACATAATCATCATTTTCTTTAATTTCTCATGTAAAATCCTTTGTAAATTAAACAAAATTGATAATGATTGTATCATAAACATTTCCCTTCATCACCCTAGACAAGATATTGTACCAAAAGCCTGTGAAAGAAAATAATTCCTGAGTCAGGGTACAGGGAATTCACAAGAGACTTGGATTTAGATTTTCCTGGTATTGATCTATCAGAGAAATAACTTAAATGCAAAAGATGTCTTTGGATTTTTAAAAGATCTGGGTCAACTATATCACTGTTTATGGATTATAAAGAAATGTGGTAAATGAGGATGGAAAGCAGGATGTTCCACGATTAATGTATGCCATGTATTTTTTATGTTACTCTTTATTCATCAAAAAGAATGTGTACATAGCATCTATGCACTTCTTATCAAATCCCTGTAAATGTAAATATATCTAAGGATATTTTAAAGCTAAATTATGATCCTACTTTTGTTTGTGAGAGTGTTTGTGGTTTTTTTTGTTTGTTTGTTTGTTTTTTTTTTTCATTTGATTGCCTTTTCACATTCAATATGCCGTGTGATAGGCAATGCATTTTATTCTCAAATTTTAAATATTTTCATGTCTGATAATGAGGTTGATGTGTCTATGAAATCATTTGAATGTTTGCTTTTCCTTTGGGTCCTGTGCCAGAGTTTAAATGAGATTTTGAGTTATGGCAGGTAGGTTGATTATTGCCACTTGGATCTATTTCTTTTCTCTCTTATCTTCAACTTCCCCTCTTTTTCTTAATTGTTCTTGGGTACCTGTGACCCAAGTGTGTTCCAGGCACTTGATTCTATTTGCCCTGTGTTTTGTGTACCATACTTTTTTTCCCCGTAAGCCTTAAATTGTTTTACGTTTTTAGTATAATTCATTTGTTTGTGTCTGGGTTTGACTAGGTGGTCCCTTTAGATAATGGATAGATTGCTCTTGTATCTATCAATGATCTCTGTTTGAACCAGTCCAATTGCCTTCTGTAATTTATTTTTGAGGATTCTTTTTTTTTCTTTTAAACATTTGAAGTATCGAAAATCTCCTAAAGGCAAATAAGAAATATCCCCCATTATATTTGCCACTTCCATGTGGCCCTCTGCCTTTGTCAGGAAAAAGAGTAATTCCGAGTTTTAAAAACAATTCTCACTCCCTTTTTTTCATTGTTTATAATTTTACATTCCAAATATGGTTACTGAGAAATTTTATATATATTTATCATTTTTTAAATTTTCGAATAGCAGTGAAAAGTTAGCTCGTCTCTCTCATAGCTTGGTTGCACAAAGAAAAAAAAAGGTCGTAAATAAATTTTAATTATTATTTTGGAAAGGATTATTAATTACCTTCATCACTGCCAG
>NC_088362.1:78463008-78470508 GCF_034508935.2 Berghia stephanieae
AGGGGGGGGGGGGAGGAGGAGATAGGGAGAGACACCTAAACACAGATGTCATTCACTGAATTGAATCCCAAACGATCTCTCTCTCTCTCTCTCTCTCTCTCTCTCTCTCTCTCTCTCTCTCTCTCTCTCTCTCTCTCTCTATCAACCTATCTATCTATCTCTCTTCTCTTCTCTTGGATTTCATTTAAAGCTAACAACAAACGAACACTGCTATAATATGGAAGTAGGAAGAGGTTTTAATAAGCATTGACACAAACCCAGATCGTTTGCGTGCTTGTGTGTTTCGGCACTCGACCAAATCCACATACGACGAACCCAAGGCTCAATTTACAGCGTTTACATCTCAGTGATATGTTACCTAGTGGACTCGGTCTTTCGTCTCTCATGTCAATATTTCTCGATATCGGTCAAAATATCGTAAAAAAGTCCACAAAACGGCCAAACAAAAACAACAACAAAAAAATTGAGAAAAAGAAATAAACAAAAAAAAAAAAAACAAACAAAACAAATTAAAAGACAATCGAGCAAACAGATAAAAAAAAAACACGTTAACAACGCAACTCCCCCCCCCCCCCCCCCCCCCCCCCCACACACACACAAAGACCCCCCCCCCCCCCCCCAAAAAAAAACAAACAAAAAAAAACAAAAAAAAAACCCCAAACAAAAACAAGCGAAAATAGAAACTGAAAGATAAAAACATGTAATAAACCAAACCAAACCAACACTGCGCATCGCAAACAATAGGACGTGGTCACTGGTCAATCAGTGTATGTTTTACCTTATAATATGTTGTAATAGGCAATACCTACTTGTTTGTCAGAATATACACAATCAACGTTGTCACTAGTGACGCCCGTTGGAACCTGCCTACGTAACAATAAATGGATTGTAAACATTCTTAATTTAATTTGTTGCCCTTTTGTCAAGTCGTGGAAGATGGTTAGCGCATGCGCCAATATTCTTCTCATGCCTCAGTTTTCTAGTGCATTATGGTAGTCGTAGATTGTAAAAATTATAACCGATATATGCACATTGTGAAGGATATTATATTTTATTCATATTACCTTTTTGGTTTTAGGCGACGTGTTGGTGCTTATTCATGGGTCTATTATCCGAAATTGTTATGGGCTCATTGTTATAATGGAAATACTCTCAAATCAACGCAAAATTTTGTCCATTACAAGAATGTTAAATCAAGCCCACAAAATGTGTATACGTTGGTTTTAGGAGTTTAAAGAAATTATCATCCCGCTTTAGATTTTGAGCTATCCACCAATATAATATTTGTAGATCATCATGGTGGTAATTAATTTATTTAACTTTTTTTTTTTCGGATTCAACATAAAATTACTAGAACCCGGATAAGAATAATGAATGCTGGTAATATCTAACGAATGACACTACAAGCATATAATTATGGACAAGGATATGTTTTACCTTGTCATCTCACAGTTGGTTATGATGGAAATTGTATTGATTGGTGAGTGTTCTTTTCTTTATATCTATTCCCCCCCCCCCTCCCCCCTCTATTTTCCCCCTCTTCAGGCCCATGGACAGACAAGGTATTATCCGTTTCACGCTATAGAAATTGGGATAAAACTCCGGCTCCATGGGCCTAAAGGCTCGGAAGGACTACTACTACTACTACTACTACTACTACTACTACTACTACTACTACTACTACTACTACTACTACTACTACTACTACTACTACTACTACTACTACTACTACTATCACTACTACAGCTCTGGGTGGGGATCCTGACCTCCCATAGTGGGCAGGGAGGTACATACTATGTCTTCTATCCCCTTATATCTGTTTTCCAACATGCTTTCTGTCTTTGTCTTGGAATGAGATTACTTTTTTTTTTTCCTGGCCCTGGTCGGAGTCCTGGCTGGGAGGGGAACAGTCAAATGCATAGTTATTGTTTTGGGAGATGATATTTTTTTCCTTGTAAATCATCTCTCTGTATGTATTAGTATATTTGTTATTTTTTAATGTATAATGTAAGCATCTGAGTGTATTCCTCCTTGTTGGATTTTGTGCTTGTGTCCGGATGAGACTTATAGGTGATCTCAAGCTAAGTACATTGATGGTATGCTCTTGGAATCTACATCTGATCCCTATTTGTTCCCAATTCCCCTTTGTCTTACTCTCTCTTGGGTGCTTTAATTGTAATTCTAGAACTTTCGACTATCCCATTTTCTTCCTTTTTACTGGCGCTGATATAACCTAAATGTGTTGCAAGCGCCGTAAAACCCTTAAAAACAAAAAAACAAACAAACTACTACAGCTGCTACTACTACTTCTACTACTACTACTACTACTACTACTACTACTACTACTACTACTACTACTACTACTACTACTACTACTACTACTACTACTACTACTATCACTACTACTACTACTACTACTACTACTACTACTACTACTACTACTACTACTACTACTACTACTACTACTACTACTACTACTACTACTTCTACTACTACTTATTGCTTAGGGCTACTGAAAAAAATATTAGTTCTATAAACCTGAGGTCTTAGAGCAATATCCACTTCAAGTGCCCAAAGTGCTTTACAAGGGGAACAAAGCCAACGTGGGACGAGACATGGCGCATGTAGGTGGTATATAAATATATATATATATATATAATATATATATATACACATATATATATATATATACATATATATATATATATATATATATATATATATATATATATATATATGTGTGTGTGTGTGTGTGTGTGTGTGTGTATAAAAAAAAAAAAATTAATGACAGAGACAATGTTTTTGGCGACCAAGTACTCATTTTACACCCGAGTAAGATGAAAGAATGAGAATAAAGAGTCTTTTCCAAATATCGAATTTGGCGCCGCCAAGTGCGGTCTTTTTCAATAACGGAATTTTGCGCCGCTAAGTGCAGGGCTCGAACCAGTGACCTACCGGTTTGAATGTGAATGTCATAAAGCGACACAATGATTAATGATAATTTACATTGTTGAGCAGTGATGCCCGTGTACTCAATTGATTCCACTGATGGTCAAGCATGCACAAGGTCTGCAACCGCAGGTGTGGATCGGCCCTGGGTTTCCCGACACGGGAGGGATATAGCGGCTAATGGTAATTTATTTATTTATTTATCTATTTATAATCTATTTATTCATTCATTCAAAAAAAAAATAATTATCCAGTGACCCGTGCTACTTTTTTGTTGTTGGTGTTGTTTCCTTTTGTTGACAATGATAATGTTTTGAAAGAACAAATCATATTATCTATTGCTCGATGGGGGAAAAAAAAAAACAAAAAAACCCAAACCAACTTGTATTTATCTACAGCCTGCACAAAATAATTGAGGAGAGGAGCGAGAGATTTATGAATGGAAAAAAAAAGTATTGCCCCAGCAATGAATTAGTTAATGAAAGAGAGTTTGTGAAGGAACCCCAGTGTTCTGATACGACGTGTTATCAAGGTGAAAACGCCGTAGAAAACTATTTTACATGGTTCGAGTTTATTTATTTCGAATTAGATAAGGGCTGAGAAAATTTCTTCTTTTTCTACAAGACTGAAATTATTACACTGATTTTTTATATGATCTTTATTCAAAACAGTTTTTTATGCCTCACCGCCTCAAAACTGTGTTAAATCAGTTAAATCTAACAAAGCTTGGATTAAGTGTTAATTATTACTTGACAACAATGAATATGCTTTTTAAAAAATCCATTTCAATAAATCCCAATTAACTGCCTTACTCTGGAAAAATAGTCATTATAACAAAATTAGGCTAGAAAACTCTTCCTTCAAATATCGATTATTTAAATGACCATCAGTTTGGCAAAAACTCTTAAACATTGGACTTCTGGAAGTCCCAAGTTTGAGATTTTTTTCCAAGATAAGGACTATTTAGATAAATTGATATTTGAAAGACGTCTTTTCTTGCCAATGCTTTTTTAAAATACGTGTTTTTCCAGAGTACGGCAATTGACTGGTTATGCATCAAAAGCTAAAATATCACTTTTCCAGTTAACTTAATTAAAATCAAACTTTGGCATTTTGTTCAAGATGATATAACACCGTTATAAGGTGAGAGATCACATAATACAATTCCCTCAGTGCGGTCCATTTTGCATCTAATCATTTCAGCAAATAGATTGTATGTAATGAACGCAGATGCCTATTCAGTTCAATGCTGTGGTTTCCTCGTCGAATGGCGGTACCAGGCAAGTCCCAGGGCTCGAGTGAGACCAATCACGTTCATGGTTTGGAGACCTATCACATCCACCACCAAGTTCAGGCTGGTTGGACAGTCTTCTCATTGGTATATGAAAGGTCAGGAATGTTTTGACATACAAATAAGTCTTTGATAAACCATTCTCTGTCTGAATGTTTGTTGTCGTTGTTGTTGTTGTTGTTGTTGTTGTTGTTGTTGTTGTTGTTGATGATATTATTGTTATTGTTGTTGCTGAATTTACTTGGTTTTCTTTTTTCAAATTTCAAAATTTTATCTGTTTGTTGTTTTTTTTTTTTTGTTGTTAATTATTAATGTTGTTTTGTTTTTGTTGTTTTGGGGTTGTTGTTGTTTTTTTTTGTTTTTTTTTTTTGTTTTTTTTTTTTTTTTGGTTATTTTTATCCAATTTCACATAGCCATTAAATATTGTCAAACAACACGATATAATACAAATATGATTATTTTTAAAATGTATACCACCGTTACAAAACGGTATTGTGTGGCTTTGGACAAGATATTGAAAGTTGATTTCTAAGTCAGAATCGCGAAGGCTTATTGGAATGGTTTTGCGCCATTGAGAAGAATGAATTTATATTTCTCAAACTATTTAAGTCTCAAATAGTAATTTTAACAGTTTTTACTCTAACTTATATGTGTTTCTGGGTGGGGTTGCTGACCTCCCATAGTGGGCAGGGGGGGTACATACCGTGTCTTCTATCCCCTTATATCTGTTTTTCAACATGTTTTCTGTCTTTGTCTTGGAATGAGATTACTTGGTTTTGTCCTGTCCCTGGCCGGAGTCCTCGCTGAGAGGGAAACAGTCAAATGCATAGTTATTGTTTTGGGAGATGATATTTTTTTCCTTGTAAATCATCTCTCTGTTCTGTATTATTATATTTGTTATTTTCAATGTATAATGTAAGCATTTGGGTGTATTCCTCTTTGTTGGATTTTGTGCTTGTGTCCGGATGAGACGTATAGGTGATCTCAAACTAAGTACATTGGTGGTATGCTCTTGGAATCTGCATCTGATCCCAATTTGATCCCAGTTCCCCTATGTCTTACTTTTTCTTTGGTGCTTTAATTGTAATTCTATAACTTTTTACTATCCCAGTTTCTTCCTTTTTACTGGCGCTGATATAATCTAAATGTATTGCAAGCGCCGTAAAACCCTTAAAAACAAAAACACACAAAAAAACATAACTTATATGTCCACAACGATATAATACCAAATGGAGGCGATAAATAAAAAATATTCTTAGACTTCTTGCTCATTAGAATACCCGATCGGTAGGGCATTCGACTCAAATTGCCTAGTGTGAATCTACATGTCTTCATGGTTTGAGTATTCCCCAAGGCTGATGGTGTGCCCTGGTATTCCCCTGTCCCTCTGACCACCCAGCAATGATTAGGTAGCTTGTTCTTTTAGATTTGGCCGACTGTAGTTTGCAATAGATTACGAGCATATCCAAAAGGTAACAAGAAATTATTATTGCCCATTTCGTGCTAATTTCCTATACCATTCTTTTAGACAAGTCAAGAAGTGTTGGAATAAGAGTCGACGACAGCGTTGATGAAGATATTGAACCTCTAACTGTCCAAAAAGGTGACCTTATAGGATGGTAAGGTGAATTTATTGTATGTAAACTTTTCAGTTCTAAATTGGAAATTCGATAATAAATAGTCACTGCCATTAACCCTCTCCTTACCAACCATAGGAAAATCGTCACATTCGTTACGATCCAACCAGCACTTGTATCATTCAGATTTCTTTTGTAAATCACAAAATTGAAAGAAAAATGTTTTATTATAGCTATAAAAACGTGACAATGTGTTGTAGAGTTCATTTTGCTGATCAATATTATGCATAGAATCTAATTGTTGTTTGTTTGTTTTTTTAAAGAAAAAGCTATTTTTGTTTTGGTTGGGTGTGAAGTTTTGGGAAAAATTCTGAAAATGGCTGGTAAGGAAGGGGTTAAAGTCAAATGGTATTACACATTTTATGCTCGAAAAAATTGATGCAACAATCATCATCATCATCATCATCATCATCATCATCATCATCATCATCATCATCATCATCATCATCATGGAATTGTAGTCGTCGTCATCATCATCACCATCACCCCCCACAACTATAGTCATAGGCACACATTGTCATCTTCATTATCGTAACCAGCATTGATAACAATTCAACTCAATTCAAAAGTTTTTTTTCTAGGCATTTGCCAATAAAAATCATACATTAACTCACATTGCCAATCAACAAAAGAAAATAGATCTTGGTACAATCAATAATGAACCAAAGTAAACAAAAGAGGGAAAAATTGATTTTTGAACCCCCCCCCCCCCACCCCCAAAGAAAAAAAAATTCCAATAACAATCACAAATCACGCCCCTCCCCCCCTCTCTCTCTCTCTCTCTCTCTCTCTCTCTCTCTCTCTCTCTCTCTCTCTCTCTCTCCCTCCCTCTTTCTTTATCCTCATCCTCCTCCTCTCTCCCACTCTCTCTCCCCTCTTTTCTCCCACAGGCACAGCTACAAAGGGGATGTAATCACCTACTCTCCGTCTTCCCACATTCATGGATCAACCATCGTAATGTGGGAGATGAACATGTCATCTGTGCCAACGGAATGGGAAATGGATTTGTCCACGGGGAAGACACTAAACAGAGTATACGGCCTTCAAGCTGTCTCAGAACCAGGTAGACGTTTTACATCCCATTACTCTTAACTGATATATATTTATATATTTGTAATTCTTTTTGAAGACCCCAATTATAGGCTTTTTTTGACATTGTTATAATGGAGTATTTGGTTTATCAGACATGTAAATACGTACACTCGCTCCGATGACACGTAATCCGGCTTTATGAAAATATAAATTGCGGAGCAGAAATAGATAAAAAAACAAAAACAAAAAAAGAAAAAAAAAGCCCAAACAAAAAACAAAAACAAAAACAACAACAACAACAAAACAAAACATAAACAAAGAATGTGGAAAGGTATGTGAGAAAAAATAGTAAAAATAATTACAAAAAAAAAAAATTGATTTTAAAAATCAGCTTTTCTCGCCTGGGACTCGGACCTTCGAATAAGACGACGACGACGATGATGAGACGATGATGTTGTTGATGATAATGATGATGATGATGGTGATGATGATGATGATGATGATGATGATGATGATGATGATGATGATGATGATGATGATGATGACACTGATCATAATGATGTTTTAAAAATTAAGATTTAAAACAATGAT
>NC_088362.1:78475508-78480508 GCF_034508935.2 Berghia stephanieae
TTGGTTTTCTCAACAATTGAATTAGTATACGAGAAATACTCTTCTGAGTAAGGAGAGAGTTGAATTCTAAGTTATAGAGGAAATAAATACGTTTAAAGGAAGGGTGGGCAGATTCCGTACTTGCCCGTCCTGAAGCTAATACATAAGATGGTTCGCGACGAAGAGACGGGAAGCTAGGGGTTGGTTGGGGAAGGAGTAAAGATAACACGGTCGTTATTGTGATAGTATAACGAATGCATGAGGAGAGATTGATAAAATTCTTTTGTCTTAATTGTATTGTGTGAATTATTGGCGAAAGCCTAAGATTAAATAAACTTTGTAATATCGTATGGTGGTAACCATCATTGTCGACGACATCGTCGTTGTCATCATCATCATCATCATCATCATCATCATCATCATCATCATCATCATCATCATCATCATCATCATCGATGGACGAACCTCTTGGCAAGAATAATGTGAGTGAAAATTTACATTTATATATTAGCTCTAACCACCATTATCGAGCACTTTCGTACCTACAAGTACCCGCCAACACTCATATATATATATATATATATATATATATATATATATATATATATATATATATATATATATATATATATATATATATATATATATATATATATATATATATTTTTTTTTTTTTTTTTTTTTTTAAATTATAATTTTTTTTTCACCTTTAAAACAAAATATTTCAACCACAAATAATCACATTCACAATGAAATGACAATACCAGTAGATTTTAATTATTCCAAAAGTAATCAAAAAATAATCACGAAAGAGAATACAACTAAAAAATAAAGCGACGAGACATAATGCGACAACACCTTGACAATAGAAGTCCATTTCGTTCACTCGAAAAATTAAAGAGATGCTTTAATCCCTCAACGGCGAGATTAATATTTCTGTTACATTACTGGTTTTCAGTAGTATGTAGTAACCTTAAAGTTTTCATCGAAAAGCAACAACAGCGATATGACTCAAGTTTCATTCAGAGCTGAAATTGCATCATTTTTACTGCTGTCTTGGTGGTTAGAATGATTGTGCCGGTGGTGGTAGTGGTTGGAATAGTGGTAGCGGTGGTGGTGGTGGTGGAGGAGGAGGAGGAAGACGAGGCGGTGAGGGAGGATGTAATTATGATAGTGGTTTTGGTGGTGCTGTTGGTTAGAATGATAGTTGTGGAGACGATTGTTGTACTTGTTGTTAATATTGTTGTTGTTGTTGTTGTTGTTGTTGTTGTTGTTGTTGTTGTTGTTGTTGTTAATGATGATGATGATGATGATGATGATGATGATGATGATGATGATGATGATGACAACGACGATGTCGTCGACAATGATGGTTACCACCATACGATATTACAAAGTTTATTTAATCTTAGGCTTTCGCCAATAATTCACACAATACAATTAAGACAAAAGAATTTTATCAATCTCTCCTCATGCATTCGTTATACTATCACAATAACGACCGTGTTATCTTTACTCCTTCCCCAACCAACCCCTAGCTTCCCGTCTCTTCGTCGCGAACCATCTTATGTATTAGCTTCAGGACGGGCAAGTACGGAATCTGCCCACCCTTCCTTTAAACGTATTTATTTCCTCTATAACTTAGAATTCAACTCTCTCCTTACTCAGAAGAGTATTTCTCGTATACTAATTCAATTGTTGAGAAAACCAAAATGGTGGTTGTATTTTATATATTTATTTAGTCGTGACTTTTGAATAAAAGTGTTTTGTTTTATTAGAGGGAATACAATAGAAAATTACATTGTTTTGCAAAATTATTTTGTCTGGCAATAAAAATACAGCGGTAATTACTTTAAGAATAATAAAAAAAAAGAACTAACAAATTAATTTGTTAAAAAACAAAAACAAAAAAAACAACAAAAAAACAAATAAGAAAACAATTTAAATCAATGAGTTTTGAGAAGTACTTAATGAAAACGAGAAAAAAAAAAAGAAATAATTTAAATGGATAAACAAATATATAAAAACAACACAAATTAATACTAAATTGATATAATATTAGTAAGTTAATAAATTTAATTCAATACTGGAACCTTCCCAAAGTCATTACATCAATGGTACCAGCACAAGTAAGGCAATAAATAAGAAAAAGTTCGTTTGCCAAAAGCTCTATTCAGTGTTCACTGGTTATTAAGGTGGGCTCATTTGAATTAGCCCGACCTAGTACTAGAGAGGCCAGACAGCAAAAATCGGAGTTAGTTCACCGTCAGGCGACGTGACGATGAGATGACGATTTGGGCGGAGTGGAGTGGTTGGGGGGGGGGGGGGGGGGGGGGGGGGGGGGGGGGGGTGAAAAAAGAACAGGAGCGTATCCTGGTTTATGCATTACGGGATGCATGGTGATTCGCAATCAATCAAAAATACACACAAATTGATTTCAGTACGAAGTATCAAGTTTAAGTAGTAACTTTTGAAATTATCTAATTTAAATTTGATTATTTCGGACCTGGTAATACAGCTTATAACTTGAAAAAACAGGCTGGTATTTGCCCACCCTGCCCATTATTACCAGCCGTCCCTGGTAGTGTAGTAGTAGTAGTAGTAGTAGTAGTAGTAGTAGTAGTAATGTATAGTAGTATAGTAGTAGTAGTAGTAGTAGTATAGTAGTAGTAGTAATAGTAGTAGTAGTAGTAGTAGTAGTAGTAGTAATAGTAGTAGTAGTAGTAGTAGTAGTAGTAGTAGTAGTAGTAGTAGTAGTAGTAGTAGTAGTAGTAGTAGTAATGGTGGGGGTGTTGATTCCACACTAATGTAATATATTTCGGAAGAGCAGAAAATGTATTTAAGCTAAATCAAATTGCAAATCAGATATTATGTTCTCTTGATTTTTTAATCTCGTCTAGTCCTTCAGAGTCACAAGGCTCATGGAGCTGCAGTTTATTCCGGTTTCTATAGCGTTAAACACACAATGGAAATTCTTACTTTCCCCTCGAAAGGAGCCGAAGTTCATGCCAGTTAATATAGCGTTAAATGGGCAATATCAATTGCTTGCTACCCTTCGGAAAAGACACTTCTATCGCAAATCTATCACCAAATCTCCAGCTAGCTCAACTACGCAATCACTGCTAGGTGGACAGGGATCATAAAAAATCTCGACTGCACGTAGTCCTTTTCGCATAAAACGAATGCTCTGGAAACTGAGTTCTCAACACCTCCCTCAAACCCCCCCCCCACCCCAATCACACACCTTTGTAATTTTAAAAAGATATTATGACAATGAGATGAAATGTGAATGTAAACGCAATCATTTAATTACGATTTAGTTGATTTCAGTCATTACTTTATCATAGTTGTGACCCATCCCGTCAGTCTGGTGTTATGTCGAGATGGAATATATAAAGATTTTAAAGTCAAATGCTAAGAATTATGACATTTAAGTTTTTTTGGTGTATGTAACAAACTTCACTATCCTCCATGAAGGCATCAATTTCCACCCCTGGGTCTTCATGTCACGCTCCATGGTCCTTCTCCAAGTCTCCAAAGGTCTTCCTCTCCTCCTTGTTCCCAGGCTCACATTGACGTATTGCATGTATTACCGTTTTGGGACACTTGATCGCATTTACTGATTGAAAAAACAAACAAACGCTGTTTCATTTATTTTTCAGAAAGGGTCAGTTTTGTTAAAAGATGTAGACAGTTTGTTCACTGACCCTGATGGTAATGAGCTAGAATTACACCTCAACCGGAAGGAGGCCCTTAATTCTTCATACTTTGAATTTGCTGGTGAGCTTGATGCTGTCATTTTGTCAAAAGACCTAAAAGTGCAAAAGATGGACTCTCCATCGACTGTGTCATTTGAAATGATTGCATTTGATGGATACCTCAGTGGCCAGATGAAGGTTGTGGTAAGAACTTAAGATTTTATCCTAGGACATTGATTGCAACTTTCCTCTATGCATGACCTTTTGACACAACCGGTTTGGAAATCTCATCCTCCTCCTCCTTCTTTTTCTTCATCTCTTCCTTCTCTTTATCTCCTCTTTTTCCTTCCCTAACTTTTTCTTTTTCACATAGACCGACTACTTCGACAAAATTGATACATAACTGTTGGATTTTTTATTGAGATAAAAATTAAAAATGTGTTGCATTTTGATAGTACTAAACCGTTTTCGACAATTTGGTCTCATCGGTTAATCTGTATTTTAAAAAAGGGAGGGGTCAAAGAAATATGATATAAGCAAAGACACCATTAAAAATTTAAACTAAAAAAATACCTTTATACACGCCCCAGGAAAAATTTGTCTTTGGCATCTATTCCAAAGGAAAACTGGAATAATTCACGTGTCAGCCGCAGTACGGCCCCGCAAAATTAGGTAGGGCGGATTGACTTTCTCAAAGTCACACAGCGCTGGGTAGCCGAACTTGGTACCCTGGTACGAAGCAAAGACCATACCGCTGAGTCACGCTGCCTCTGCTGTCCTAACATATTCACCAAGAGTTCTTTCCATTTTAGTCACATGACCTTAGCGCCATCAATAATAGAATGTTATTTGCTATGATTTTTCCTTCAATTTCGCAACTACCTCATGAGTAAATCCTTCAAACCTTCAGCTTCGAATGGCCTACAAAAACTCTAGACCCAAGATACTAAATCTTCCAACAAACATTACAATAATGGAGGACGAGTTTGATGTTGGTCAGATTGTATTCAATGCAGTCGTCCAAGACGAGGATGTTGGAGATGACATCAAATTTATTTGGTCATCTCACCGGGACAATTACGACGAGAAGGCAATATTCTCTGTCAATCGAACGAGTGAGTAACAAATTTAACAAATATGATAGTTTTTCTTATGTTAACTATAAATATACAAAATTCAGAAAAAGGAAGTGGGGATGGATAGCTTATGCACTTAGAAAACATGCCCGCGACAACCACAAGACCGGCTCTGACATGGACCCTTAAGGTGGAAGAAGACCAGGGAGGCCAAGAAATAGTTGGCAAAGAAGCACGGTGGAGGAAG
>NC_088362.1:78483008-78535508 GCF_034508935.2 Berghia stephanieae
TCCGTCATTTTCGACCATCCCGTTAGTGATCATGCTCATAGTCGCTTTAATTTTATTCCAATACGAAACACCGTATGGTAAAGCTACATACTCCACCCCAAAGGGGGAGAGTGGAAATAGACATAGATTGTCCTGTATGCCATTAAATAAGCTCTCATGAACGGATGATCGTCGGGGAACTTGCGGGAAGCTGCCTTCGGATCATTGGCCTTCACTATCAACTCGTACAACGTCTATCCCGTCCATTGATTGATGTTATCCAGTCACCTTTCCTTTGACTTCTTCTCCATTGACCTTCTACTGTGTCTTGCATAACTGTCTGGCACAAGCTGTTGTGTCTGACCAGATGTCCAAACCATGGAAATGTCCTACTTTCTGTCTTCTCGTCAGTTTTTCCACATCTCCAAGAACAGCCTTGTTAGTTCTATGTTCCAGATATGACACAGGTAGAGATTTCTGGAAACTCCTGCTCTCAAACACATTTATTCGCCTTTCTAATCTCGCATTCATCGTCCAGGCTTCACTACCATAAAGTGAAAAGGACGGAAACAGTGACATGTACAATCTGATTTTGAATGAAAGCTCATTTGGCTTTTCCATGTCTTGTTTAGTCCAGCCGTGCGTATCATTTATTTGACCTCCGTTGTGCTCCTTCCATTCTCAGTCAGTGACACTCCAAGATATTTGAAGGTTGCAACCTGCTGTAACGTCTTGTCATTTCTGGTGTTTTTAACTGTTGACTAGAATCTGTGATTTATCTTTGTTAATTTCCATATCGTATTTAGATGCCGTTAGAGATTGTAATTCTTGTTAAACAAGTGTGATGTAATCAGCAAAGCGTATGTGACATATCTGCCCATGATAGGGTAGACGATTGATGTTTCTGAGGGTTCTTGTTTCTTCTTTCAAGATATACGTAAGTTAAATAAGGTTGAAGAGAGTATGCATCCATGTCTAACTCCTGCCGTTGTTTTGAAAAATGGTCCTTGTTGGTTGTCATATAGGGCAGCACTGCAAGTACTCTTGCTAAAATCAAACCACAATGACCAAAGGCTTAAATTACAATCTGTGTCATCTTCAGGTAAGTGACTATGGAGGTTTGACAGATGACACTATACTAGAGATTGTTGTGCAAGACGAGAACGACAATGCTCCAGTCGTAGAAAATGATGGGGAGACCTTTCACATCTCGGATCAGGTCTATCCCGGACTCAGGTTAGTTCATTATCCCTTCATAAATAATCATCACACTATAACCCATCACACTGAAGCATATTTGGAGTTTGAATAACACAGCAACAACGTAACTCGCAAATCTCATTTTGATAAATTAAATAAGAGTCAGCAAACAATTAATTGCCAGGTGGCTGGGGCAGAAGACTGAAAAATAAACATCTGATATACTGGGCAATCACTGTTCATTTCAGCTCTTTTGAGTAGCCCTACCTATTGACTCACATCGCCCCTTCAAAGGTCATAAATAAAATAGTTTGTGATTATAAAAAAACAGAAAGAGGCAGGCTACTGAGAACAAATCTAGCGCACCTATATAGACTGGGCTTGTTGAGGATTACAAGACCCCGAAAGAACCCAGCATGGATTGTGAGTCTCGGAGTTTGTCATTAGGTCCCGTCACCAAACGTATATATGGCATCGAATCCATAGGCCCCTCACCCCCCCCCCCCCCCCCAAAAAAAAAAAAACAAAAAAAAAAAACCCCAAACAAAATTTTATATTTGAGGAGAAGTAAAGGCTCTTACGAACAGGCAATCTATAATACTACTATATTTCGGACATAAACATAGATCGAGACGAATATTTTTTGAGTCCACGGGTAATAGAATTACCCTTTATTTATTTTTGGGTCAACGGGTAATAGAGTTACCCATAATTTAAGAAAGGTTGGCAAGTTACCAGTATATCAATATGTAAAAAATAGTTTTATCATTTTTAGATTTGCCGGTAATTCTATGCTCGATGATAAATATTAAACATTGGCTTTACGGAACAATGCTGACCCCCAAACCTTAAAAAAAAAAGAATTAATAGATTATTATTATTTGAGAGTATCAAGAGATTTTTTATAATTACGTCATCATTTTCAGTTGCGGATGTGCTAGAATTGTATAGAATCAAATATAATCGCAATGAAATCCAATTGTCAAATTATGGAGTATTACGCCTAGCAGATTTTCTTAGTATTAATTTGAGTCAACGGACGATAGAATTAGTCTGAAATTGAAAAAAAGGTTTGCAAGTTATTCGAATAATATCAGTCTGTAAAAAAGTTTTATAATTTATAGATTTGCCTGATATTCTGTGCTCGATGACAAAAATTTAACATTGGCAATACGGAACAATGTTGACCCCAACCCTATTAAAAAAAAAAAAAGAATAGATTATTATAATTGTTATTATTACTATGTCTTCAATACCATTGCTAACATACAGAAGAGACTGTGCTTGAGCTTTTATCATTAACTTGTATTTTGTTGTTACTTTATTTAAACTTAATGTTCATTTCTTATGATATACTCTGTGAAATATCACTGCGCCGTATTGGAGTAACAATGTATTGTTTTACTTCTAAAATTAATCTTCACTGCTTCATTCACAGAATTGGTCAAATCAAGGCAACAGATTTAGATTCTGACTTGAATGGAAAACTCTCATTTCAAGTGATCGGTTCCTCTTTGAATGACACATCTCAGTACTTTGCTATTTCCAGCAGCTCGGGCTGGTTGGTTTCAACAGGCCAAAGTCCTCCAGCGGAATGGATTAGCCTGTATATTGCAGTGTCTGATCATGGAACTCCAGCTCTTATAACAATGATTACAGTGAATATCATCATAAAGCCTGGCAATGACACTAATAATAATGATCAAGACATTAGAAGCTTGGACCACAACAGCAACATTAATGATGATACTGAAGACGACGTCTTTGCCGAACAATTAAATAAATATAAAAAATATCCTAATACATCTGGAGAGAGGCACGTTGGTTCTAAATCACATCCTGAGAGGAAAGCAGCCATTTTGATTCTTATAGCCATCTGTTGTCTTCTCATTGCTGTGTCAGTCGCTCTTGGATATCATTTATGGAAAGCCAAGAAATTGCTCAGGTAAATTTTCAACTTTTTAAAACAGTACTTTTTTAAATGTTAAAAAAGATAGGATATTATGATTCTGAAAAACAACAACTAAACCCCCCTCTCCCCCCCAAATAAATCTACCAGTTGTATTCAGAAAAACAAAACTATGATAATATTTGTGACCGACAATACTTTATTAACTTAGACAACTTTGGTAGAGAAGTGGTGAACATCGATCATCTGTCTACTTTGGAGAGGTCTAAAGCAAAGTCATGTATAAAGTCAACCGCAACCCTTTAGTAATAATAGATGCATCTGTCACTGTTAATGATGATCTTGTCGTGAATTGTGCGGTTGTCAGCATGTCTTCTGCTTGTTGAATTTCTTTTGTTATATTTGTCCATGTATCCTTGTCTCGTGCCAACGTTTTGAGAGCAAGCAGATCATGGTCCGTTTTTAGTTTTGATGGAGTAGTTGTTTGTAAAGATGCAAATTCTCCTGGTGTTGATTGGAGCATACGAAGGAATGTCTGCAGGTCGGTATTTAGTGTTGTTGGTAGAGATCTTGGTGTTAATAGAATCTCGATATAATTCTTTCTTTTGGTGAGATTTGATCGATCAATTAAATTAAAAAATTAATAATGAAAAAAATGCAGCAATATTTCTTAACAAAAACATTGACACTATTATCAAAATGTAGGGCAGTATAGCATAAGTTAGTGTGGTCTCAGTAAAAGTTAAAGTCTGATGATTGGCATTTTTTATTCATTGAAATCCGTTGATAATACACCATGCCATGGTTAAGCCTGAAGAAGAAAAAAAAAATCCAACAAAACAACTACGTAATATTAAAAAAAAACCCAAATGTTGAATTTGAAATTGATGTAAACATCAGAAGAGGCTTGAGTGAAAACTGCAACATCCGTGCATTGAAAAATCAAAGTGGATCTCTTTATGCATGATGAGCATCCAACTACGTTTCATTTTCTCTTCCATTCTTTACATTTTGTTGACAGGGTTACTGGAAGCCATTCAGGAACACACCACGAGTACAGGTAAATAAATTACATTCACCACAAGGACTTTTAATAATACGACATATTCTATAAATTCATCGATTTAATGCAAATAGATATGATATGAATAATTCGACCTTGTACCACTGGTGTGGCTTTCTTAGCAACAATATTGTAATATACTATATGGTTTTGACAAAAAGGCAGATTGATTTTCTGTCACATCTCAAGTGGTTTGCAAGTCGAATGAATGAATTTTGTTCATCAGAGCTGTTAACTTCTATACAAGTACAAGAAATAGTGTAAGGTTGCTTGTCAAAAGCGGTAAGATTTTGGAGATAACTTGAAACTGTAAACCTGCAGTGATTTTTCTCAAAGATATATTGGAAAATAATTTGAGTATTTGTGTGGGTAATGTTAATTTAATGTCTTGATATTTGGAAAATAAAAAATAAGAAATATGATAGCAAACACATCACTATTGTTGCAAATGAATAGTTAAGATGTTGGTCGTTTAGACATTAAAAAAAATTAAAAATTATTGTCGTTATTCAGGGTTTTTGCTAAAATATAGAGGGTTTTTAAGAAACTACTAACAAATTACATATAGGAAAAATAATTGGGACCTGGGCACCATGTCACTATTGAGGGAATGTCACTATAAGCGAATGTCATAATTGAGAGGTTGCACTGTAAAAATAAGCATTTTCAGATAAAATTGGCAGCGCTGTTGTGTATAAATTATAAAGATTACTAACTTTTGTGATGAATCAATAAGAGCATTAAACATATTTCGTTTTTGTATATCCTTCAGCTTCCCTTGGATTCCAAGACAAATAAATGGAGACGGTAAGAAAAAAAAAACGTTTTTAAAAATAATCACAGTTAATGTTGCTTGTCTAAGTCAGTGCTTTCCAACCGGGTGTACTAGTACTAGTTTGATAGTGAACTGTGGGTTTTCCAACATACTGACTCTACGAAAGCAACTTCAGATATTTAATGGAGACACCATTTGTGGATTTTGATATCACATTTGTTACCTCAGAATGTATCCCCCCCCCCCCATTAAAATCGATGTAATTTTACTGTTTGTGATGACAGGGCTGTAAAGATTTTTAGTAAAAGTTGAAAAAGTGTACGAATTCAAAAAAGGCTTAGAAGCACTGGTCTAGTAAAAATATTTTACGTTTGATTCTTATTTGGCTAAAAAAAAAAACTAAAATATATTAATAAGAATAATTTTTCTTTTGTCATTAATCAGATGATGATACAGAGACTAATAATGCAACTGGTAACTTTTTGGGTACTTCAATCATCAATCAGAACTGCACCTACCAACAAGTCTCCCAGGACCAAGAGTCTTTTACCATCTGTAACAATGAAAGCAATCCTTTCTCCATCAATTTCAAAGCAGGAGAAAAGTTTCCTAACATAGATTGCCAAAGTCACCAAAGATTACAACATAATGACAAGCATTTTGATATCATCTCCTTAAGTGAAGAGAATGATGAAAGTTACCAGCACGAGGACAAAAACTTCAACCGTGTTGCCAAGCATTTTGTTGAAAAAGACAAGATAAAGACATTAAATATTCAATATGATTCTTTTTGTGAAACCCCAATAAAATGTCAAGTAGAGAATAGAGAGCAAAATGAACCAATTAGACAGATAAGTTCCACTCACGCTGAAGAAAAATTGACCCCCTTTTAAATTTCATTTAAAAGATTAAATGATAAAGGGCAAATGTAAAATTTTAAAACACAGTTTATTGGGTATAATCAAGGTAATCATCTATATTAAAATCAAACGACAAAAAAAAAATAAATTTACAATTACCTGAGATTTCACACATTCTCATCTTGCTGATCTAACTAGAACCCTGATCCATTCATCCATATCCATCTACAGACCAAATTTCAAGGAACTGAAATATCCCGTAAAACACACACACACACACCCACACATAAATATTATGTTACACACCCATTTACACATGCATGCACTCACATCTTCCACACTGTTTAAAATACATAATCAATGAGCATTGGATGAATAAATTATGTAAAGTTATGAATTAATAAATTATGAAAAGTACAGATAAGTGTCTTATTTCCTATTTTTCTTTTTCAATGTCTGCCCTTGTCCAGAGAAAGCTTCAAACATTTTCTCCTCTTCTTCAGAGTTTCCATTTTGGGTTGGGCGGACTAATCGGATAAAGGATATTGTACCTCTCTTGAAATTATAGTTTGGAATTCCTCTGTAAAAGAAAAAAAAAGAAAAAAAGAATACAAACTTATATTAAATAACGATCAAAAAGAGAAAGGACAAATTAAATCAGTCAAACCTATTGAAAAATTTGATTTATCTTGTAAATAAAATATTCTTGCACCACCTGAGGCCATTTCAGTGCCTGAGCAAAGAAAGGTGGTACGACACACACACGATTTTTTAAAAGATTAAAGTTAAGGTGGCTGCAACGTTCATGGGCCACAGGTTCCCAGGAAAAGGTGAGACAAAGAAGGAGGATATATTTTGACATAGATATACCTTATAAGCGATTATCCCCTGTAACCAAATCATTAAATAATGAGAGAGAGAGAGAGAGAGAGAGAGAGAGAGAGAGAGAGAGAGAGAGAGAGAGAGAGAGAGAGAGAGAGAGAGAGAGAGTGGGAGGCCTAATTCTACTCAACTTCTAAGTCCTATGGAAGTCATTCTGATATATACTTGGGAAGAATCCTTTGATACCAGCAAATAAACCCATTATTTTTTTCTTCTTTCTAATATCAAAGCTAAAAGCTACAGAGGAAAACTGATCACAAGCCAACCAATCACACGACAAAATTAAAAAAAAAAAAAAACCAAAAAAAAAAAAAAAAAAAAAAAAAAAAAATAAAATAATAATTAACTTTTTATTTAACTATAATATATATCATAATATAATTTATTTATATAATAGATATATATAAAGAATATAGAAATCATAATTTATTTAATATATATATATATATATATATATATATATTATATATATATATATATATATATAAAAGATCGATGACTAGAAGCTTTAGAATATGATCTTAAAGAAGTACATGAAATTGCACACAATTTTTTTCTTTAATCTTGGAGATTAATCAACAAAGCTCAATCTCTGAGCCTTGTAGATAATAGCAGAATAAAAAAGCAAAAGGTCAGAAAGTCACTCCCAATTTTACTGTTTCAGATAAAACAGACTACCTTCTTTTGTTCAAGTAATGAGTCAATCATAAAAAAAGTCTATACACTCGAAGCACCCACCCAACCATTTTAGATAAATTCAGTCTTACCTTCTCTGCATCCCATTTCCTGATGGTGTTGGGGAATCACTTTCTGTTCCCTTTTTCTTTCCATCAAGTCTGTTCCCCATTCCACCAAATGGCTATTTCAAGATAAAAAACAAAACAAAACAAAAATAACAAATAAAAAGAAAGAATCCAAAAAAAAAAAATTAATGATGATTAACTGTTGTACATAAACCTTTCCTTTACGCATGTAACAATATACCCCAATTATTCATAGTTGGAAATCATATTGTTTCCTGTTTGCTATTCTTTGGAGAGGGTTTTCGTCAATTGAAAAGTACTTTCCGCAAGAGTTTCCAGACCCTGCAACCCAAATACTGCTATGTGGACTCATCCTGGGATTGAAAACAGTCCCATTACTGATAGAGTCAAGTGCTTTATTAATTCAGCTAACAGGACTACTTCTGCCAAAATATGGACAATATCTATTAACCACATCAGGATCAAATTTTTTACCATCTCAAAACGACATTATGTCAGGATGAAATATAAGCTGAAAATGGACCTTTAATTTAATGACACTAGAAAAACAATTATTTTCTTCATGTTGCAGTTCACTAAATGTTATTCGCTCTTTTTTAATAAACATCTGTGTGTTTGAAAAGGTGCCAAAGAAAGAAAGAAAAATGCAAGAAAAAAACATCTCAAAATCAGTCTTCCTTGACTAGGGATCAAACCGCAGACCTCCTGATTATCAGTCAGACGTGCTGCCATTACACCACAGAGGTACATGATTGGGTTAATTTTAAAAACAGCCGAAAATTTCCAAAAAAATCCTAAAATTCAGGAACTACGAGGAAGATTTTCATCACAGAAGACGCTTTAAATCTAAATTTAATTTTAAGTGATTCCAATTTTGATCTTAATTTCAAATTGCAATTATTGTATATCTATACATTTTTTTTTTTCAAATGATATTGTAATTAATCAATCAAATGTCTTTAGTTAGAATAAGTTATTAATGCTAGTGAGGAATATTGGGGTAAGTATGTGTGTGTATGTCCAAATGTGAGTGTAAATGTATCTGTCTGTGAGTTTGTGTGCATGTCTGTTTCATTATATGTGTTCTCAAAATTAAATTGCCAATGAATGATTGTTTGAATGCAATTGATATTGCAAAGTGTCGCCGAGCACTTATGTGGGAGTTGAGAGCTATATAAGTGACTTATTATTGTTGTTGTTATTAGATTTTGTCTTACCCTGAATGTTGTGTCTTCTTCTGCACTATCTGTTTCCATATGGTCCTGTATATCAGTAAAAGAAGAAAATCCAAAATTAATGTATAAAATTGAACATGAAAAATAGATTTGGATAAAACTCCCATGTATTTAAATGGCTCTCTGTGCCATGCTCAACACACTCTACTCTTGTCCATAATAAAATGTCTTTACAAAATACTAAGGTAAAACAAAAGAGCTCTGAATAAACATTTAAATTCCCCACATCCACTCTACCCTAAAAAAAAACAAACCCAAAAACACCCCCACAAAAACAACAACACAAAAACTTCTGAAAAACAAAAGAAAGCGACAACAATGAACCTGAAAAACAAAATGAAAAGACAACAGAAAAAACCCCCCAAAAAAACAATATAAAAATGTCCCGGTATTTTAAAAATTTTAAGACACAATCAATAACTATTATACTATACAAATAAAATACAATCAAATTGAAATTAAAAAAAAAAAAGATCAAAATTATGTCTACGATAGAACTTGTCGATTTCTTCCCCCAAAAAGCTGAACAGTAAAATAAAATCTTACATCCCAGGTAATGTAATTACATAGCAGTCAACTTTTCAAAGAACAAAAACAGGGCACCCTAACACATAATACTGTCGTGACCCAAAACAGCAGTGTGTTTGGACTACATTGAATAAAATCTAGATTTAGAGTCATTTTCTGCTTCTAGTTTTCGTTTGCTAGTAAAAAAAGCATAATCCCAGGACATGCAAAGTTAATGTTCATACACATACAAACATTACAGAGTTTTATTATTATTATTAAAAAAAATTATTCTTCAAATTGGGACTGCCTGATTTTATCTGGACAGCTGGCTGCTAAGTAATTAAACCCTTTCATCAAAGGGATGACCGGGGATCATCTTGCAAACTGCCTTCTGCAAAAATCATTGGTCATTAATCTCAAATTTTCCATGATTTTCCAAAGCGTCCAAAGAAGAGCTACCAAGCAGCTCTCGAGTATGAAAGGGATGACATACGAAGAGAGATTAGGAAAACTGAAACTACCAACACTAAGTTATAGAAGAATAAGAGGTGACATGATTGAAGTGTACAAAATGTTAAATGAAAAATATGACCAAAAAGCTGGTAATCTACTTAAACTCTGGCCTGAGCACTTCCTGAGGACAGAAACAAGGGGCACTTCTAAGAAACTTTTCACACAAAGGGCCAGACTAGATGTGCGCAAGCATAGTTTCGGTGTTAAGAGTGATTCAAGTGTGGAACAGTCTACCAGAGAAAGTTGTCAGTGCTGATTCACTTAACTCATTCAAGAACAGACTGGATAGCTATTGGAAAAACCGAGAAATCTTCTATGATTACAAGGCTAGCATCACATTCTGTCTTCACGGTAATCTGCAACCGGAAGAAACAAAGATGACACCTGAGTCCAGCGAAGAGGATCATTGAGAACCTGTGTTGGAAATCATCTCTAAGTATCTCTAAGTAAGTATGATTGTCAGTAATCTTTGCTGCTGGATATAATTGGCCTTGTCAACTTAACAAGAAGGAGGTCATAGTAATCAAAAGTTATTCGAATTAAAAATTTTCTGGCCATATTGAAATATTGTTTTCAAATGTACTGTAAAGCAGTATGATAACTATTGATTATTATATCCAAGATAGAATTTCTCTCCCATGATGAATCCTTTATAGAGATAGATAACTACACACGTTAAGAAAAGAAATGAAGGAATGGAATTTTTTTTTTTGTTAAAAAAGGACCACATTTTAAAGTTAAAATCAGACTGAATAAAACGTTGCTTACAGCAGAGTCCAAATGATCTTGTTTGTTTATTTGTCTTTCTGGCTCTTTGTAACCAACAGGAGGGGCAAAGTCAACCTGCAATTAAAAAGAACACAAGGGAATAGAATCAATCAAAGAACAGAGATTTGGATCAAACTTAATCTTGTTAAAAAACAAAACAAAACAAAACAATTAACGACTATAATACAAGACAAAAAAACCATCCATTTTTCTCTTTGTTTTCAAAAAATGGTCTTGTGAATCATAAACAAATATTAATTTCATATTATTTGAATTTCATTAATTTTAAACAAAGCTCTACAGAAAAATCCTAGTCATCGAAATGGTTGAATTAAAATTTTTTTTTTTTTATCAGTCAAGATTTAAAGTTTTCTGTTTTCTCTCCCCCCACCCCAATCGCTTAATTATAATTATATGCCAGTTGAACAATTAAAAAGTTTTCTATTTCTCAAGCAATATTTTGTTTAACTGACACAGACCAAAATGATGGACAATGGAGAAAAGAAATGACGATTTGAAAATTATTATGATAATAGCGATAATTTTTATGATGACAATTTGACATGAATGAACATAACATACCCTCATGTCACATTCTATAATGGAGACTGCTTTCCCTGGTTGTGTTTCCAAAACATAAAGTTCATACTCCTGTAACAAAACCATCAATAAAATGAATGTTAAATTGGCAATGATTTCAGTAGAAACTGCGATAATTAAGTTAAAAGCTAAACATTGTTGATGGCCCCACTTACACTGTCTTGCTTTTAATTGGATTATTTTAAGGTAAAATTTTATTCAATGAGTATTGTTGTATAGGAAACATAAAATGTAGAGCAAGAAATTGCCTCTAGGAAACAATATGCAAATAAATGAGCAATCTTATGAATTAGTCAATTCATAAATATGACACCTCATAACAAACAACTTTTAAAGTGAGAGATTGAAAATTTTAAATGAGAGAGAGAGAGAGAGAGAGAGAGAGAGAGAGAGAGAGAGAGAGAGAGAGAGAGAGAGAGATAGAGAGAGAGAGAGAGAGAGAGAGAGAGAGAGAGAGAGAGATGAGAGAGAGAGAGAGAGACTTGCAGAATATCCCTCTCTTAATTGGATTCAATATTCTGATGTCACATTGGCAAAGCAACGAGCAGCTTGGTTCTAAACAAAGAAAATCTGTATTTTTTTTTTCTTCTTGGTGGCTAGAACTTTTTCAAAGGTCGTGTGATCACAATGTATGTAATTCAAAACATGATCAGGTTTTAAATGTTTTTCTCCTCTGGTTACACCTTTATGCTCATTGGAGAAGTATTTCATAAGGGCATCCACCATTGTTCCGATAGTTTAGAACCAGCTACTAAGTTACTATGCGTCATTGCGAGGTGAGTGATGTCACAACTGTTGAACCCCATTGAGGTGTCTGCAATTTCAGGCCCTTTTGTCCATATAGAAATAATTAGATAAGCGGGGTATACCTTAGATTTTGGGAAAAGTACTATAAAAAAGACTAGCAATAGAAACAGAGGAAATCAAGTAATTTTTTACTGAACATGCCATGTTACGGAAGCAAAGATAAACCACAGCTACAAGGGCCTTGAAGCTATAGTTTGAGATAAACTACACATAAACATTAATCTCTTTTTTGGAAAAAATCCTAGTGAAACTTACTAAATTCACAGATTATGGAAACCAGATGTAATATAAGTACATACCTTATCATTATATTTGATAGCAATCACATCTCCTTGTGTTAGGCAAGCAAAATTACGAAGGGCATTCTCCAATCTAAACATTAGTTAAGAATGCAAACAATTACCACAAAAATAACTTTTTAAAATAACTGAAATGGAAGCCTTCTTTTAAAAAAACTGACATTTATACTCCCTTCTTAGCAACATGAAATCAATTTATATCATTAACAGCTTTAAAGAAAAACTTTGGAAATTTCGTCTACTAGAATACAAGACCTGCTTTGCTCACAAGTGACAACTGATTTTTCTTCTGAATCATTATCAAAATTCAAATCGAGAAAACTGATGAAAACAAATAATCTTGCCAATTAGCTCTTCAAAATGATTGAATACATTTGAACTATTGCCACAGATCATGGGTAGTCGAATGACTGGTGGGTAAACTGTGAATCAAACAACCACATGGTTAAACCTTGCTCCGATTTGGTTATTGAAAAGAAATATTGATTTAAAATTCAATTCAATATTGTGATTAAATTGAACAGATGGAGTTGTGTGAAGTGACTCAACTGCTCCAATTCTCTTTAATTATCTTCGACTAATAATATAAATCCCATCACTGTGCATGAATGAACATACAAACCAGGTACCTGTACAACAATGGCAACTTAAGATTATACAAAATTATAGAACTGTTGACATGATATCAAATGAAAGGATACACAGCTTTAGGGTTGGTTATGTCTAGGAATTCCACTGACTGAGGTTGGAATTTAGCATAGGTGGCCACTGAGAGGGAGAGGTTGTCTATCTGAATCAATTCCCCTTCATCTACACACAGGTTCCTCATCATCTGATACAGAGGGAAAATTTATATTAAATAATTGAGAGGAATTACGTGCATGTAGAAAAGCCTTCCCTTAAATGTAAGGAGTTACTTCCCATATCCATGCTGAGAGAGACCATTGATTCATGGTGTATTTACTACGAGACTCATTAATATGATACTACATCTTCACCAATCTTAATTCAATTCTTTCAAATTTCAAATTATATCTACAACTCAATACATAATCAATTTCAAAAATCGAAGCAACTTTAGAAGTAATTTTTTAAAAACACATATACCTAATTGTAACTGCAAATCACCCTAATTTGCTAACAAAGAATATCCTTTTTATCCTCTTTTAAGGCAGCAGATTCTAATGGTGCTCTCACTACTAATGTTATGGTGACTCCATAATCTTAAAACCCATAATATTCTGCACATACACATATATTAAATCTTACCCAATATGGGATATATATCCTCCCTTCATCTGCGACAAACTCTAATACACCACAGTGAGTCTCTCTCTTGGCTTTGTTGTTGGTCAATTTAAATAACATTGGGTACTGAATGTTGAGACGAGCTATTTGCAGAGAAGAAAAGGAGACAGGTGTGAATAACTATATATGAACGCAGATATAAAAAAACTATCTGATGATCAATATGGCTTACCTTTCGAATATACCTCACATTTGACCAGAAATGAAGAATACATTTTTTTGTATTGATAACATTTACCACCTAAGTATGTGAATTAATAATAGGTTGGAATTCAATAAACTGAAAATCATTTTAAAAAGAAAACATGAACATATAATGCAGAAAAGAATGATCTTTTTAAAAATACATTTGTTAGAAAGTACAAGGTTTACAAATTATTGATAAAAAATGAAATGAATTGTAAACATGAATATTTTTTATTGTCTATATTTTGTAGTAAAAATATGGAAGACAAGGTTGATAGAAAATATTTGAGAAAAATCATCCCTTGGTTCCTAGCAAAAACTTTCATTGTCTATGAAATAAAAGTAGGAATATAAGTATTAAATCGTCCAAATTCTACTCTTTTGCTAAAGTATTCTTTGTTATTGTCTTAGTTTATTTTTCTAAACCTAAACGCAATTGTACTTGAAATGATTGCAACTGAAGCATTTTGTAAGGTCTTGTCTTAAATCTACATGAGGACAAAAGTGTAAAAAGTTAGGTAATTTTCAACACAAAAGTGCTTTTCCGGCTAATTGCATGATTTTCACTTATTGTCAAATTTGGAACGGGAATATGTTACTTATAAAGCATAAAAAGTCATTGGCAACTGATGCTTCAAATAAGTTTGAGGGAACGGTTAAGACAGAGTGCCGAGGGACATTTTGAGGGTAGTAAAATCCCATTACAACCAGTTGGAAAGGATTCAAAATGAATACGAGTAAACAGGTCATTGTACTGGCTGACAAGTATACACACACACACACACACACACACATACGTGTATTCGGCCTTAAATGAGGTCTGTGTCATTCAAACGCACAATGGGGCCCTATAGAAAGAACTGCTTTAAACAGTTTTTATAAGACTTTCTGGCAAGAAGCAATCATCCACAAGATGACTGCAACTTTAAATTTGAGTTAAATATTATTTGAAGCTTTATATTGCCACGAATCAAAATGGGGACATGTGGCCAAAGGAGGTCCAATGATGGGTAATGTGTAACCAGTGTGTTTGTAGAATGAGGCCTTATGATTTGTGTGAGAACAGATTGAGGTCATAGAATAAAAAAAACCAATTACCATAACTTGGTAACTAAGACTCATGAGAGTTGGAGCTTATTCCAGTTTGGGTAAGAATGAAGTAAGACACCAATGATGCATTACTCTCAATAGGATTCAGGATGCTAGTATTATCGCAGACACTTTCCCCCAACAAAACCGGTACTTGTTACACCTTGGTTGAATGGAGCAATCAGTAAATTTTCTTGAAAAATTGCAACGGACTTAGCCAGGTTCGAATTTGGACCGCTTGATCCATAGTCCAATCACCTGCCCATTATGCCCCATAAGTACAATGCATCTCATATTAAGCGATAGGGTAATGAATAGTAGATGAAGATTGAAGAAAAAGGATTTTTTTTAAAAAATCAAATGAAACCAATGCCAGCTCAACATGCCTTCTCTCTGTGTCTTTCTGACACTGATTTGCCTTTAGCTAACTTGTACAAATTATTAATAGTAGTTATAGAGGTTCAAATCCAATAAATGCACAAATTTGCTTCCAGACAGGATAAGAGTCGTATTGAATCAGGACCACATCAGCACAATGCATCTTGTACAAGCCGAGCTGGATCTAACCAAACTCCAGTAGCACTGTTTGTTCTTTTGATAAAAACTTCAAACAGCTCTCAAATTTATTTACAATTTTTGCGAAGAGAACTGAAATACCCATTTTGTTTTTCTATAATCCAGCTACAAAATCTCCCCATGAGCAATATGGGAGCAGGCACTGATAAAGCATGTGCAATTGGTGGATTTGTATGGGACAGTTCGATACAACCCTACTGATTGCATACAACCTCCATCCAATTAAACGTGACCTCTCCAGGCAGGGTGCACTGTGTGAAACAAACTTAAAACGCCATCATGAATCATAGACGTGTGACAAAACAAACCACAATGAAACATTTTAAAAATTGTCACAACTGTTGAATAATCATCAAAAGGCAAGAATAAATTTTAAATGAAACTTTATTAAACACGTTTCGATTGACTTTGTATTAATTACAATTACGTTGATTGGGAATGTTCACGAAACTAAATTAAATAAGTGTTGTCATGTTTATCATGAACCAAGAAAATTTCACTTGATTGTTACTGATACACAACCAACTAAATAATATTTCGAGGGTTCAAATCATAGATAATTTTAGTAGCTTTGAATGCCGATTCATGATGTATAAAGATCAAATATAAAAGAAAAATACACAACAAAAATTATAAGCTACATGTAAGCATAACAAGTAAGTTTATGGGGAATATAGGATCCTGTGTTCACCTGTGTACCTCTTTAGGATCAGGATAGAATAAATTTAATAATAACATTTAAGGTTGATGAAAGAATGAGTAAAAATAAAACTAATACTAACAGAAAAAGGTATGATAAAAGTCTGATGGACGAATGAAAGCTACTACTTTAGGTAAAAAATAAATTCAAGTTTGAAATGAGTAACACTGAATTGGATTTAATATTAAGTAACAGCATTAACCATGGCGGTAAGGGTTAGAGGTCCGGGGAAAAATAAATTAAAAAATGATCCTTTTTGAGTTCATCCATCACACAGAAAGTGCATTGAATTACATTTATCTAAATCATACAAATCATTTAAAAAGTGAAGAAATGTAGGCATCATGATTCATATTTTAACAAATAACATTTTTATTAGGTTTTCAACCAATTTTTCAAATACAATCTATATAATCATAACAAAAACATTTGTGAAAAAAAAAATATGATGGTGATGATGATGATGATAATGGTATATCACTTTTATTTACTATTCATGTACTCAGATTAATTTTCTATTTTAACTTGATTAGAAATCTTCGGTGCTTTATTTCTTGTTGCCATCAATTCCCTTCCATATTGATTGAGAATTCTAAAACATAGCATTTCCAACCTTTTCACAGTGTTAAATTCAGTACTTTTCATAAGTCTAAGAAATTGTGAATATTAGGATTACCGATTAATCAACATTGAATTAGACAACATATATTTCTTTCATTCACATTCGAGGAAAAACTAACAGACAGTGATATTCATATTTTGTTTGTTTGTTTGTGGGGTTTAACGGCGCTTTCAACACAAACTAGGTTATATAAGAGCCAATATCCATATTCAATAATCCCACAAAGCTCACATATATACTTTTTTCTCTAACTTATTTTTACCCCATCTCCCTCGTTCTATTAGAAACAAATGCAAATTTGTTTATCCAACCCCTGAAAATACCGTCTATTGCAGTGTAGTGGTCAACTGTGCACTAAACCTTAAGTACCATTTAAAGGACAAGGTCAAGTGCAAGTTGGAGATTACTATGGAACAGGAAAAATAGACAAGCAGGTGTTCAGCCCACTGTATCCTTCCTTCACTGGCTCGATGAGTAAATACACTCAACATTATTAATCATACAAGGCCAATGAACAAGTTAATGTAGCCTATTTAGCCTCTCCCTAATGCCAACTTACTAAGTCTAATCTTTGTGATAGAAATACGGTGAGACATGTTCACCATATTCAAGTATTCTTCATATTTAAATTATGACCTGATGTTCTTGAAAAGTTTAAATGAACCTGTATTTGCCACCTCTTCATTCCATTCTTGTATATACATGCCTTGTATTCTTTGTAAAGAGACAAGAACAAATCAACTTGTTTTACACTTTGTAATTCCCAATAAATCCCCAGACCACAATGGTACAATAAAGTTTTTACTGGACTAGCCCAGGTGACTGCATTTGGATTAGAAACAGTCATTTTTAACAATTCATCATATATAAAATTATTAACAAAAGAGAGCATTTATACAACACAATATCCACTAAACGTGCTCAAAGCACTTTACAATGGGTCCCCAGCCACAACAACACTCAACACAAAGGGTGGGTCATGCAGCATATTAGACTCGAACATGGGATTTAAGCGCTTTTTCCGATCAAGGACTCAACTACTCAATGGGGTTTGAATCCATGACTTCAGTTAACACTGGATCAGAAGTCGTGTTGCTAACCTCTAGACCACATAGCAATACAAATTATCATGTAAAGGAAATAATTTTAAAGGTACTCATGTCACCACAAAAGTTATGTGTGATAGTGCATTTCATTCAGCAAGACAAAGATAAAACACAATCGTCCATTAAAAACACTATTGAATAAAAACTATGTTTGAGTTTCATAACAATCATCCATTAGCTAAAAAAACTTCTTAAGCAACAGGCAATTTTATAGACAGACATGTTCAGCCATCGTAAGAGTCATTGATATCTGAAAGATATCATGTACACAATATTTCTTATATCAAGAGAGGTTAAAAGGTTAAAAAAGAAAGTGACAACAATTTTTATATGGATTTTATATAATCAATCATGTAGGTTACTGTTATTTTTGGACTAATACTTTCCTACAGATTTTTTTATTTCGTTGTAACAGAAATCCTTAACATTTCGCCATGACCTTGCATTTAGACATTGTTCTTGATTTATTGCTCTTTCAATATCTGCTTTACCGGGTACTTTTTTCATTCTTATGAATACCGAAAGGTGTTTAAGAACTGCATGTCTTTCTGCTTGTGTCCATTTATGCCTTTTCCCACTTTTTCTCGTATCAGAGGAATTCTCATTAAGTCCCACACGTTCATATCTGTCTACAATAGCGTATGGCTCCTTGATCTCACTTGGCCCTAATTCTTGTGTGTCTTTTTGGCATTTCTCCACTTCTTCATCCAATCTGACTCTCCTGACCTACTGTTGTTATCTGGTTCCAATTCAAAATTTCCTTCCAGTGAGTAGTCCTCCACAGAAGTGCTTTTCCCAGCGTTGATTTTCATAAGTATTTTTGCAACTTTGGCCTTTTGGAGAATGTCATGAGGTAAGCGATAAAAATCGCGGTGAACGCGGATATCATGTCCAGAAATTGAGCTAACTGGTCTTGTTCAGTGTCAGAAATTTCTAAAGCTTGGGATATAGTTGCAACTTGTTTTCTTAAAGACGTCCAGGTAAAAATATGTGGATTGGAAACACCAGCTTCAATTGCCATAACTCTAATGACATCGCTTCCACGATATGGCCTCTCTCCATTTGGAGTAGCGAAGAGGTATTTGCTCTTTATTGATAATCTATCTCTTTCCCCCATGATGGTGTCAATTTTGGTCAACATTGAGTGTGTCAGTAGTACAGCTACCCGGCGATTGAATTTGCCTCTGATTTCTATGCGAGTGAATGTTTGAACAAGTCTTCTTTCTGTTTCTGTAAGAGATTGAATGATCTCATCATCAACGGGTTCCTGATTTTTTTGCCCATTTCTAAATTCTCTAGAGTCAAACGCTGAACCTCACCACCTCTTTTTCTGTTGAAAAGAGAAATTTCACACAAAGCTGCTTTTGCTACAGAGGGATAATCATCCACTTTTAGATTCTTAACATAACTGTACAGTTTTTCTACATCCTGACAACAAGGGAGTAGTTGGGGGCTGTTGAACTTCCTTCTCTCTAGTGATTGGCTTGCTGATGATGAAATGTGATCACACCAGTTTCCAGTGAAAAGGGATAAAAAATTATCAGCATTATCTTTCTGCATTTGGTCACTCTTTTGGATGGCATGTGACTTCAGTATGAATGCACATTTTTTTACAGAGAATCCGAGCTTGAGAGCAAGGGAACCCTTCCCAAATGAATGTGTTTCATCCGAATACTCTGCAACACTGCGGACAGATTCGACAAGGGTGTCAAAGTTTCTCACAAGGAGAGCATCTGTGAGGGATTTAATATTTCCATTTGACCGATCTTCTAAATCTATTACGAGTCGCGCAAGTTCTCTCATTCTACCACTAATATGGCCAGCAGTGTGCTCTTCAACATCACGTTTGTGGTATGTTCGCTCTCCAAATGCAATAATCAATGCATCGCATTTTGCCTTCTGGGATATCGAGTCATCTTTCATCTTTAGTAAGACATTTTGCCACAAGGACTTTGAAACATTCTTTGGTACAGGTAACATAAGACTCCCTTCCCTATAGGCCCGTCTAGGTTTTCTTGTACAGCAGGTTAAGGAATGAGCTGCTACTTTCTTTTTGCGATATAAGCCTTTACAAGTGGGACAGGGAACAAGTGCATCAACTTGTACATTTTTTCCTCGATATTTTGGAATCAATATACCTTCTCCTTTTTCCAATACATCAAAGTTATGTTTGTAATCTCCTTCTTTTATTATCTTCACCCAAGCTTTCCATCTCTCATTAGACCCTTTTGGCAATGACAATATTTGGCCAACATATAACTCATTTTTGTGCTTCATTTCTAAATGTCTAGCCATTTTGTTAATCTGTTTATCACAATAAAAACATGAATGATATTTCTTTAAATTGTGGCTGTATATCAATTGGTGGAGCGTTCGTGTTTGTTGTGTACAGCATGGGATACTGAGGGCTTGCACTTCCAGAAGAGGAGCAAGAATCGCTGATGTGTTGATCCACCGGGTAGCTGAGAAATAAGAAGAAATAGAACAATTATAATGTGGCTGGATAAAAATGGAGTGCGATTTTCTTATTTTTCTCAGTCCACTCATGAAAAGATACAATTTACATGAACATTTCAATGAATTTACACTCTAGCCAAAAGCAGTCAGTTAGGTCGGCAATTTTTTATCTTCATTTTTTCACCCCATCCACCCACCATCACAATGGATTCCACACATGTTGGACCTCTATTTGAAAATGTCCTCATTGTGTGGCTTGTGTAACCTATGGATGTCCTCATTTTGACGCCTTTACAAGAGCACAAACACACACATGCAAAAAAAAAAAAGAAAAGAAAGGATAAAAAACATTACCACACAAAGCAAACGTCTAAAAAGACCAGAGATAAAGAAAAGACGTGTATCATAATAAGACAGAAATAAGTAAGCCAAATGGTTATGTCACTCACCTTTGGTCCTCGAGGGCAGGGGTTCGAATCCCACAGTGGAATTTTTTTCTCAAAACCAGAGTTTTAACGGCTGTATCCCATAGTTCTATCGCACACTTACTTTAAATCGGAGGTGTCACCTTTTATATAACCTATTCTGTGTTTAAAGGGGCGTTAAAAAAATACCCTTTTTTTAAGAGATAAATAACAATATAAAGTCAATTTCGCATTCAAGCACACTTTTCTCTCCTCACAAACACCATGCTTGAATCCGGCATCTATTGTAGTAGTTGTAATAATAGTGGCCGAAGTGGAACCACGTCTCATCAATTGGAATAGTCAAGCCATATTGAACATGATGGGTGAATGGATGGGTGACAAAAAACTTGTCTCCCAGAAATTATTGTCAGGGCGTTGTGTCCTTTAAATGCATTAGCTCACTCAACTCAGGTGTAAATGAGTACCTGGCAGTTAAGACAGCTCTGCCTCTGTCCCATTAAATTGTAACGCACGTAACAGGTCGCCTGTCTTGTCCTATGTGTTACATGTTTGCTGTTTATTGGGGAAAGTGAATTGTCATTGTAAAGTGCTTAGACCGTAGATAAGCGCTTTATAAATGCAACCTTTTTTATTCTTTTTACCATACTTTGTTTTCATAGGAGATCAGTTAAAATGAGATCTCAATTATAATGAGACATTTTGATTGGAATGGAGGTCACAATGCTTAATACGAAATGTTTGGGAACAAGAAATTACCTCAGATTACAAATGATAAGACGAGATGAGCAAAGACTCATTAAAAGTAAGTGACGATACCAGCAACAATGATAATATTAAAGGTAAAAGTTAAAGCATTTTGTTGACAATGGTGATGATGGTCATGATCAGAGTGTGAGTTCAGTGACTGTAGGTAGTGGTGACAGAGAAAATGTTAGTGATAGTGATGGAGAACGTTATGGTCAAGTGGTATTCTTACTTAACTTATTTATATATTAATAAGACATCAAGTTGTTTTTTTTTTACATGACTTGATACAAGAAAGCGAGCACACAGGGAAAATTTCTATCAATGCATTATTTAATTATATATCAATTGGAACTGTTTCAGTGTTCACTGCCAACTTAGTTTCCAGCCTGTTATAACCCCCACCTTAGACACAACAATGTAGATCGAAGTAAGCGCGTCATGACCAGATCTAAACATTGACTTATATTCTTACAAACTACACATTTGTTTCAAATTTTACAATAGATGCTGACAAAATAAGGAAATATTGCCATAGAATATTTAATCTGAAAGAAAAACTAATGACACGGTTGATATTTTTCTTCAATAGTCAAAAAAGAGCACAAGTACAAGGCACAGTCACAACTTTGTCGAAGTCGAAACTGTGTTTACATGAAAGTCTGAAAGAAAGTTATGAAGAATAATTAGTGTGACTACTAAGTAATAAAAACAAAATACTATAATTTAATATCTTACCTTTCATTTAATTCCTGCAAATGCGAAAAAAAGTACTTGAAAGTCAAACGTTTAGTAGACATGTTGATTTTAGACCCTCGCAAACTTTTTCCAGGAAATCGAAACTAGAACAATCGGAACTGCTATTAGGTACTAAACTCTTATTTGATTGGCTGAAATCAGCCAATCAAATAAAGCATTTCAAAAGATGACACGAGAATGACTTGCTCATGAGCCCGTGGGTTGTGTGTGAAAATAAGATCAAAATATGTGTATAATGGGCTATACACACGTTACCAATGAAGAGGACAAAATGAGGTCTTCGTTTTATTTCCACTTCAGGTCCTCATTCTAGACATTACATAGACCATAGAGGTCTTTAAAAAATGAGGTCCAAAATGTTGGACCTCTATTTGAAAATGTCCTCATTGTGTGGCTTGTGTAACCTATGGATGTCCTCATTTTGACGCCTTTACAAGAGCACACACACACACACACACACACACACACACACACACTTTGAAATCTAATCCTTGATTTCAGCACTTACTGAGTTGATCAAGAGCTGATGGTGGCATGATAACTGAAAAATACAAGAAGAAAAAAAATTATGATCCAACTGCCTTATAATCTAATAAAAATAAAATCACCAATGGAGCTAAGATCATGTCAACATAAAATGGCAATTCATTCAAAAAAAATAAATGAAGAGTGATCCTTCTTTAATCAAAAACTACGTTCCTGATTTCCAATGGATGACTTAAGAAAAGGCAATTTTATTTTCTCTCAAACTACTTTTTCTTGCTTTTGTTCCTGGTCACTACACAGCATGACTTCTTTTAAAAACTAACAAACAAATAAAAGAGCTCCAATTGCACACTTTATAGGTCATATCAGAGCCAGACGATTTTGTTATGTCTGAATCCAATCAATGCATTTAATATACTGTGACCATGATATAAATTAATCAATAAATATTAGATGATAATAATAATTCTAAAAAACTTACTTTTCCCTCCTCTTTCAACGTCTTCCCTGTCACCCATTGTAACACTAAAACATCTGTATGTTTGTTGAAATGGGCGACCACCAGGGACAGGAAGGTCTGCAAACGACCGATTAAATCCAAACTGAAAAAAAAGAAAAGATAAACGCAATAATTAGTTCATAATAACATCAGAAACCCAATCCCAAAAATATAATATAAGTGGTAGTCCTTAGAGCTCATGGATTCAGAGTGTATCCCAGTTTCTCTAAAGCTAAACAGACAATAGCTATTCCTTGCTACTCTTTGGAAAGGATTCTGGTCTATCACAGTACCTTCCATCTGATCTAACAGACCCAACTACCGAAATCACTGCTGCATGGACAGGCCCTATATAAAAAACATACATGTTTCAACGGTCTTTGCAACATTTTGATTCTTGAAAACTAATTCACATAAAATATTACAGCCTACTCTAGCTCACTGATTCGGCTCTTGTCTGCATTTCTTGTTGGCATGTTGCGAGGCCAATCCTGAAATTAAGCTATTCTGACATTCTACGACTTTGATGATATCACATAAAGTATTTCGATAATTTGACTTCTGCTTAAAAGTTATGATAGATGCTGACTATACAAAAACACAGTTCCAAAAGAGTTGTCAAATGCCTAACTTCTCTCCAGAATTTGTCTAAACACTTTGATAACTCCAGTCCAGTGGCCGCTGAAAGGCTCACTGTAAGGTGAAACTTGTTTTTTGGCCCTTTACTGATTTGGTCACCATGGTGTTGTGAACCTAGGTGGCTAATTTCGTTGCCTTAAAGGACACAAAACAACCTTTCTAATGGAGTATTTCATTCTCAATTCCTGATTGTATTGTATTTCTCAGAAAGCAAACGAATACAAAAATTTATCAACTTTTATATTATATGAATCTGAAAAATATTATATTTATATGGATACATTTTAACTGGCTACTTGGTACATTGACAGAATTGAAGAATGTCTCTGCCAAATTGCATTGAAATCTGAATGGTTTTGGGGCGAACAACACCTAGGCCTAGGGATTCGTCTGCGAAATAAACAAATTCACGGCCATCATCAACATCCCCAAAATTGTGTTCAGAAATCACAAATTATAGAAACAAAAGAAGATCAATAAAGTTAACAGGTAGTGAAAATTTTAAAGGTTGGTGGACTATGAACCGATTTGATGATAAGCAAGTTTCTTGCTAGTTGAAAAAAGAAGGTGAATTGCCAGTTTGACGTTTCAGTCCAAAATGTCAAAAACTTATATTTCATTGACCCCTTTGCTTTAAAAAAAAAAAGCTGGATTTGGCATTTGAGTTTGAGCACTATTTACTTTCATCTTGTGTTAAATATCACTTGATATTAACTGATTTGGGACACAAATAACCACTGGCATTTTTTTCAGAATATTTAGTATTTATCACGAGGGGGGTGGGGGGTCTTGGCTCAGCTCTTCACTTTTAGGACTCCAGTACAGATATTTATTCAATATTTACCATGGGGGCCACACAGACTAGTTTCAATCGTAAACAAAGATGGCGGAAGTTTGACTCCCATGGCAACCATATTTTTTTTTATTCATACTTTTACTTCAATAAACAAATAAGAATGAAAATAAAAGAATAAAATGCTCTTACATGAAAAAACATTATGAAAACAAAAAGTTAATATATCAATAATAAGCCAATAAAGAAGGGAGAGCGTGGTGTTTAATCAGCAGCGACCGTGGGTCCAAAGGTCAGCTACAACGTGATGTCACAGCCACTGAATGCCGGCTCAGTTGAGCGGTAAGTCTAAATTCGTGTTTTTTTGCGGAGAGTTAAACAAGTCGCGCGTCAAGTTTAATTCTTACTTATCTTGTTTCATTCAAATATTTAATAGTTGAATTTTATGTCTCCGAAGTTTAAATACTGTCGTCCAATGGGTTTTTATGTTCTTAAGCTTTAAAAATTGCATTGATTTCAAAAGAAAATAACTCGAGTTATAGTGATCCGATCGACTTCAGAAAATACTGTTTCGTAGTTTAGCTTCTCCTCTTCAAAAAGATGTATCTGAAGTGGTAGTACGATCCGAAAAACGAAACAAAAATTGCATTTGTTTCCGACCACTCCCGCAGGTCGCTTCCACGGCCGGTCACAAAAACTCAATGGGTGGCTGATCGCTGATTCAGCCAGCGGCTCGCGCTCTCGCTAAACTGCCTATTATTGGCAGACAAGTCTGCCAACAGAAAAAAGTCAATAACTCTGGAACCGTTTGTAGTAGAGAAAGAAAAAGGTGTCAAATTAAATGTTATCTCAAGCCCCATCCATCTCATTTAGTCAAATAAATAATGTTTTGAGATTGAAATTTTTATCGAAGTGAGTGACAGTGACTAGGTTCTTTGGTAAACGTCCATTTGGCCCTCCAGCAGGGAGCTGGTAAATGGTCTAGTGGGCTGTGACTCGATTTTTTAAACTTTTGAGTGATGTTATTGATTTATGTCTTATTTTCTTCGAGGAATTACTCTATCCTATCGTTTGGTGTAAGTGTCGTTTATTTTTAAATCAATGAAAATTTAGTATATCTTTTGATTGTGGATAAAATAGGTTATAATTTAGCTTTGGATAATTAAAAAGTGAGAAATTGGTAAATCAAAATTTCATGACGGCACGTGGATTTAACATCTTAACTAATTAAATTCAGGGCAAAGCTGTATACCGCATCCATGAAAAGGTAGTCGCATCGCCCGTGGCTGAGCCGCTGATCGAGCCCCGATATCGATGTTACGGCTCTGGAGTGAAAATTGTGTTTACCGGTGAACATAGTTTTACTTCCATTGCCGTGGAATCGCTTCCTGTGCACTAATTTCGTCACTTCCGGTCTCATTTTAAAGAGGAGAAGCCAGCGCATCAGGCGGCGTTTTCAGATTTTTAATCCGTTCATTCTGTGTTCAGATGCCAGCTGTTTGAAAATTTGGTAAGTTTTAACTTCATTTTAAATACATTTTTCATTATATTACCTATTTTTAATTAATGTTATATTATTCGCCAACCATTTTTCTCTATGTGTGTGAATTTTGGTGGTGATTGATGCTGGCGAAAGCGTCTTTTAGTGACTTTAAATACGATGCGTGTTCATGAAGTTGGCGACGGCCAACCAGGATTGCCTCTCGATGTATCCCCGAGTCTCCTGTGTACAGTGCAGTCTGTAAACTATCGACTGCGTTTGCTTTTGTGACTTGTATAAATAATTTCAAGCTAAATAATTGCTGTAAAAAGACTGAAAATAGTCCCATCCATAATTTTAGTTTTATTTTATGAATGAATGTTGAAACTGAAATGACTTTTTAACTGGGATGATACCGGACAACTAAAAATTATGTTCCACTGATATTATTTTTTATCTTTTATTTTTGTTTGTTCTGCAGGTTAAGTGTGTTGGTTTAATTTAATGTGGTTAATTTCAATACAAATAATACAGAATAGCATGATAGAGCCAATTCAAGTATATTTCATTCATTACTTTACTCTTTACCACAACAAAAATTATTATATAACTTTTAATTTTGTTGATTTAATCATAATCGAAGTACTTTTTTTGTTTTCAGAGTCAGACGTTCATTATGACACCACATTTTCATGTTTCATTTCCTGCCTTGTATTTTTAAATATGAAATTGAAATAACAATATGAATTTGATTGTCTGCCACCTCCAACTCCCGTCGTCTGCCGCCTCGAACTCCAGTCGTCTGTCTTGTATTTTTAAATATGAGATTGAAATAACAACATGAATTTGATTGTCTGCCACCTCCAACTCCAGTCGTCTGCCTCCTCCAGCTCCAATAATCTGCCTTGTATTTTTATATATGAAATTGAAATAACAACATGAATTTGATTGTCTGCCACCTCCAACTCCAGTCGTCTGCCGCCTCTAACTCCTGTCGTCTGTCTTGTATTTTTAAATATGAGATTGAAATAACAACATGAATTTGATTGTCTGCCTCCTCCAGCTCCAATAATCTGCCTTTATTTTTAAATATGAAATTGACATAACAACATGAATTTGATTGTCTGCCACCTCCAACTCCAGTCGTCTGCCGCCTCGAACTCCAGTCGTCTGTCTTGTATTTTTAAATATGAGATTGAAATAACAACATGAATTTGATTGTCTGCCACCTCCAACTCCAGTCGTCTGCCGTCTCGAACTCCAGTCGTCTGTCTTGTATTTCTAAATATGAGATTGAAATAACAACATGAATTTGATTGTCTGCCACCTCCAGCTCCTATAATCTGCCTTGTATTTTTGAATATATGAAATTGTAATAACAACATGAATTTGATTGTCTGCCACCTCCAACTCCCGTCGTCTGCCGCCTCCAGCTCCAATAATCTGCCTTGTATTTCTAAATATGAGATTGAAATAACAACATGAATTTGATTGTCTGCCACCTCCAACTCCCGTCATCTGCCTCCTCCAGCTCCAATAATCCGCCTTGTATTTTTAAATATGAAATTGAAATAACAACATGAATTTGATTGTCTGCCACCTCCAACTCCAGTCGTCTGCCGCCTCTAACTCCAGTCGTCTGTCTTGTATTTTTAAATATGAGACTGAAATAACGACATGAATTTGATTGTCTGCCACCTCCAACTCCCGTCGACTGCCTCCTCCAGCTCCAATAATCTGCCTTGTATTTTAAATATGAAATTGAAGTAACAACATGAATTCGATCGTCAGTCTCCCCCAACTACTTCTGTATCATTGCTTGGACTTCGATGTATTTATTCAGTATCATTACCTGGATATTGCCTGTGTCTACATTCCATGCAGCCAACAACCCAGAGTGCCTAGATTTTGTTGTCTTCTGTCTTTTGCCACATATCAGCCATCTTATGGATTTAAGCGAGTCAGTACGTGAGTACCCTTTAATCTGTTCTCTTAGTGATGTTGAATGCAAAGCAATTATCAAATTTTCTAAAGTTCATTTCAATTTTAATGTAGTTTAATAGTTATTCATATGATACATCTCTTCGAGATGTTCAGTTTGATATATGACATGCCTATGTTGCAGAAAGTTTGCAAAGTGTCGGTATTTATCGGCTTATTGTTTGTTATTATGTAATATGTTACGTAATATTCAATTTTGCATTTTCAGGTTAAGTTTTCTCTACCACTCTTATGTAGTTCTTGTTTTTAATTTTGCATTTTTATCACTGACCATGTTTGCATATCTAAAGCGGCAAGCTTGTTTCTCCCGAGTACTGTTGGTGCCCAAATGTCTTGTCCAAGGATGCAAAAACATTGGGCAGTACATTTGCAAGTTGCATTTACTGACACTTGTTCAACTTTATTTCTAGCCCTGTTCATTGTTTTTTTGTTTTTTTTTTCTTCTCTCCGAATACCAGTCATCTTTCGTCTGTTGCTCATTTGCCAATGCCAAATATTAAGTGCCTTCCCCAAGGACACAACTTTAGTGTCTAAATTCATACGTTTACGCTCCTTTCCTCTTGTTTTAACAATTTTTGTGTTCAAAATTAATCATAGCCATAGTATTGTAAGCATGCTCTGGAAGAAGACCACCCTCAAATCTGTTTTTAAAGTTATTATCCGTTCCTCGCGTCTTTTTTTTTCATTTTCTAGGGTTATGTAATTGCATGACGTTGCATAATATTGCATAATAATCATTTAATTTTTTTTAATTTGCTTCGTCTTTCCTTTGCGATCATTTTGATATATGGTTTTATATGTATTCCACCCCAAATAACCGTGATTTTCCATTTCCCCCGCTTTTCGGTTGCTCTCTGGTCACAGTTTTAGTTTCTTTTTTCCTCTTAAATTATATTAAGTATTTTGGTCCACTTTTGCGGACTAATAATCCCGTAACTTTGGTTCTAATTGTCACATTGTCATAATTTTGGTACCATTGAAAAGTGTATTTCTTGCAGAATAGCATGAGACTATTTTGAAAACAATTGCTGCAATCTCAAATTTTCATGCAACTACCTACATGAAATTCGTTCCAGCAAAACCCTTACTCAAATCTTAACGGCCATTTTAGTCCAGTTTTGAAATCCAAATGGTGGATACTTCCGGAACAGTTTCAGTTTCAGGTCACAAAGTCCGTCAGTAAATAATGGACAAAGAAAGGCAAATAAAAATAAAATAGAAGACATAATTTTTTTTCAGCCTTTAAACTAACATAACTTTTCTTCTTTTTATCTAAATTTCACAATTTTGGTATCATTAGAATCGTGTTGAAATGCACTTTATAATGACATAGGTTTCATTGAGCGCAATACAATTTGAATTTTTTACCAAAGTACCTATAAACAGTACAGTGACAGTGGCCAGCCAACTTGAGACTGATTCTGAAGTGTGAAGCTCGAGCTTCAAACAGCAACAGTTGCCATATCCGCAGGTTGAGAAAATGTATCTCTTACCATATTTTAAACTTGATTTTCTCCAGTTGAAAATTAAATATTCAGAAATGGACGTCTGTTGTAGCTAATTAATCAATAGCTCTTTTTATTTTTTCCTTAGTTCGCTGACTGTTTCATGACGGTGCATTGTTTATTTTTGTGCGACCGGAAATAAATTTATCGCAAGATTTTCTTTTCATACAAACGAAAAGAGTTTCGTAATGAAGTGATTAACAGTGCTTTTTCCCCAGATGCATAACTTGCGAATCTGGAAGCGTTAAGGTATATCATTATGCAACAAAAGTAAAGTAATGACCAGTATTGAAATTTTTATTGCAAACAATAAAGTATCATAAAATCTGCAATGCTAATAGATTGCGATTATTAAACTGTAAGTAGCTGAGTGGACGCAAGATATTTAGATTATCATTTTTTCTCAAAGAGTCTATTCATATAGGAGGTCTTTTGCGTTAAAATTGAACTTAATATTTTTATCTTCTACGAAATATTGCTGGAGAGCTGAGAACGAAGGCCAAAACGAGACTCCGTTGAGAAACAACAAATGAAGACAGAAAAATGGAGCAAATTTATTGCTCGAGTCAGTAAAGATTCTATGAAAACCTTGGTAGTTTTATGATTATATTGTGTATATAAAATATGAACAGACTTGGAAAATACACGTTTTTTGGTGATTTTAGATGACGTATTTAGCGCCTCAAAGGAAGGAATAACCCCATTTTAATTTTGTTTTGTTTCTGTGACTGACTCAACTGATTGATGATTGTTGGTGAGACTTGATCATCTTGATGACGATGTGCTGATGTGATGTGAATATTTTTGTTGTTATTATTAGTGGTGATATTATTTCCATAAATGTATTGTAGACATTCATATCGATGTCACCAAAGTATCAGTATCAATCACAATCTTAGTCTTAATTTGTCCTACTGACTGGAGACTGAAGACAAACTGATTCTTTGACTTTGAACTTTGACTTGACTTTGTGATTGTGACCAACATACAAGTCCAACTTGTCAGTCATCAGTGGTTTTTGTCATCAATTATTATGATGATATACGTTCATGTGGATTTTTGTAGACTTTCTCCTTTTTAATGCTTTTACAGTTACATCAATTTTTGAAAGAAATCGAGTAAACCAGATTCCAACCGCTTGCTTATTGATGAAAAAAAAAGAGGAAAAAGATGTAATATCATCGTGTAGCAGTAGCAGAGCAGAGTACCAGCGGTCCCAGGATTGATTATGATTAGAAGAATGGCTCCTTTGTAAATATCAGTTTATCCATCATCACCAAGAGATGAACAGATAATAAACGTGTGAATAATAAAAGTACATACTTAGTGTACCTGGTAAGTAAAATCGTAGCGTCAATTGCCAAGGACCTTGACAATTGTCAAATCGTCAATTGCCAAGGACCGTGTCAGTTCATCAACTACACATGTGTACTTTTAACTGCCACGGAGTACCTTTAGTGTCATGAAGTGATGCATTGCCACAGAGTGATGTTATGTATTAATATTAATTAATACTCTCTTTTACTCTTCTTTCTCTCTGTGTGTCGTTTTCTCTTTTTTTTTCCCCTCCATTACACACACACTCTCTCTCTCTCTCTGTCATTTTCTCTTTTCCCTCTTTGCCATTTTTTCCTCTGTGTATGTATTTCTCTGTCACCCCCCCCTCTCTCTCTCTCTCTTTCCTCTTTTTGTTACGGACCTTGCCAGTTGGTAGATCATCAACTATTTACTAATAATGCCACGGATTGATCTTGTTGCACAAATATTTTACGTTAATTATTCCGTATTAAGACGATGTGCAGTATATTTCCTTTAAATAAAGGAAATCTTACTTTTCTTTTTTAATCTAGGACATCTTGGCAGGGATTTGCCACCTCGTCCTTCTGTTTTTTCCCCCGCTGAATCAGAAATCAACAGTAATTTTTGTTTGATATTATTTTAAATCATCTTGGAATTCGTGAAAAGACATAAAAATTAAAAACAAATGCCAACAAGTGTGGACTTGATCCTTTCCACAACGATTGACAAGGAATGAGTGAATGGCGAATGGAAGAAAAGAAAGTGACGGGGTTCGAGATTCGTATGCGCGCAAATCGAGGCTTGACTGAAATCACCACATTGCAGCTGATTGAGGCCCGATTGAAATCACCACATGCGGCTGAAGAGTTCCAATTTGACTCCTTGGCAATTGATGAACCGTCAACTACCAAGGACTCACTCCTTGGCAATTGACACTTCCAAGTAAAATCAGGTTCCCTTTCTTTATACTTGGACTGTAGTAGTTAGATTCTAATGATATAAAGTGTATGTAATGTAAACACCAGTAGCCCAGACCAGGTTGGTGGCTTTTTTTTAATGGCCAGCTCTATTTCTCTGACCGCTCTGGGAATAAACTTGACCTCTATATTACTTTTTCTCTGAATACTGTGGGCGAATGCTTGGGAAATAAACTTGAAGTCTATTACTCTGAATTCTCGGGGAAATAAACTTGACCTCTATAACTATTTCCGGGAAATAAACTCTATTTCTATGAACACTCAGGGAAATAAACTTGGAAGTTCAAGTTGAACTCTAGTTCAAATTCTCAAATGTTTGGTACAATAATCAATAATACTGACTCGATTTTCCCAAATATTCTGTAAAATAAGGATATATGGTTATACGAACTCTAATCTGAATAGCCTTTATGTTGAGGGGGCAAGTTTTTTTTTTCATCAGAAAAGACAGAAGACAAGAGAAATTTCAAGTCGTCAGCTGTCCAACACAAAAAATATTTTTATTTAATTTTATTTGTTTCAGTTTTCATTTTAATTTCTAATTTCGTTCTTCAATTTTTTCTTTGTTTCAAAAATTCGTTCTTTATTTTGGGGGGGGGGGGGGGGGGGGGGCTTGTTATCACGAATATTCCCAAGTGCTGCAACATGAGAACTGCTAACACAAATGAATGAATATGAATGATAAAAATTTATTGTATCCATTTGTGATAAACAATAATGTCATTATTAGTCCCAGTAAGAATTCCTTATTTCATGTGACAGATGATAGGTTGTTACAACCAAAAGAATTATATTATTATTATTATGCTATTCTCATGATCATCTGGTGATTATGATAATAAATCATACTCGGCAGAGTATCATTTCATTATAAAATTGGAGAGAGAGATAGAATTTTTTTTTTTATTTTGGTTCAAAACCCTTCCCTTTCCACTGTATTTTGGCATTTATTTGGCGCCAGTCAGTCTGGGCTGACGTTATAAAATTGGGAGTGCCACCAAAATTCACGCAGGTGTCAAAATATGACTTAAATTTAAATAAGACACTACGGTGACCATGGAGAATATATTCGAAGTCATCCAGGCACACACACAATTACAGCTCTACTGCTTACTTTCTGCTTACACAGCAAAAGAAGTTGAAGTCATGACAATTGCGACATACACTGATCTCAATGTCCCTTTGCCCTAAGCACAGTATGTGGTTAACGTATATATATAGATGTAACCATCTACGTGGACACTTTGCTTTATTTTTGTACTGAGCGGGTGGTTGGATGGGAGCATCACCCTTGAATCATATACCTATGATGTTCGCATGGGTGTACGATCCGATAGTGATGTCGTTTCTTCTTCTCTTTACTAGCCTATCCTGCTTCTTTGGTTTGTGATTGTATTTTTGACAGGAGATATTTTTTTTTCTGTAAATCTTCTGCCTGTTTGTTCTTGGTTATTTATAATTTAGCTTATGATATCTTTAGGTTATGATTTTGATTGACATTTGTACTATTTTTGTTAGATTGCTTGTTTTTTTGTTTCAGCGGTCTCTCATATACCTCAATTGTGTTGGAAGAGACCTAAAGCAACAAAAAAAAAAAAAAATTTTGTACTGATAATTAAAAGCTACCTGTTCAATTTTATGGGATTTTTTTCGAGGGGGAGAGTGTTGTTTTGTTTTTTTTACTAGATTTTATCCCTGCATTTATAGAACTTTTTATTTTTTGGAGCAATGATTTTTCATTCACTTGATTGATCATTACTATTTTCAAATTTTTAACCATGTAAGGACGATGAAAAGTAAATCAATCAAGAAATGTAACAATCTTTTAGAAGTCAACCTATCCAATAATCATGTGGAGAAACATTTAGAGGGATGTTGTTGTTTAGTTGTGTTGGTTATTTGTATAGAGTTAAACATGTACATTGGGCAGACTAAATCTAAATCTCTTGTATTGGTTAAATTATTGACAGGGTTTCCAGTGGATGTAATTCAGTCCTAAGTAAGATCTTTGTCAGATGGGAGAGAGATGTCTACATAGATACTTTAAACAAGACACACTGGTGCACATTGTTAATGTCCTTCCTTTGAATAAACCCTTTTTTTTTTTTTTGGTTACATTTTGATAGGTGCTGTTAGTAATAGAATGTCAAACATGAGACATTGAGAAGATGTAATTTAGATTTATCTTATGCTGTTTTACCTACTATTCCAACTATGTTTATGAATAACCTTATCTTCTTTATTTTTTCTTCACTCCCCTTGTGAAGTGTTGCTTGAAGTAAAGGCTTTGGATAACAATGTCTGTGAGAAACATTGTCCCGCTTCAATACATTTGCCTTTACGCATTTTGCTGGGCTCTGTGTCTGTCTGGAATTATGGGTATAGCTGGTGTCAGCAATGACACAAGGAATGGATCATCACCTGTTTTGCTCAGTGATCAAGCACTTCATAATGGTAATTTTTATTGTTTTTATGGGTACGACTTGGTCTAATGGTGCTGTTTACTTTTACTCACCAAATTATTTTTAAATGTTCACTAATATTAATAATAAATTTCCTCTATTAATGGGTACTAATGGGAAATGCTATTTATTATTATTATTATTTAGATTTTTTTTTTTTTTAAAATTATTATTGGTATTATAATATTCACTTTAAATAGCTTAGCACATAAAGTTGCCTTTCCTGTCTCTTATTATTGACATGTATCAGGCCTGTAAATCTTCCATCTATTGTCGGATTTCCGACAGTATAATTTTGCTCTATAAGTGCTAAAAAAAAAATAATAACAAAAGATAATAGTAAAAATGAAATTTGTAACGCCAAAGAACAGAACCAATAAAAAAGAAAATGAAAGACTTTTATTTCGTTCCCCGAAAAAAATAGATTTTATTCTGTTTCAACAAATGCTGACTTAAAAAAAACAAAACAAAAAACTTTTTATTTGTCGCATCTAAGACAAAACATGCCGTCTATCACTATCAGCTAGCTATAATATTATCATGCCACCTACCCGCTCCGCTATACGTGTATGTATTCACTGGCTGGCTACTGTGCCACAGCCAGCGAGAGAGAGGTCGTGAAGTTCGCGCGAGTCGTCTTCATGTTCACACACACACACACCTAGTCAGTAAATAACGCACACACAGAAGTGTGTCCAACCGGACCGGAAGGTTTCTCTCTATTTTGCTACCGACACACATGCATATCTCCGGTTCTCATATCGTTTTCTCTATATTTTATTGGTTCCGTCCCAATGTGAGACGGAAAAAAGATAATGCGAAATAATTATTTTTCTTTGAAATATATATTCTTCTTCGAAAGCTCTCACACCACCGCACCACCTCCTCTTCTTCTTCTTCTTCTTCTTCTTCTTCTTCTTCTTCTTCTTCTTCTTCTTCTTCTTCTTCTTCTTCTTCTTCTTCTTCTTCTTCTTCTTCTTCTTCTTTTTCTTCTTCTTCTTCTTCTTCTATAAGAATTAATCCAAATAAACGAAAGAATCTGCGTAATTTAACACAAACAGGAGCGAAGATACGCAGCTTCCCGTGTCGAGCACTAGACGTCTAGATACACATCCTTCATTTTACAACTAACTCAGACCTGGGACCTCAAATAATTGGGATTTTTTTTTTGATTCCATAAAATAAGGACCTCGTTATAATAAGTAGGGGAAAGTGACATGATTTGACTAGTCAATTGACGTGTCATATCTGTGTTGTGTCCATATTTTTGTCCTGTTGTGTCTATTTTCGCGTGTTCAAAAAGTTCCAACAATTTTTTCACCAACCATTTACAGGCCTGATGTATAAAACTTGAAAATTTGAACATTTATTTAGCAAAATATCCACTAATGTGCTCAAAGGGTATCTAGTCAACAGCAACACTAAACATGTAGGATGAGACATGATGCCTGTAAGTGTAAGGAGTATTATTTTCGGAAGAGACTGCTCTGTTAACGATCAGTAACTTATTTTACACTTGCAGAGAGAGAATGTGAGTTTGAGACTTTTTTAAGGACTCCACTTTGTGGTGATCATAGCAGGGCTTGAACCCAAGACCACAAAGCTGCACAATAAAAAGATATAAAAGAATCGTGTCTTATAATATAAAATTCATTTCATGGTTAGCTAATGGAAATGAAAATTTGAACAAGATTGGGTGTAATTTTCTGTGATGTAAAGGACATGTTGTCCTCGGTTGTATGATTTTCCTCATAGACATTTTGACCTTCATGTCACCCAAACTAAATAATTCTGGTAGTTTATTGGAATCTTTTCTGAAATAAAAAACCCCGAATAAACTGCTTTTTAAAAAAGATTAAGTAAGTAGACAGTTACTTATCAATTCAAAAATATCTTTTTTATAATTTATTTTATTATTGTACTTTGCTTTTTATTTGTTTAAAAGGCTGCAGCCATTCAGAAATTACGAAGATGGTAATATTTTTATTTTCTTGTTTTCAAGATGATTCCAAAATGGGATGTATAGATTGGGAAGGCAAGCTTGTCAAAGACGGGGAGAAATATGTACCTAACAAGAATGACATGTGTATGAGATGCACCTGTCGTGGGCGGTTCCCTGTGATTTGCCACTCTGTTGCATGTTCTCCACCTTTGGACTGTACCAATGTTAAACTCGTTTCTGGTGCTTGCTGTGAATATGAGTGTTTGGATGATATTGGGAGAAATCTTACAGATGCAGGAAATAACCCATCTTCAGGTAAGTGACTTTAAATAGAATAAGAAACCTCAACACTGACCAAGTTCACACCTCTCGAGTAGCTCTCGAGTGTATTTTCCATTCTTCATACTCACACAGTTCATTAGAACACAATAGGAAACAATAATGTGAAATCACATGTGAGGTGCGTGCATCCCTTCTATTCTAATAGCACAGTCAAGCTTTAAGCATGCTACAGATGTAAAACAGAAATTTTTGAAATGATGTATATTTATCCCTTTTTAAACACTGTTTTTGTATGCATGCTCATTCTTGTTAAAAAAAATATACTAGTAAACAACCAATGCTGGTATTCAGCATGATTTTAAAATTTCATTTTATATCTTTAATGGTTTTATCTTTTATTCAGAAAACTCTGAGAGCATTGCCAATCTTAGTTTGAGACTGATCGCATCAACTGTTACATCCCTTCTCTTTCTGGCACTCCTACTATTTATGGTCCAAAGGTTGCGACAAAGACGAATGCTTATGGCTATGAGAAGTAAGTTTTGTCAGTGATTTCTGATACATCTATATGTATACTTTGAAGGACACAAAAAAAACGTCAGATTTTTTTTCATCTACATTTATCTTCCTTTATTCATCTTTTAACTGGTTAAAAACTTATACATTAGGCAGGTAGTGTAAGACTTTTTTCTGTGGACAATAATATCATTTCTTGTTTTGAAAGAAGACAATTTGTTTTTTTCTTGGCCCTGCCTGATATATTATTGATAGTAGAGAAACAATTTGAATTGTTTTTTGATTTTTGGACTAGCTCCTATGTCTTACCTTATTATTTAGGGTGGAGGGATGGGCTTGGGTGGAGCTCATCGATATAATCATGATTCAGATTTAATTAGGTTTCAGCTTGGCAGCCGAATAAACTTTATGACGATAATGCATTTTATTTTATCTCTTTGATTTGTCTCATATAAATGAATGGTGCTTCATTTATTTTTTTCTGTTTTGTAGGATTTCAAGCCAGATCTGATGTTTGCATCAGTGGTGATCTGGATTGTGAACAAAACATCCCAGACAACTTCATGTCCTTGGAATGTCCCCCTTACACAGACCCACCCCCTCCTTACTCTCCTCCCAAACCACCACACATTCTTCCTGGTGAGCAGCCTCCAGCCTATGATGAAATTAGCATTGCAGAGAATGCAAGCCGTGAATCAAGGTCAGGGAGTAATCAAGAAGAGCGAGGCTCTCATGAGAGTCGACTTGTCAGTGAAATAGCAACAACAAACAGTTCTGTTAGAGCGGCGCTACAAAATGAATCAAACCAGTCCAATGGTTTTCACCAAATGTATTCACCAGTCCGGAGCCCTTCATTTGGTGTTGAGATGGAAATGCCCAGAAATTCAGTCCAGTCACAGACTTCAAACTCAAATCGGAATGAGGATATATTGCCGGCTTATGCTAGCACGGATATTGTCTTCAGGAATGCTACATTTTCTACAATGGTGACACCACCACACAGGCAAACAGATTCGAACGATACTCCTACTCATTCGTCTAATCACAATGAGATTTCAGGTGCCAGTGGAAATAGTGTACCTTGCACTGCTGCAACAGGGATGCCAACGCTTACAGCATTCCAGAGATTTTCTAGTCTATTTAAAAGAGATAAATCAAAATATAAGAATAGATCAGCTACACAACAGAGGCGGCCTGTGTCTGAGTTTGTACCTTCCCACTATGCAACACTTTCTAGAACTCATCATACTTTAACTGTAGCAACTAACACTGATGAGGATGAGTCTAATAAGGTTGCTAATGATTTGTCAAATGTAACTTATAGAAATAATAATAATAATAATAATAATCGAAATGGTGGATCGAGGGTCAGGAGTTGTTATCCAAATCTAAGTCTCACAGACAGAATGCGATCGAGCTATGACAGTGCCAGAGCTGCATATGAATTAGCGGCTTTAAGTCCGAGTACAAGCTCCAACAGTTCCATAAGTGTAGATCAATTACCAATTCAAGACGGTTCCATTACTACTTCATGTGTACCTTCTTCAACAACTTTCAGCACGGATGTTGTGTCACCACTACAGTCTGCCACTCACCATGCACAAGAAGATGTCCGTGAATTACTTCAACAACAGCAAGTAGAAAATAATAATTCACTCAGTTGTGATGGTTCACCAATGAATCATTCTTCAACTCACTCGCTACCAACTGATTCAACTATAGTTAATGATTTTACTCAATTTCAATCTCAGTCAAAGTATTCTGGTGATTTTGCTAATTGTGATCAAGGGAGATTTTCATCATCTTTATATAATGACAAAAACTCAGTTCAAAATAGAGATAGATATTTCAATGCTAGGCGTTTAGAAAGTGAAGAATCTCGCCTTAGGGAGGACAACGATCTTAATTTTAACTCTGGAAATAGAATAAGGCATTTCAATCCAAACATAAATAGTCATTCATCAATTCATCCTCGTGAAATATCAAAGCAAGAGTCACCATCTGCACCGGGAGGTGCTACAAGTCACTCTGGTGCATACCCTCCTTCCCCTCTACCTACTCTCGGGAAAATGAGGAGGTCTCACTCATCACAGTCACAGGTCTCTACATTCTCTGTCTGCTCTGAAACAGGGGAGAAAAAACTGAAAAATGATACGCAAGAATTAGACAGTAGTGGCAAACCATTGGCCTCTGACTGCCAATATCCTCCTCATCCCCATAGTCTTTCTCAGCCATACAACAAACCACATAAAAACTCTCCTCATTCCAACTCATTACTGTTCCGAGGGAATCCCAATCCTCCTACTCTGAAAAGAGGTGCTTCATCCATCCCAGTAACTTCTCCACTCGACTCAAATCTTCAGCCTGCTACGCTAGTCGTTCCTCTTTCAGATCATCCTTCACTTAGCTATAATGTACACAGTGTTACTAATCAGAATAAAAATTTCAAGCAATTGGATCTTAACATTGACTTGCAGTCATTTGATGACGATAACTTGTCATCTACAGCTGTACAAAGTTCTCCCATTTCCCCACCATTTGTAACTGTGCAATCTGGAAAACTTATTTCTAATCCACCACCACCAGCACCAGCTGTCGAATGGCCAACTGGCAGAGATATCAGTGAGCCTTTGGGAAAAGTTTGTCATGAGAATACTGAGGAAAATAAAAAGTTTAGAAAGAAAAGAGATAAAGAGAAAAAATCAACAGGTCTCTCATTTAAACAGAAGGATACATCCAATAGTCCAAATCACATATTTAAAGAAGCTGTTAAGGTTAAACATGATTTAGGCAATAATAAAAATAAACATGCCAGACTTAGCAATACAAAGGGCATGTCTGGTAGAAGGGCTGATAAAAAACGTGTAGCTCTTTTCCAACCTAATTCTAGCTTTATAGACAATTCTATACTTCCTGATTTTGAAGATTTTTCAACATCTTATGGCAATGCTGATGTGTATCGTAGTCAAGTTTGTGATCCACCCTCTTCAACATCAACGTTTCCTGTTCTCTCATCTCCATTCCACAATTATATTGATAACAATCCAGACACTCTCCAATCATCAAAGGATGGTGGACAAGATGCAAAAAGAAGTCATCTATTCTCCTCCCCGAAAGCTACTGTCCATGACGTAGGAGCCACTGGTTATATTAACAGTCCATTATCTTCCAGACACCCCCAGCAAAATAATCTAAGCAATGTTAAATACCCAAGTCCCCAATCTAGAAAAAAGCCAAGTCATAAACGACAAATCTTGTCAGGTAATCGTAACTCTAATGTTGCTGTCCCCAACTCTGCTAGTCAGAAACACAACAGATCTAAATCACTCACTGTTGCTGAAAAGATACTTGAGTGTGATCCAGCAATCAATGACACAGCGTTTGAACAAGTGATTCCTGGGGGGAGGTGGGTGAAATCAGGGTTTGGTCATGATTTGGCCTTTGATGATCAATTGGGAGGGATGGACATGGGTATTTCAGATAGAACAATGGAGCTACACTACCCTAATCCACCCACAGTCAAATCAAACAGAGTTGAGGGCAATGTTGTTTCCAAAAGTTCTGAAGTGGCTCACTCTCCACACGTCCCAGAGTCAAAGGTTGCCACTGCAGCTGTTGTGCCTTTACCCACTCGCAGACGGTCAGGTCTCAGTCAAGATTTGTCTTTTGTCAACAGATCAGAAGTAAACCCGAACCCATCAAAAAGACTTAACAAGAGGAGTTCTCTCCCTGGATTTTTGACATTCACAACAAATACAAATCAACAACCTCAAAAAAGTTACTGTGATTCACCCGATTATGTTGCCAATGAAAATTTCAACCAACCTGAGACAGAAATGTCACAAAAACAGTTGAAAAATTTAAAAGAAAGAAGAGAAAGGTCAAACCCACATGATAAGAATGGGAGATATACAGCTACCAGTTATGTATGATCCAAAGAAGTTAAGTGCTAAGAAGATAATTTTATTGGATCATCTGCAATTGCTAAAAGATGAAAGCTTTTATATACCACATGTGTTGATGTGTGTGTGTGTGTGTGTGTTCAAATATCCGTATGGGATACACCAGTTGCTTGATATTTGTTGACAGATTGCTTGATTTACACCTATATATATTTGGTCTAAAAAGACACCCCATGGTATTATCAGATGAGTCTTGTCAGAATGTAAATATAGGCCTAATGATATTTTCGCATTATGATATTATCATGATGATCCATTTGGTCTTCATCTGCCATTTAAAAAAAAAATATTGTTTAGTTGTTTTTAGTTAGCAAGAATCAATTCTAATAACCTGGCATGTTGAATTCGAATTGTGATTCTCATCTGGTGTATCCCATACTGGCAAATGGTGTTTGATATCATCTACTCAAAGGACTGATGCCTTTATAATATAAAGCTTTTTGTAACGACTTGTGCAATTTTCTTATTGCTGTTTTTTCACAGCAAAATCTGTACATAACTAATTTACACTACTGCAATTATTATAGACATCTCAGCATTTATATATTAAAAATATTGTATTATTTTAAAAGAAATTCTCTATCCATAGATTATAATCTTCATTGTCACCAAAATGTAACTCTCTCACCTCTGTTTATAGCACCCCTCATTCACAATGTATTAACATGAAATCGGAACTACTTCTACTTAATGAACCAAGACTTGCAACATTATAATTATATATCTTTCCTATACTTTTATATATTATAATACAAATACTTACTTGTCATGTTATTTTGATTTTTAACAAATCTTTTTGAATAGAGGAGTGATTGAGTCCTCGAAAATATTACTTTGTTTAGTCTTATAATCGAGAATTTTGTTTTTACTTTGCATTATTTTATGAAATATCCCTATTTATCATTCTAGTCCTATTAAGAGATATTTAAATAGTTTTTCTGAGTTATTGCTTTTTTTAAAGTAAAACCATAAGTAATAACACAGAGTGGTTGGATATAGAAGTAAGAATAGAAAAATATGGGTTCAGATGAAGTATGGAGCATACACTTTTATCACTAATGTTGAGAAATATAGGGAATAGATAGAGATGTGCCAAATGGAAACATAGAATAAAAATATTATGGTGTATCGGAGTCAAACCAGGTATAGAACTGGAATGACACTCACCAACAGGCAGGGAGAGAGATGGGTAAGCAAATGAATGCATTAGGACTTAGCCATCCAGCCACTCACTGGCTTTCAAACTCAGTGACATGCGGGTGCTGCTTTCAAAACTTCTGAGGAGATCAATGAGGCTAATCATTGGCATCAACATCTCTTAGACTTGCAGACAGGTCCAATGACTTATGATAGAAATACTGTGTGTCTTGTCTTGACACAATAGAAATTTGCCAGTGTTTAATGGGGATGATTTGATTTATGCAATATTTTTTCTCAGTGGTAGTTGATATAGGGAGGAAAAAAGATTATTATAAGGTGGAACAAAAAATCCCATATAAAGTAAAATGCTTTTTTGGTATGTCCCTTAGAGTAAAATGGTATGCATTATTAAAGATGTTTTCATTGAATTTGTATTATGGTTGTGATGTAGTCTTTACCAACAAATGTGTAATACTGCTGTTTGTGAGCAATGGATGGCATTTGTAATGTGAATTGTATTCTGTCATTTAGAATTTCCTGCCTTTTTTATTTTTTTTTTTTTTGACGTTTGGGACTAAAAAGGAGCTCATGAATATTCATATTTTATATTGACATGAAGATCTGATTGTAACCATTGAGCTTATAAGCCTGTGGAGTGTCTAAGGTGCTCAATCTACATTATTTTGAATCATTTAAAATAAAAAATTTATCAGTCAGCAAGTTCCTAGACTTTTTCTTAAGGTGTTCATTCATTTATGTCGGTTAAAACTATGACTGTGTATTTGTAGGTGTCTATGCAATTTTGTCTGATGAATGATTGTGACTGTGTCCAAGGTTATTAGGGTCTTTCGTAGTTGAAGTTTTGAATTTTATCCTTAAGCAGGTGCCTAGGGAAGGTGGGTAAATAAAACCAAAAACAACAAAAAACTAGTTTCTTTAACAAACTTGACTCTTTAATTTACAGAAACTTTCAGTGTTTTATGTGTTATGGAAATTTAGTGACAATTACACACTTATGGAAATGAAAGAAATATTACAGATTTTGATTTCAAAGCAATTTGGTTGCAGTGTTAGAGAAAAAATTAATTTAAAAAAAATATATATATCACTGTGTTAATGCCCCTGATATTTAAGACGATTTCTAACTCGTAATGGTGACAGTTATCAACAGACTATATTATATATAAATAAAAGGCTGTATGTAGCATTTTTTCGTTTGGTTAAGTATAAGTGAAATTTTACCATCTACACTGTAGTCCGCTCAAAATAAACTTCCGAGGACCAGACTAAAAGTATCTTATCCAAAACTCAAGGGGAACAACCTTTCATTGATTCACATTTGTTTAATCTGTTAACCCCTTCTTGGTAAATACATATCTAGCGGGCAGGGAGGTACATACTGTGTCTTCTATCCCCTTTTATCTGTTTTCCAATATGCTTTCTATCTTTGTCTTGGAATGAGATTACTAGGTTTTTTCCTGGCCCTAGTCGGAGTCCTGGCTGGGAGAATAAACAGTCAAATGCATCGTTATGGCTTTGGGAGATGATATTTTTTTCCTTGTAAATCATCTCTCTCTTATGTATAATTGTATTTGTTATTTTAAATGTATAATGTATTTGAGTGTATTCCTCTTTGTTGGATTTTGTACTTGTGTCCGGATAAGACTAATAGGTGATCTCAAACTAAGTACATTGGTGGTATGATCTTGGAATTTACATCTGATCCCTATTTGTTCCCAGTTCCCCTTTGTCTTACTTTTTCTTGAGTGCTTTAATTGTAATTCTAGAACTTTTTACCATCCCATTTTCTTTCTTTTTACTGGCACTGATATAACTTAAATTTGTTGCAAGCGCCGTAAAACCCTTAAAAACAAACAAAACATAAATACATATCCCCAGAAAGACGGGCCAAGCTTCCTGTTACGCTGGGTTAAACTAAGAGTCTAAGAGTTACTTTTTTTTTCTACTATCTTTGTCGTTAAGAGTCCTCTTTCACAATGAAAACCACGTATGAAGATATAAACGCTTGAAAGGCAGAGTGAGAATGAAAAACAAAAGTTGGGAGAGTTGAGATGCTATCATCACTCGTTTCTTCTATGGCTAATTGCGTGATGATTGTCAGTCTCGTTCTGTTTACCAAATGGTGAGCCTAGTGTTAAGTGTGGGGGAGGGGGTAGGCAACAACAAGATGCCCACTTTGCAGTGGCATGGATGAGACTGGGGATGGAAGGACTACGATACCTTTGTTTTACTTAATGTTTACTGTTAACTGTCTCACAGCAGTAACCAAACCAATAACCTTATACTCACATTTCACTTTTATGTTAATCACAGACAACATTGTTGTATGTAGGTACATAATTGATTTCATTGTCATTATAATAAGATTTTGATTGCAAAAGAATATAATATATCATGAAAGAGAAATGTTTTTGAAGTTGAAAACAAGTTATCTTTGAATCATATATAAAGTGTTAACCGTTATCAATTTGTTGCTTTCTTAAGTAAAGTTCATTAAACAGTTTTTTAGATGAATGTATAAATAAATTTTCCATTTTGATTTTTCATTTATATTACATTGTTTCTTGACATTGTGGTAGTTGGAACTCCCCTCAGCTCAGGGGAAATGTCGGCCTCCTGGACGTTGGATTATATATTATTATATATATATATATATATATATTATATATATATATATATATATATCAGTCCACCTTTGCTGTCTCTGCTATCATTTTGTCCCTTTCATTTTGCTTTTTGTTGTTGTTCTAGAATGAGACCATTCAATTTTGCTCAGTATCTTTTGCTAAGAGAGAGAGAAAGAGAGATCTTTTTATTTTTAAAAATGAGAAATGGTACAGCAAACTCCCTATATTGACATCGTTGAGACTAGAAAAAAATGTTCCTATAAAGAGTTGTTGGTATAGCAGAGCAACCAATAATGGCGGGGGAAGGGGAGGGGTAAAGACTATGGGATACCTTTTCCCAGCCGTTTACATTGGCAGTCTGAACCACAGCAGGCTCTCTTGAAGCAACTCGCAGGATAACTTATCGCTCTTAGCTTATCTACAGTTATCTTTGCCTGATCTATAATGATCGTCAACAACACGGGTGTATTGATTGCTTACTATGTTAGAACAGTTGCATTAACGTCGACGCTTTTTTCTCTGAGGTTCAAATCTACGATGTTCGATTTTCTCTTGTTTCTTGATGATTGTGGTCAAGCTGTTATTTAGGAATCCGGGTTTTGTTCCTTAGATGAGGCAAAGGTAGACAAAAAGCTACAGTTGATGGTGTTGCATTCACCAGCCAATTGACCAGTATGGCTCTCGCTCCTGCGCCAAAGATTATAGTGAGCGATTATCTCAACTTGGTAGCAGTAGGAGTTGACATTGTGATTCCTTTACACATTCGCATGCTGGATAATAATAGCAGGTCGATATCCAGCAGTGAGGAGCGTTCATTAATTTGCTGGTTGACGGCAGTTGAATGTGTAATGCGAAGTGCCAGCTTAGCTAGATTTTGTCTCTTTTTGCCTCAATTTCGGAACGTTCCTCTGTCAACATGTCCAAAAGGGACTAGATATCATTGGTCAGCAAATCATGGTTTTCATTTGCAACAAGTACTGGATATCATTAGTGGGAAAGCGAGCATTTTCATTGACCAGAAAGTTCGTCTTAACTGTCAATTTGAAGTGCCAATCACTTCCATATTGATGTCCCTGTACAGGGTTTTGCTAAAATGCATGTCATTGTGGTGAGTTTTTTTTTTTCTTACCAATGACATTTCACAGTCATTAAAACCACAGCTAGTTTGTGTTATTCACTTTTTACTTTTACTAAAGTTTTACTTTTACAGCTTGTCATCCATTATTTTTTTGTTTGTTTGTTTTAGTCACCATTATCAGCAGAAAGTATTATTTTTATAGTTTACATACGCTATTATATCCTGGCAGCATTCGCAATTTTTTTCCTCTCGCATTGAATCTTTTTTTTGTCTTTTTTCATTGTAATTTTTAGAATTTTCATTAGTTTGTAGCATAATGTTAAGTGTGAATATTATTCTAACATAGTTTGATGAATAACTTTGATAGTGAGCAATTAAAACGTATCTCAGAAAACTACAACATTCAGGGTTTCATGAACAAAGAATTGTAACTTATATATAGCGCACTTTGCCCAAACGTTCTTCAGCCCTAAAATTGCAGCGAATTTATAGTAAAAAAATTATATATATATATAGGCTTTACATATATATTAATATATATATATATATATATATATATATATATATATATATGAAACTGTGTGATATGTTTGTACTTACACTCTTGTGATCCTGAGAAATATTGTACACAGTTATCTCCCATTGGGGTTGGAAGCGCCGTAAAACCCTTTAAAAACAAAACAAACAAATTAAAACTTTGTACTACCCATTTTCTTCATTTTTACTGGCGCTGATATGACAATTTTTTGCAAGCGCCATGAAACCCTTAAAAACAAACAAACAATCTTTTTTATTGTTAAGTAAGGTTGATATTGGAATCTACTTCTCTCTTAATATTTCTTGGGTTCGTTAATGCAGATCTACAAAATTGTAATTGTCCCATCATCTTCTTTTATTCCTGGTTTTTTAGATTTATTTTCTTCAATGTATTTTTAAAAAACAGGTCTTTAGAGCCATAGGGCCTGTAGAGCCAGAGTTTATCCCTGTTTATGAACGCACTAAATGGACAATAGCAATTGCTTGCTGAGCTTTGGATAGGATTCTTGTCTACTGCAAAGTACTACCCCCCAGATTCAAATGACCCAGCTACCCAATCACTACTGGGCGGACTGTGGAGTTAGAAAAATTCTTGACCAGTAAGATTGATCTCGCTCTTCTGTGAAGCAAGGACTCTTTCAATTGAGCTATCGGGACCTCCAAAAATAAGTTTGCAGTGTCGTAAAACACAGTAAAACCTCACAAAAGAAAAATGAACTATACTTAGCTATAATTTATTTATAAAATATTGACAGACGTAGTCTGTTTTACCATTCTGTACTTATTTTAATTTTAATTTTATATTATTCTGAGGCATTTACTGTGATTATAGGTCTCTGGTGAAATGAACAAAACTTTGCAGTTCCAAACCATCGAACTGCAGAATTCATACACTGAGGTAACCATATCATACTCCCTGTATGTGCCCTTTACCTAGATAAAACAGATTTGCTTTGATCTTATTTTTCCTTGATTTTAATTTTTGTTTCTTTTCCGCTGAATTTAAAACAAGATAACAGTGACCATCTGGGTGAGGTTCCTAACCTCCCATAGTGGGCAGGGAGATACTTACCGTGTCTTCTATCTCCCTATCTGTTTTCCAACTTGCTTCCTGTCTTTGTCTTGGAATGAGATTACTTGGTTTTGTCCTGGCCCTTGCCGGATAGACTCCTGGCTGAGAGGGAAACAGTCAATGTGCATAGTTAGTTTTGGGAGATGATTTTTTTCCCCCTTGTAAATCATCTCTCTTTTATGCACTGTATTATGTTTTGTATGTTATATGATTTGTAAACATTTGAATATATTCCTCTTAGTAAGGACCTGTATTTGTGTCTGGATGAGACTTTTAGGTTATCTCAAACTAAGTACTTTGATAGTGTGCTCTTGGAATCTACATCTGTTTCCTATTTGAACCAATTCCCCTTTTTTTCCCCTTTTCTTTGATGCTTTAATTGTAATTCTAGAACTTTTTACTTTCCCATTTTCTTCCTTTTTACTGGCGCTGATATGACCTATGTTGCAAAACCATTAAAAACAAACAAACAAACAAACAAACAAACAAACAAACAGTGACCATCTCCAGTGTACAAAAGTGTACAATTATCCTCGAGAGTAGATATTTTGTGGTATTTTTGAAAATATTAATTAGATAATTTATTTTGAGATCGTTATTCTTTTTTTGTTTTGTTTCTTTTGTTAATTATTTTTATTAGTTAATTATTTTATTTACAGAAATGCTTCTTAATATAGAGTTGGTGATGTGTGATGTGGTTTATATATATTTAATAGTTCTTCAAGAAAATTATTGCTTTTCAGACGTTGGCTCCCTTATATCTGTTGTTGGCTGCATTTAATTTTTAACAAAAGGGTCAAGCCTTGAAAGAAAGCGTTATATCGATGGCCGGCGTCATCGAGGTTTGATCCGCCCAGAATTAAATGAAACATGGTGCGCAATCCTGAAAATCGAGACTTCATTGGTTTGATCCCCGGCCATTGATATGTTGTATTCAGATACTATTATGTCAATATGATTTTGAGGTTTAAATGACACAAAGGAATATTGAATAATGTAAAACCGAATCAAGACTGTTACTTGACTTGTGTATCTGTTTTCTGGGTGGGCTCTTTTGTCTTCCCAAAGCGGGCAGGGTGATCACTAGCACTTGCAGCAAATGAACTCCCTGTCCGTCATGTCTCCCTATATATGTTTTTCAACTTACTTTCTGCCTCTGTCTTGGAATGAGATTGCTTGTTTTGTCCTGGCCCTGGTTGGAGTCCTTGGCTGGGAGGGAAATAGTCAAATGTATAATAGGGTTTTCGGAGATATTTTTTTTCCCTTGTAAATCATCTCATTTTGTTTAGTTATATTTTTGGTTTCAAATGGTAATGAATTGTAAGCATTTGAGTGGGATCCTGTTGGTGGTGACCTGGGCTGGTGTATGGATGAGACTTTAAGGTGGTCTCAAACTAATAAGGACATTGAACGTTTGCTCTTGAAATCTACATCTGTTCCCTGCTTGAGCCATTTCCTTTTGGTCTTAATTTTTCTCTTGTCCTTCTAATTGTAAAGCGCTTTGAACTCGTTTAGTGGATAATGGGCTATATAAAAGCTCATTTTCCCCCTTTTAATCTAGAGATTTTTGAGTACTCCATTTTCTTCCTTTTTACTAGCTCTGAAATGACCTAAATGTGTCGAAAGCGCCATCAAAACCCTACGGAACAAAAAGACAAACAACGCTGTATCTGCTTTTTATTAAAAGTTGTTAAATATGATCAATCAACCTTACATTTGTTGCTAATGTTTTTTTTTTTTTGTGTGTTTTGTTTTTGTTTTTTATTTTTACTTTGCTTGATATGATATGGATGGTGTTGGACAAGTGGGGGAGCCTTTGTTTTTTTGGACAAAGTCACTTAATTAATTTATTTATTATTGTGTGTGTGTGGGTGGGGGGGGGGGGGGGGGGGGGGGGGGTATTTTATTATTTAAAATTTTTTTTTTTTTGTTGATATTGTGACATACCTTCTAAAAATGAATTTTATAGCCACAAATTGGATCACTTTGGGGGATTAATTTCTATTCATTTTTCTGACGAATCAATGTAATTTCTTAAATTTTAAAAGCTTTAAACTTCGTATTTCGTACCCTTTTAATTTTAAATTCCCTTGCGGGTTCCGATTTATCCCGGCATAATACCGTTGTGAGACGGTTGATCACATACTAGGCCTTTTTTAAAATTGAGAGATCAATGTTTTCTTCGACTATAGATAGTATGCACTTGGCTAAGGAGCTCACAACATTGCCATCCGGAAGTATAACGGACCAAAACACAAAACTTTGGTAACCATGATCATTTATTGTCAGGTTAATATTAATACCGTTTAGTGAGAATTACTCATAAACGCGGATGGCAAAAAACAACAAAGACGTAGGTGACGTCAACTTCGAACTATCAATATTGATGCTTTGCTGCTAGCCAAAATGTCACATCTGTACCAACAAACACAAAATATTTGTAACCTTGAACGATTATAGTCTGATAGAGAGACTTTAGTGAAAACTACTCATAATAATGGCTGGCTGAAAACAACAAAGAGCTGAGAGACGTCAATTTCGTTCATTCTGTAAGCTTTAATATGAAACACTGGTATTGTGTGCTTAATGAAACTTGGCTTGGGCTTCTATAGAAAAAGTGACATAAAGTGAACGTGTGAGTTTTGAAAAAGTATGGGGTAGCCTACTTGTCCTTAAGACCGTCCATTAATGCTTTGCTGTTTATAAAATCACATTTTTGAGTTGTTATATTATTCTGCCGTGCAATGATAAATCACTCTACTCCCTTTTTTTGGCCAGAAAAACAGTGATGTTTCATCTTTGTTTCGCATTTTATTTTTATTTTTTTCAAACTCCAAGCAGTGTTATAAATTTTGGTCAGAACACTTTTAAGCTGAGCGTCTATCGATTAAAGTGACATACAACTTGTCAACGTGTCTCAAACTCAAGAATTTAATAATGTGTAGACTTTTTGACAAATTGAAGATCATATAATGGATCATTATTTGTAATTTTTTTTTAAAAAAGGGGAAGGAATGTGTTTTGTCAGGGGACGATGGTTTTTGTAAGTTTTTGCTTGCTCTTTATTCGGGTTGTGCATTTTAAAGACCGTTTGTTTTTTAATTGTATTTTTATCCTCCCTGAACTTAACAGATGATTTGTGGCAATATATTATTATTACTACGTACCACATGTATTGTGAAGTTGATTTTAATGAAGTTTTGATAAAATATTTCCATATTAAAAAAAAAAAAAAAAGAATGAAATGAATTGAATTTTAAAAAATCAGATGAAACTTGAAGGATCAGCCGCCGTTGCTGTTCTGTACTTTTTACTCCAAATAAACTTGAATACTATTAACGTCTTATTTGTATTGTTTATTTATTTATTTATGTATTTTGGTGGTCACTGCAGGTTCGATCGGTAGAATAGTATTATGCTAAGGTCTCCTTGACCTCCTCCCACAGTGGACAGGGAGGCACATTCTGCGTCTTATATCCCCCTATTTCTCTTTTCCTAGTTGTTTTCTATCTTTGTCTTGGAATGAGATTACTTGGCGTTTTCCTGCCCTGGCCGGAGTCCTTGGCTGGGAGGAAACAGTCAAATGTATGATAATTTCGTGAGATGATATTTATTTTCCCTTGTAAATACTCTCTCAGTTATAGTTATATTTTTATTGTGAATATCACGATTTGTTAACATTTATTGTGTGTATTCCGTTCCTCTTATTGGGATCCTGGATGAGACTTTAAAGTGATCTCAAACTAAGTACACTGATAGTGTGCTTTAGGAATCTACTTTTGTTTCCCTTTTATCAACCAGTCTCCTTTGTCTTATTTTTTTCTTATATCTTAAATCTCTGAGTGGGGTTCGTAACCGACCATTCTGGGTGGGGTTCCTGACCTCCCGTAGTGGGCAAGGAGATACTTACTCCTGTCTTCTATCACCCTATATTATCTGTTTTCTCTGGGTGGGGATCCTGACCTCCCATAGTGGGCAGGGAGGTACATGCTGTGTCTTCTATCCCCCCATACCCGTTTTCCAATTGTTTCCTGTCGTTGTCTTGGCATAAGATTACTTAGTTTTGTCCTGACCCTGGCCGGAGTCCTTTACTGGGAGGGAAACAGTCGAATGTATAGTTATAGTTTTAGGAGATGATATTTTTTTCCTTGTAAATCATCTCTCTGTTATGAATTGTATTATATTTAGTCTACATATTATATTATGTGATGTGTAAACATTTGAGTGTTTTCCTCTTAATTAGGACCTGTGCTTGTGTCTGGATGAAACTTAGGTGATCTCAGACTAAGTACTTTGACGGTGTGCTCTTGGAATTTACATCTGTTCCCTATTTGAACCAATTCCCCTTTGTCTTACCTTTTCTTGGATGCTTTAATTGTAATTCTAGAACTTTTTACTATTCCATTTTCTTCCTTTTTACTGGCGCTGATATGCCCTTAATGTGTTGCAAGCGCCTTAAAACCCTTAAAAAAAAAAACAATATCTGTTTTCTACTTGCTCTCTGTTTGTTGTTTTGAATGTATAATATAAACATTTGAGTGTGTTCCTCTTTATCGAATCCTGTGCTTCTGTCTGGATGAGACTTTTATGTGATCTCAAACTACGTACTTTGATAGTGTGCTCTTGGAATCTACATCTGTTTCCTATTTGAACCAATTCCCCTTTGTCTTACCCTTTCTTGGGTGCTTTAATTGTAATTTTAGAACTTTTTACTATCCAATTTTCTTCCTTTTTACTGGCGCCGATATGACCTTAATGTGAAGGCAATCGCCATAAATCCCTTCAAAACAAAACCAAAAACAAACAAGGGAGATCCTCCGAATGTTTACGCACTTCTCCGATAGGACGAGGGGAAATGCCTTTCACAAAGACATAACGCCTGACCAACTGTTGAGCAAGACAACTCATAAAGGTCGGACAAGACATGATACGAAAACCTACTTGTCACCCATCAAGTACGCTACGTGGTCGCCACTCTTGAATTATGTTTATTTGGGAGGGGGGGGGGGGGATATCACATAATAATGTGACATATCACGGAAT
>NC_088362.1:78540508-78560508 GCF_034508935.2 Berghia stephanieae
TGAGAACAACTCATATATATATATATAACAACATTTCTCATTATACGAATGAACACTAATTTTCTCACTACAGCAATTGGGTAGATAAAAGAAATGTTCGGAATTATTTCACATTTTGCGGAAGTACTTTTTGACTATGAAAGTTCAGATAATTTTTTTTTTTAAGTCGAACTCTCTAAAGTTATTTTCACATAATGAGGCCACAACTTTGAATTGAGTCATCGGGCTTGCCAATATCATGGAGATACACGTAACATTAATAGATCAATTTATGACGAATTGCTGCATATGTCATTCTTTAAAAGGATTTGATGGTTCGAATGAATTAGGATACAATAATATAAGTCGTTCACAACAGGCTTAAGCTGTTACAGAAGTATAAAGTAAAAAATACTCCATCAATCCTCTCCCACCCCTTCAAATCGCGCGATGCGCACCCAGAACACGAGACATTAGATGTTACCATTTTAAATGTCACCTTTTAGCAGATGCGTGATAATTTATTTCTTTGCAATGTTTAAACTTTATATATATATATATATATATATATATATATATATATATATATATATATATATATATATATATATATATATATATAGTTGAACAAATAATGTCTATTTTAATAAGGCGCTATAGGTCGACCATTCAGTTGTTCTAGTTTCTATTTTTATTTTAAGGCAAGTGTCAGACAGAGAGAGCTGCTCGCCGGACGCCATACGTCGCTCGTCACTCGTTGCTAATGAGCACGTTGTGGTATCAGTAGTCTGTCATAAAATCAAGACATAATCCATACGCCGATGGAATACATGCAGCTGAAAACACCAATCGCATAAAGAAAATTACTCATCATTAATCGCTCGTTAATGAAGTGTATGCTTATGATGTAAAGTTGTACATCGCCACGTAATTTATATGTTCAAAGCTTTGGAAAATGTGGTCGGACGACTGGTTCGCCTGGCAAGGATTTCTCTTTTGAGTGTGACAAGTGCTCAATGTGGTCTGCCTTATATCTTCCCATGGTACAAACCGCATATTATTATTATGATATAACAACAGCCTGAAATCAAATGGCGCACTTGTAAAGCGGCGAATGGAAATGAACGAAGGCAGCAAGTGGCGGTAGAAATAATGTAAGGCGTAAGGCGCTCGTTGTTCACTGTCTGACGCCTTCTCAATAAAGATATCTTAAACCAAAGTCTCTAAATGCAATTTTTACCATGACCTAAATATACATGTAATAGACAGAAAGAGTAACTCGTTTCTCTATGATAAGGTATGTCTGAATGAAACCAGTGTTAATAATTTCAATAATAAAACTAGTACAGGATGAAAGAAATATGGCTATGTGAGGTATCTCAATGTTGAATAATTTCCCGGGCTTTCTCCATATTCTCAAAATAAATTCATTAATTTATATATTAAATAAAAAAGAACTGAGAAACCCTTCTATTTGAATCAATGTAAAAAGTTGGGTTTTCATTGATTTTATGTGCACGTCAATTTACGTAGGTAAATAGAATCAATTAAGTGCCAAGCTACTGTGTCAAATATTGATAATAGCAGTTTTAAAATACACGGAGGAAACTTTCAATATCTGCTGTCCTTTTTCACCGCTCGTAGAAAATCGCTATTTTTTGTCATTTATTAAATTCTTTGCTTTTTAAAACAACACTCTAAGTGTTATAAAAGTTGTCCATTAAATGAAAGATAGGTTTAACCCTCCATCTAGGCAAAACTTAGCAGGTTGTGGAAGTCATTAACTCCAATACTTAGATTTAAATTCTTGCCTATCTATGCTTATTTGTGTTCAAAGTATATTAGGTGTATAAGTTTTAAACTTATTTGATAAAAATGATTTTAAAAACACAGTATTGTAGTGAGTGTAGTTAATCAAGAAAAATTGTGGAGATCATAATAAAGTTCATTATTGAACTCCAATTTTAAGGCCATTTGCGTTATGCTGCTTTTATTATGGTGACGTGTTTGGCAAGCGGTCGGAGACAAATACATCTGTTACTCTGAAATAACGTACCGACTTAACGCCAATTTAGATAGATCAGTCACAAATTTTAATATTGAGCTATTTATATTACTTAATTACAGCTTAAGGTCTAACAAATGAAGAATTATCAACGGACACTTTAATCATAATGGAATCGTCTTTGATATAATCTCTCGTTTTCATTATTTCATGCGAAACAAATTTCGGATACCCGAATCCAAGCGAGTCCACGTTACGAGATGGTTTCTGGAAGTGCTTCCATCCCGCTTCCGGTTGGAAACTTTCACATAAGCTTGCGCGCATGACCGATTCTGGGCACTGGTCGTACAAGGTGAAGGACACAGGGAGAGAGAAAGGCCAATCTAGGATATTATCGTAGTCACCGGGTAAGAGTTTGATATAGAGTGATAAGTATTTTCCCTCCCCAGCTCCGTTACCATTGAGGAATACTGAGAGACAGGCTTTGTAGCCAAAACGAGATGTATAAAATGGAGGGCTGACTAGTTCTTTGTTATTTTTGTATGTGGCGTCGATATACTTGGCTTTGTAGTTGCTGTGGATAAACAAGAAAAATAAATCAATTCGTAACATCTTGAGTAAGCAGAAAATATCTGAATTTTTGAAAAAAAAAATACCGAAAAAACAAAGAAAAAAACCCAACAATAACAAAACAACAACAACAAAACAACAACAACAAACAGAATGTCTAAATTGTAATTTTCTTCACCTTTCTAAAACTGGAGGATAAAGGGCGGACCAATAATCGATTGATAAAAAGACATATATATGGTCAAATTCTGATTAGGATCGCAAATATTTGCAAATGAGAGGTCTCTTTTAATTTAAAAAAAGTCAATACCTTATTATTATTTTTTTCAGATAGTTTTTAGATAACTAAAAAAAAACAACAGCAAACAATTTACTGATTTTCTCTCTCTCTCTCTCTCTCTCTCTCTCTCTCTCTCTCTCTCTCTCTCTCTCTCTTCTCTTCTCTGTGTGTGCGTTAGTGTGCGTGCGAGTTTGAGTGTGTGTCTATCTAACTCTTTCTCTTTCTTACTCCCTCACACTTACATATATACATACGTCACTCAAACATTTTTTGCTGGTATAATTGAAAGGCGCTAAGTCGGGCGCAGAGAGTGATAATTTAGGAGTCATCTTAAGCTATAAATATTTGAAGTTAAAGCCAAACACACAATACAATTTGCGGCACTGCACTGCTGTGGATGACGCCTGGGTTATTTCAGTTTTCTTGTTGAATAGATCCCATAATAATATTACCTATTGGAGAAGGAAGGAATTTTATTTCATTTGTCATTTTAAAAAATATGAATAATATTATGTAATATCCACAGAGTGCTTAACGTTATTTATGAGGTTGACAAGATGACAATTTAATTTTACAGCAGAATAGTTACCTTATCCGCCACAAGAAAACACCGTCTGTAGTATGAGTAATGGTATGTAAGGCTGAACACAACTGGGTTATCTGAAGCTGTTGTTGCTTCACGAGGTCACAGGTCAATTCTAAATGGGCTTTCATGCTCTCTTCAAGATGGAGATCGAGACTGAATCGTGGACACTGTGGAACAGTGCAATTTAAAAAACAAAATTATTGATTGAATTGGCGATTGGAATGAAGCTTTCAGCTTTCTTCGTTAAATTAACCTGCTGGTGCTCCTAAATATAAATATACACTACAAGTCTGAAAATTAGTATTTTGACCGATGTGAACTTTTGCTGGTCTGATAACATTAATTGATAGGGTCTCACAGTTGTCATGGACATGACCTCAAAATAATATTATGCATCACAACAAATGCTAAACCAAACCCTGCAAATATTTGCACTAGACGTCTAAGTCTTTAACCGACTTGTGCGTGCAAAAATATAAATTCTCAGAACCAGGTAACATTTTGACATTTCCAAAAGTATCTTACAATATGACATTCGCTAAAGATACTTTTGCAAAATGTCTACGTGATTCCATTCATTCTCGTTATGTATATAGATATGTATTTATTTATCTATTTTTTTTTTTAATTTAAGGATATATTTATTCATCTATTCATTCATTCATTTATATTTCTATTTGTTAATATATTTATTTCTCTATCTGTTTATTTATTAACCTATACGTATATTTATATTTTGTTGATACTTTTTGGCAGATCAGTGAGCTTGCAAATGAGTATTTTTCCCTCTACATTTCTTTAACTCTTGAGCCTTACCTTATACCGACACCCAGCGGAGTGGAAAGGACATGTGATGGTGGCGGATGGACACAACTCTTGGACGTGAACCTCGACCTCTTCTCTTGGGATCTTGGCTGGGTCACACCGATTGGGGCACATCACAGGGAACCTTGGGCATTGGTACTGATGGGTCTGTTTGTAGAAAATTATTGGATTAAAAATACGGTTGGTGTTTTATTTTATTTTATTTTTCGTATAAGTTATTTCCAATAAATAGTACTTTAGAGCTATTAGTTCCGCGTGGAGCTGGAGTTTATCCCAGTTTCTTCGGATAGGAAGCTAGTTTATCGCAATGTAATTTTCGTCGGATCTAAGAAACGCAGGTACTTAATCACTGCTAGGTTGACAGGGGGTCAGAAAAAAAATTTCGACATCACCAGGGATTGATCTCAGTCCCTTCGCCTGCGAACCGAATGCTCTACCAACTTAGATATCGACCCCCCCCCCCCCTTCCCCAATTTCTAATAAGGAGTATTGCATATTATTCTTTAAAAACTTCTCGTCACAAGCTTGTGACTTGTAGTTATCGGTTTCGAGTCCTGCTGTAAAGATGTCCTTGGAAAAGGCTCTTTATATTTTCTGACCACACTCAGATGCCCACTGTACACCTGGCCGGTAAAGTGAGGTCTCCGTTGAAAACGCCTTATACACATCACGTCCCGGGATACAAGTCAAATATGGCAGTTGGCTTGGGACTTCTCGAGGAGTGCCTTATATTGATTGTTGCGCTAGATTCAAGATAATTATTTAAAGTGATGTCATCATAAGTTATTACATTGTAAACATGCTTACCTGTAAAGTCTCGTAAACAAATTCTCTGCTGCAATGTTGGCAGGGAACTGTCCTTTTATGGCACTCATTCTTCATGTGGTTGGACAGGTACCTCCTCTCCAGCTTGGCACCGCATTTATTTTCACACCACATCACCTCCTTGTGACAATTACCTGCATGAGTCTGAAAAAAAAGAAGAGATATTTGTTCCATAAAGATACATCCCATACAATAATTGTCCTGCCTTGCTATTACAGAACGTCTTTAAAAAACAAATAAACAAAACAAACTTAAATCCGTTTATCGATAGATTAAGATGACCCCAACATTTCATATGTCTTAAACTTGAGCGTTGGACAAATTGTCACTCAAATGAACGGGGGCCGACTATTTGATACGTTTTTTTTTCTTCTCAGGCCTCATGTTCATCATGCAATGAAAGAATCAAGTTTAAAGAAAATAAGATCTTACTTATATTTAGATACAATATGGTTTTTCAACAGAACAACTTAAAAACCAAACTTAATCTATTAAAGACAGGCTACGACTCTACATCATTGTCAATTTCATCTAGAAATAAATGGCAACGATGCAATTCGGACTTTATCACACCTGATTCAAGTCTTTGTTAATGCAATCTTGGTGAAAACGTTAAAATCCAATGTTAAGTTGGAACACCCCCCCCCCCCCCCCCCGTTAAAATCTAGTGTTAATTTGGAGCAAAAATCGAAACAGATCTGCAATGTATCAAATTGACCATTATAATCAAGTAAGCGGGTTACCAACAATCGGTAGGTTGTGCAATTGCGCGCACGCTTACCTTATGCTGTATTGTGGTTTCTCATTTCGTTAGTATAATTTGTATAGTTTTCTCTCTTCTGATCTTAAAATCTCGGAATTTCGAATTCAACAAAACCGCTGACATTGAACAAGTTAGCGGAGAGCCACAAGAGCTTGATAACCCCATAAGCACGAATGAGGTGATAAATACCGTCAACACACTAAACAACAATCGACAGGGACGGCTGGTAATAATGGGCAGGGTGGGCAAATACCAGCCTGTTTTTTTTCAAGTTATAAGCTGTATTACTAGGTCCAAAATAATCTAATTTAAATAAGATAATTTCAAAAGTTAGTACTTAAACTTGATACTTCGTACTGAAATCAATTTGTGTGTATTTTTGATAGATTGCGAATCACCATGCACCCCGTAATACGTAAACCAGGATACGCTCCTGTTCTTTTTATCACCCCCCCCCCCCTCAAATCACTCCACTCCGCCCACATCGTCATCTCATCGTCTTGTTGCCTGACAGTGAACTCCGATTTTGCTGTCTGGCCTCTCTAGTACTAGGTCGGGCTAATTCAAATGAGCCCACCTTATAAACCAGTGAACACTAAATTACATAGAGATTTTGGCAAACGTACTTTTTCTTATTTATTGCCTTACTTGTGCTGGTACCATTGATGTAATGACATTGGGAAGGTTTCAGTATTGAATTGAATTTATTAATTTACTAATATATCAATTTAGTATTAACTTGTGTTGTTTTTATATATTTGTTTATCCATTTAAATTATTTCTTTTTTTTTTTCTCGTTTTCCTTAGTGCTTCTCAAAACTCATTTATTTAAATTGTTTTCTTATTTGATTTTTTTGTTTTGTTTTGTTTTTCTTTAACAAATTAATTTGTTAGTTCTTTTTTTTCCAATTCTTAAAGTAATTACCGCTGTATTTTTATTGCCAGACTAAATATTTTTGCAAAACAATGTAATTTTCTATTGTATTTCCTCTAATAAAACAAAACATTTTTATTCAAAAGTCAAGACTAAATAAATATATAAAATACAACCACCATTTTGGTTTTCTCAACACTTGAATTAGTATACGAGAAATACTCTTCTGAGAAAAGAGAGAGTTGAATTCTAACTAAGTTATAGAGGAAATAAAGACGTTTAAAGGAAGGGTGGGCAGATTCCGTACTTGCCCGTCCTGAAGCTAATACATACATAAGATAGTTCGTGATGAAGAGGTGGGAAGCTAGGGGTTGGTTGGGTAAGGAGTAAAGATAACACGGTCGTTATTGTCATAGTCTAACGAATGCATGAGGAGAGATTGGTAGCATTGTTTTATCTTAATTGTATTGTATGAATTACTGGCGACAGCCTAAGATTAAATAAACTTTGTTTTTGTCTTTTTTTTTTTACTATGGAACTGATACTTGTCATAGCAGACCTGCCTACTTGAAATAGGAAAATAAAAATCGTAGTTTTCAGGATTAATAAAATCCTAGATATTTTAACTACCCTTTAACAAAATCACCGGAATTTTCGTCTATTATAGGTATCAAATTTTAAAAAAAACGAGAAAAACTGATTGCAAACTTAATAATGATGGTGGTGGTAGTAATGATGATGGTAATACTATTATTGTTATTATTATCATTTGTTATTATTATTATTATTATTATTATTATTATTATTATTATTATTATTATTATTATTACATTATTATTTTATTATTATATTATTATTATTATTATTATTATTATTATTATTATTATCATTATTATTATTATTATTATTATTAATATTATTATTATTATTATTATTATTATTATTATTATTATTATTATTATTTATTATTATTATTATTATTATTATTATCATTACTATTATTATTGTACGTATTGGTGGGATTACGATTGTTTTTTGATTTTTTTTTTGTGTGGTTATTAATGGTATCAGTTTATTGTTTGGTTCCATTTATCATTTTTTTCCACTTTCATGTATGTTGTCATCAAATTGTATGATTTATTGGCGAAAGCCTAAGATTGAATAAACTTTGTAATATCGTATAGTAATCATCATTGTCGACGACATCGTCGTTGTCATCATAATCATCATCCTCATTAACAACAACAACAACAACAACAACAACAACAACATTAACATTAACAACAAGTACTACAATAGCAATAAAAACAATATCAACATCATCATACAATTTCCGTCATCGTCTCCACAACTATCATTCTAACCAACAGTACCACCAAAACCACTACCATAATTACATCATCCCTCACCGTCTCCTCTTCCTCTTCCTCCTCCTCCTCCTCCACCACCACCACCGCTACCACTATTCCAACCACTACCACCACCGGCACAATCATTCTAACCACCAAGAGAGCAGTAAAAATGATGCAATTTGAGCTCTGAATGAAACTCGAGTCATATCGCTGTTGTTGCTTCTCGATGAAAACTTTAAAGTTACACGTACTACTGAAAACCAGTAATGTAACAGAAATATTAATCTCGCCGTTGAGAGATTAAAGCATCTCTTTAATTTTTCGAGTGAACGAAATGGACTTGTATTGTCAAGGTGTTGTCGCATTATGTCTCTTCGCTTTATTTTTTTGTTGTATTCTCTTTCGTGATTCATTTTTGATTACGTTTGGTATAATTAAAATCTACTGGTATTGTCATTTCATTGTGAATGTGATTATCTGTGGTTGAAATATTTTTTTTTAAGGTGAACAAAAAACAACAAAAAAAAACAACATATATATATAATATATATATATATATATATATATATATATATATATATATATATATATATATATATATATATATATGACCGAATCATCTTTGCCCCACCACTATAAATAGGCTAGAACCGCCACTGACAATCGAACAGGAGGAGAAAACGGAATACCTGGAGAACTACTAAAATGTTAAGCAGAAACACTAGGAGAAGTGATAACAACAATATTAAACTATTTATTCAAAACACACATGGATGTAAACATTAACGGTGAAGTTCTAATAGCGCTACAGAAACCGGGTAAGCCAAAGGGTCCAGTCACAAATTTGGGACCAATAATACTGCTCAATACCATTAGAAAATTGCTGTCACTTATTGTGCTTAAAAGAACGAGAGATGCCATCAACAAATATCTAGATCCAAGCAAAAGTGGATTCAGGCAAGGCAGAAGCACTGCAGACATAGAATGGACTCGCAAATGGCTTATAGTATAGGCAAAACAGACTCAGAAAAAAAACGAGATATATATTAACAGGCATAGACATATCAATCGCAATTGACACCATATGCAGACATCGGCTCCTAGAAATCTTGAAAGGAATTGTACAAGAGGCTATGATCGCACGATTAAATCATGTTGAGCAATACTAATACTACCATCAAAATAAAGAACTAAACATCATCTGATACAATCAAATCAAATATTGGCACACCACAAGGGGAAAGCTTAATCCTTGTATCTTTCACCATATACCTTGAGCATACCCTTACAAAGACTAGAGAGAGACACAGAGAGAGAGAGAGAGAGAGAGAGAGAGAGAGAGAGAGAGAGAGAGAGAGAGAGAGAGAGAGAGAGAGAGAGAGAGAGAGAGAGAGAGAGAGAGAGAGAGAGAGAGAGAGAGAGGGAGAGAGAGAGAGAGTACATACCGTATCCATGACTTCCCCGCTGAATTCTTGTTGACAGAAATCACAGGTGACCTTTCTCTTGGGACACAAGTACTCCAGATGGTCATCTAGGTTGGAGCGAGTTAACTGAGCAGTACATTTGTTGGGACATGGGACTGCATCAAACCGACAAACTTGGAGGTGGTTCTGAGAAATTTGATGACAACAAATTAATTAATCCAGATTAAAAAAAAACACATAATTCTTAGATTTTAGATTTAATTGGATTAAATCAAACTGTATCTTTGTTTAGTTATTTGCCTTTTACTACTACTACTACTACTACTACTACTACTACTACTACTACTACTACTACTACTACTACTACTACTACTACTATTACTACTACTACTACTACTACTACTACTACTACTACTACTACTACTACTACTACTACTACTACGACTACTACTACCACTACTACTACTACTACTACTACTACTACTACTACTACTACTACTACTACTACTACTACTACTACTATTACTACTAATACAACTACCATCACTTTAAATCAAAATTGTAAATATCTATATATAATTCCTAGGAGCTGACAATGCATTTTGCTCTCATTTTGAATAGTCTGCCGTACTCTGACAATACACGTCTATTACTCTTTTTGGCCATAAGACTTGTACGACAAATATCGATCGATGAATACAATCCGACGTGTGCCTATTTGCAAATCTGATAACCCAAATTGTTATCGTCCTTTTCGTTGTAATGGAAAAAAACTCAAACCAACACAAAATATTGTCCATTACAACGATGAAGCTCATAATGGGATTCAATAATCTGATGTCACGTCCACCCAGCAACGGGCATCTTGATTCTAAACAAAGAAAATCGGTAGTTTTTATTCTTCATGCTGGCTAGAAGTTTTTCATATGTCAAGTGATCAGAATGAAAGTCAAAACATGATCAGATTTATTATGATTTTCTCCTCTGGATACACTTTTATACTCGTCGGAGAAGTATTTCATTTTTCCGACAGTTTAGAGCCAGTTACTAAGTTACTATGCGTCGAAACGAGGAAGTGACGTCGCGACTAATGAAGCCTATTGTGCTCCGTTATCAGAACTGTACATGTAGATACAATCTCAAATTTGTCAAAAGATTAAAATCTAAAACTTCTTAAAAGTCTCAAATTTTTCGAACCGGGTTGATAATTCTTGGGAAGATGAGGGCCATTTAGGGGCAGCGTGGCTCAGCGGTAAGGTCTTTGCTTCGTAGCCGAAAGGTAACGAGTTCGATCACCCGCTGCTGCGCTGTGTGGCCTTGAGCAAGTCACCTTACCCTAGCTCAATTTGCGGCGCTGCACTGCGGCGGACGCCTGGGTTATTCCAGTCTTCCATTGGAATAGAACCTAGAGACAAATTTCCCCCATGGGATGAATAAAGGGAATTTTATCTATTTTTATTTTTAAAAATTCAAATCGATCGATATTTGAAGGACTGGTTTTCTATCCAAATTTTTAAAAACATGTGGTCTAGTGGTATGGTACTCGCTTTCGGATCGGAAGGTCCTGGGTTCGAGCCTCGCGCTCGGCGCATAGTTGAGTCCTTTTAAAAGGCTCTTTACTCACATTCTTTCACCGTTCTCAGGAAATTGAGTACCTGGCCGTTAACAGCGTTGTCTTTGTCCGAAAAATTGTAATATCGCCTAACAGGTGTCATGTCCCGTCCTACATGTTAAATGTTGCTGTCGACCAGGGACCCCTTGTAAAGCGCTTTGAGCACATTTAGTGGACATTGTGCTATATAAAGCTCAATTTTTTCCAGTATAGGGCAGTTCACTGGTTATTTTCCTTGATGAAACACAAGCTTCCCAGTTTAGGTTTATTTACAGAGCTTCTACTGCTGAATTTTCAACTTAATGTTATTGTTCATGTCAAAATCTTCATGAATGAAGGTGGACATTAACTCTTTCCTCACCAGCCATTTTCAGGATTTTCCCCTAAACTTCACACCCTACTAAAACAAAAATATAATATTTTTATAACTCAAACACAATAGCAGTAAGTTCTTGCCATACAGACTTTCTTAAGCAAAACGTCTACTCTGCAACACACTGTTCATTTTCTTTAAATTTTATGACGTACGAAATAAATTTGAATAAGAAAAATGGTGGTTGTATCGTAACGAATGTGACGATTTTCCTATAGTTGGTAAGGAGAGGGTTAAAGGATGATTCGGATTCAGATTCAGATTCACCCACGTCTACTATTTTTGACTCGAAATTCAATGTTCTGCATTCAAGTCAACCCGACATAATAGCATTTTAAGACGATTGATTACACAAGACTATGCATGATTACTTACAGGTAAATTGTGTAACTTGTCCATCCAACGACAGCCTTCCTTCTGGTACGTACACCTTATGACACTGTTCATAATCTCTGACTGGACCTCAGAATCCGGGTATAACTGGTCAAAATATACGAGATAACACAGGTAATTAAACCGCGGAAATGATGTATTTCGACGTAGCTGTGATTGAGTACCTGTCTATAGATAGTATGCGCTTGGCTAAGAAGCTCACAACATTGCCATGCGAAAGTATAAAGGACCAATACACAAAACTATGTGTAACCATGAACTTTTATAGGTTGATACAATTTAGTGAGAATTACTCATAAACGCGGATGGCAAAAGCAATAACAAAGACCTGCGTGACGTCAACTTCATACTATCTATAAGGACTGTTACTAACAGTCGACTTGGTTTCATAGAACCAGCTAAAAGAACAAATACAGCGATGTAAAGCGTATTGAGCATGGCGTATCTTTGGAATTCCGCCATATACGTGTTTATATTTACATACATAAAATGCGTAATTCTAGATGGGAGTTATGAAGAAGATAGCCACTTGGTAAGCATTCGGGTGTGGCTCGGTGGCTCAGCAGTTAGGTGTCTCGTCTTGTTACGGAAGTCAAGCGTTGCTAAGTGTGGTCATTGGACGGATGGGTGACAATGATGATGGAAAGTTTGGTCCCAGCGTTGAGTCCATAGCTAAGGAACTTAGAATACATTACCCCATTCGACTAAGGCTGGGTGTCAATATGTAAGAATTGTACAAAAAAGGACGCCTAACAGGCGATTGGTACTGTATGAATTGGAAATAAGGTTCCATAATATGACCTGCTGGGAAAATATATGGAGCGCATTGACCATGAATTATCCGTTCATATAATTTATGTATTTCATCACGTGACAGTATCAAAAATTATACAAGGGAGGAAAGCCTTTAAGTTGTATAACAAAATTATTTCACCGGTTAATCCCCTTACACCTGTACTTTGTTGGGGTGCTCAAAATATAATGTTCTTTAATCACCCTTATGTGTGATGATTAAAATTCACGTCCGACATTTTAGGCTTAAAGAGAGGAGTATAATGATGATGCACGTAAAAGTGCCGTACCATAGAACAAAACGATTTACGTAGTTTTTGCCATTACTCATATCATTCATTAAGTACGCCCGTCACTGCTTGTGTTTGTTGCAAGGCACTAATGTTCCGCTCGACTGTTGCTTTTTTTTACCTTTTCTCTTTGGGCAGGTAGCCTATTTTGGGTGAGATTTTGATTTGCGCATGCGCATGACAGCCATTATTAGTTATCGTGAAGAATCCATGTTGCGTATCAAGTGCGATAAATCTTTAATTCATTATCTCAACTGACCTGGGCGTAATCGAGAGGCTTGTCATCTTCGGGACACTTGAAAACTCCGCCACTGAAAAGGAAAAAAATAATAGACATTACCAAAACTGATGTAAGGAAAAAACTATAATAAAAACAAAGCAAAAAAAAAACAAATAATCAAGAAAAAAAACAAACATATATTATGGTGCAATTTTCTTTTTTTAATTTTTTTTTTCAACCCTGAAAATGAAAATTGGAGAAAATGTTAACAAGCAAATCCTCCCCCCCCCCCCCCTTTCCCAGCTACCCCCCCCCCCCCCCCCCCACAATAAAAAAAAAAGAAAACGAAATATAACAAAAAAAAAAAAACAAAGTACTAAACAAAACAAATAAAAGCAAAATCAAAAAAAAAAAAATTCAAAAGAAAAAAAACAACAACAAACAACAACAACCCCCCCCCCCACCCCAAAATAAAACAAACAAACAAACAAACAAAAAAAACAAAAACAAAAAAAAAAAAAAAAACAAACAAAACCAATGAAGCAAATAAACCAAACTAAACAATATAAACGGTGGCATGGGAAATAAAAATCGAATGTAAACTCCGCTACAAACAACAATGACAAAATCATTTGGTTGTTTTGGGTTGTCCTTTAATCAATTTTCGAATAATAAAACATGTTTATTTCATCCATCCATTTATCCAACAATCTTTCTATCTCCACCACGCCCCATCATTCTACCCCTCTCCCACGTGTCTCCTTTTCAACAACCTCATTCCCACCAACAGAAAAGATTTCGAGCATTGTCCCAAATTTCCGTTGGACTGACAGGTGTTATTTCCCGTGGAGGAAAGTCCACACTAACGGTATGCTACAGGTTGCTAACTCAGCTTTTTGGGACAGGAGACTAAAAAATTGTTTGAAGATCAATCAATAGGTTTCTTCCTTTCTTTAAACATTGTTCTTTTAAATGTCCATATCTAAATACTATCTGCCTTTCGCCCCCCCCCTCTCTCTCTCTCTCTCTCTCTCTCTCTCTCTCTCTCTCTCTCTCTCTCTCTCTCTCTCTCTTCTCTCTTATTTTATTAAATAATTTTTGTTGTTGTTCACCGTTGTTTTATTTCGTGCTAATTTTTGTGATCAGTTTAGAGATACCTGCGCCACAAAATTGCATCATGCTAGTGTTAGATTAAGCAAAGAACAATTTTGATAAATCGAAGCATTTTAGTAATGATATCGGTTTAGTTCATTCTTGTCAATTCACCCGCTTATTACTAATCACAGAACTGTTTTTATATCTAAGTTAAAAAAAAAAGAAAAGGAAAAGAAAATTTGTAAAAATAAACAATAAATAATTCGCACACAAATTAAAAAAACAAAACAAAATGTATTAAAAAAAACAACAAAAAAAAAAAAAAAAAAAACAAAACACCGACAAACAAAAAAAAAAAAAAACCCAACAAAAAACAAAACAAAAAAACAAACAAACAAACAAAAACAAAACATAAAAACAGACAAAAACAGAGATAAAGACGACCTTCCCCCCCCCCCAACAAAAAACAAAACAAAACAAAAACATACGACAAACAAAAAAGATTTTAACAAGGTATACCAGTTATTGTGAGAGTTCAAGTACTGACAGTCGACTTGTATGTAAAATGGAATCTTAGTTTCATATATCCACCTAGAGGAATACATACAGCATTAAGCGCATTTCCCCCCCCCCCCCCCCTTACCCCCTCTCCTCCAAATAGTTGTGGAGCTTAAAAAATAAAGAACGGTTTACAAAAGCGATAAAAGGGATATTTTCAAGATATTTTTGCTCGCGCTATTCACGGGCTCTAAATATAAACACACACAAAAAAATAATAATAAAATAAAAAATAATACCAAACAAAAAAAAAAAAAAAAACAACAACAAAAAAACACACCAAAAAGCTATTTAAAAAACAACTTTTATTCTCGAACAAGCTTCTTTCCTTTTCATAATAAAAAAAAAAAGTTAAGAGAACGCGAAATTTATTCTAAAAACGCGAAATTTATTTTAAAACCCGTTTTTCTACCGTTCCATTTTCCCACAGAACCGACGATCTAACAACCCCACCCCACGCGTACAATGCGCGTTGTGTGACCGGATGCGGCTATTGTCCGTGTGTGTTTCCTGTAACTTTGTGTGTGAGCCACTGGACATGGGAAAATCAACATGCATTATAATGGACGCCATGATTGAGAAGTGGGTGGATAAAGGCTGGATAATACATATGAAACAAGATATGAAGTGAGTAGAAAAGTGCCAGAAGACAATAGAGAATAAACATTTTTTTTCGCGGCGGTGGTGGGGTTCGAACCTGCGACCTTATTGGTACGACAACTCCGCCTGGCAGGTGAGAGCGTGGCTCTACCGTGTGAGCTATCCACGAACACAAAAATATTCGTTTCAAACCCAAAGTCATTTCTAGATCCCTCTCTCACCCACTTCTTGAGATCGCCGATTCGTTCACCACCATCGCGAAGTAATTTTGACCAGCAGTTAAGCTTAATAGCCAATATTCTCATCACAAACATATAACATAGAAACGATTGAGACATTGAGTATGCTCCGGTGTATGGGGTGAATTTTTAATTCAGAAAAGTGAGTGGAGCAGGCACTTATGTTGGTAACAACAAGATATGAAGTGAGTAGAAAAGTGCCAGAAGACAATAGAGAATAAAAATAAGGTCGCAGGTTCGAACCCCACCACCGCCGCGAAAAATTTTTTTATTCTCTATTGTCTTCTGGCACTTTTCTACTCACTTCATATCTTGTTGTTACCAACATAAGTGCCTGCTCCACTCACTTTTCTGAATTAAAAATTCACCCCATACACCGGAGCATACTCAATGTCTCAATCGTTTCTATGTTATATGTTTGTGATGAGAATATTGGCTATTAAGCTTAACTGCTGGTCAAAATTACTTCGCGATGGTGGTGAACGAATCGGCGATCTCAAGAAGTGGGTGAGAGAGGGATCTAGAAATGACTTTGGGTTTGAAACGAATATTTTTGTGTTCGTGGATAGCTCACACGGTAGAGCCACGCTCTCACCTGCCAGGCGGAGTTGTCGTACCAATAAGGTCGCAGGTTCGAACCCCACCACCGCCGCGAAAAAATTTTTTATTCTCTATTGTCTTCTGGCACTTTTCTACTCACTTCATATCTTGTTGTTACCAACATAAGTGCCTGCTCCACTCACTTTTCTGAATTAAAAATTCACCCCATACACCGGAGCATACTCAATGTCTCAATCGTTTCTATGTTATATGTTTGTGATGAGAATATTGGCTATTAAGCTTAACTGCTGGTCAAAATTACTTCGCGATGGTGGTGAACGAATCGGCGATCTCAAGAAGTGGGTGAGAGAGGGATCTAGAAATGACTTTGGGTTTGAAACGAATATTTTTGTGTTCGTGGATAGCTCACACGGTAGAGCCACGCTCTCACCTGCCAGGCGGAGTTGTCGTACCAATAAGGTCGCAGGTTCGAACCCCACCACCGCCGCGAAAAACTTTTTTATTCTCTATTGTCTTCTGGCACTTTTCTACTCACTTCATATCTTGTTGTTACCAACATAAGTGCCTGCTCCACTCACTTTTCTGAATTGATAATACATATGAAACACAAGTTTTACAGTTTTCATAAAAGAACATAGGATTTTTTATTTTTAAATTAATACGTTTTTCGATTGTGATTTTTATTTCTCACTTTCCTCAATTTTACCTTTCCAATTTGAAGTCTCTCCCCCCCCCCCCCTCCTTCTCCACCTCTCCCCTTTTATCTCTCTCTCTCTCTCTCTCTCTCTCTCTCTCTCTCCTAAGCCTTTAACTCCATCCACTCTCTTTCTCTCTCTCTCTCTCTCTCTCTCTCTCTCTCTCTCTCTCTCTATCTATCTATCTATCTATCCATATCTATCTATCTATCTATCTATCTATCTATCTATCTATATCTATCTATCTATCTATTTATCTATCTATCTATCTATCTATCTATCTATCTATCTATCTATCTATCTATCTATCTATCTATCTATCTATTTATCTACCTATCTATCTATCTATCTATCTATCTATCTATCTATCTATCTATCTATCTATCTATCTATCTATATCTATCTATCGATCGATCTATTTCTACCTTTACTTCTCTTTTCCATCACTCTTTTTCTTTCCCGTTTTTAAAAGTTGATAAGATATAGCTGGATAGTTAAAATTGATCACCCATACGACGTGTAAATATATGCAGGTCTAACATCCGAACGCAATTATGGACCTAGTATAACATTGTTGAAATGGACAATATTTTGCGTCATTTTTTGAGAATTACGGTGTCTAGTGTCTGCTGAAAGAGCGTTCCACATAGAAGGAGCAGAATGTGCGAAAGCACGTCGTGAAAAATTCGACTTAGGAATCAAACGGTTCGAAGTATATGAGCAGAGAGAGAGAGAGAGAGAGAGAGAGAGAGAGAGAGAGAGAGAGAGAGAGAGAGAGAGAGAGAGAGAGAGAGAGAGAGAGAGCAGATATTTTAACTCTAGCTCGTATTTCTAGATCAGGTAACTATCCTATCTATTTCATGAAGTAATGAACAAAATGAATATGATATATCCAGAATCACGGCACGTGATTGTTATTTGATTCTTCGTTTTTTTTTTCCGAAGCGGTTATAATAATTTCTATTCGTTTCTTTTCCCAGTCCACGGCTGTTAGCAGCTTAGTATAACTTTACTGATTTCATTTTACATTATTATCTTTTTTAAAAAAAACCCAGAAATGCTGAACTTACCCACTGCTGTTTCTCCGTTTCCCCAAGAATGTACCGATGGAGAGAAGCAAAGTCATGATGATTTCTGATCACTACGTGAAATGAATTGAATTATGAAGTATTCTTCCCAAAGTGTGAAAAATGTCCGCATAGCAATATTGAATCTACAATGTTCAGAATTTCTATAAATTTATCAAAGTGCAGTCCATCAAAAAGCAGAAATAGGACATTTAACACGGTGTTACCATGAATGTGTAAGGTGTGATCCACAATACGGTTTCAATATCAAGCTGCTAACAAAATGACAAATTATGGCTTTATGTAAGTAAATTATAATATCATTCATAATCATCTTCCTTTTCCTCCTCCGCATTATTCTCCTTCTCCTCCTTCCCCTCTTCTTTGTAGGTCAAAGACCTCCACACTTTCACCACCACCACCACTGTCATAGTCATCAGAACCATCGTCACCACCACCATCATCATCATCATCATCATCATCATCATCATCATCATCATCATCATCATCTTCATTATCATCATCATGATAGTCATCGTTATCATCATCATCGTTATTATCTTCATCATCATTCTTCTTTTTCTTCTTCTTCTTCTTCTTCTTCTTCTTCTTCTTCTTCTTCTTCTTCTTCTTCTTCTTCTTCTACTACTACTACTACTACTACTACTACTACTACTACTACTACTACTACTACTACTACTACTACTACTACTACTACTACTACTACTACTACTACTACTACTACTACAACCACCATTTACAGCAGAAGCTTCAGCAGTAGTAGTAGTAGTAGTAGTAGTAGTAGTAGAGGTAGTAGTAGTAGTAGTAGTAGTAGTAGTAGTAGTAGTAGTAGTAGTAGTAGTAGTAGTAGTCGTAGTAGTAGTAGTAGTTGTGTTATCATTACTAGTAGTTATGTCAATCTAATAGAAATAACAAACGTTAATTGCTGTTAAATGTATTGTCACCCTACTCATTATCATACATAGTTTTAATAAAACACGCACAAAATCAAAACCCAAGCTAGGCACTAAAACAATACACGAATAGCAGAAAAAAAAATGGATAAAAAATAAAGTTATAAATCCTCTCAACTACTGCTATCTATAAAAGAACATCATACTGTTAAAAAGGGACACAAACTCGCTAACTACACCAACACAACGACAACTGAACGACTGAATGAATGAATGAATAACTGACGAAGACAACTAGATACTGCTGATTCTATACTTGAGGGATTCGGGGTTAGACGGCCTTCCACCCATCTGTCGCTGTATGACGTTTAAATTGAGGGGACGGCGGCTAAGAGCGGGCAAGGACAGACTACAATCACTCACCCATCCACCCATCCGCCACCTCAATAATAATGTCTAAAGACTATTAACCCTTTGTCGCCGAGACTAATAATTTCTTTCACTTTATGATCAACAAAATTAAGGATATCAGCCTTTAAGAAAACAGAACCAAAAAAAAAAAAAAAAAAAAAAAAAAAAAAAAAAAAAAAAAAATCAACCCCCCCCCCAAAAAAAAAAAAAACACAACAAAAAAAAAAGCAAAACAAAACAAACAAATACCTCCCCCCCCCCCCCCCCCAAACAAAAACCCCCCCCAAAAAAAAACAAATAAAAAAACCAAAAAAAAAAATAAAAAAAAAAATAAAAAAACAACAAAAGAAAACAAAAAAAAAAGAAAACAAAAATAAAATAAAATAGAAAACAAACAAATAACCAACAAAAAATAAAATAAAAAAACCAACACAAACCCTTCTTCAGCCAACAGTTCATGATTTAAACAATAATACTTCCCCTGAAATTCAGACAGTCGTGTTAACTCTCTCATTACCAGCCATTTTCATAATTTTTCATGAAGCTTCACACCTACCCAACACAAAAATCGATTTTTTTTTCCTACTCAAACAGAAAAGGAACAAGTACATTCCACACATATAATTGTCCAATGTCTAATTTTTATCGATATAACAAAGTATTTTCTTTATAATTTGTGATGTACAAAGGATATCAG
>NC_088362.1:78568008-78583008 GCF_034508935.2 Berghia stephanieae
CGACGACAGTCTGCTGCTGTCATCATTAACAGTCAATATTGCTCAGAAGCTTGATATCAGCAGGAAGATTGTTCCGTAAGCGAAGTGTATCGTAAAATAATTCCCACAAATTCCAATTCAGAGGCGGTTTACCTGAACACTAATTATTTGATAGACATGGAGGCTGGGAGAGGGGAGAAAGAGAGAGAGAGAGAGAGAGAGAGAGAGAGAGAGAGAGAGAGAGAGAGAGAGAGAGAAAGAGAGTGAGAGAAAATGTGAGAAAGAGAGAGAGTGGGAGAGAGGGAATCACTTAAAGAGAGAGAGAGAGAGAGAGGGAGAGAGAGAGAGAGAGAGAGAGAGGGAGAGAGGGAGAAAGAGAGTGAGTGAAACAGAGTGTGTATGTGTGAGAGGGAGAGAGAGGGAGAGAGAGAGTGAGAGATAGATAGATAGATAGATAGATAGATAGATAGATAGAGAGAGAGAGAGAGAGAGAGAGAGAGAGAGAGAGAGAGAGAGAGAGAGAGAGAGAGAGAGAGAGAGCGCAAATCTAAAATTTAGTGAAATCGATTGATGATCGTTCACTCGTTCTTCCGACGCTCTTAAAATTCTGACAAATCCCTTTTTACTCACTTTAGTTAACATTTACTCCATATTTCTGATATGTGACCCTCCGCCTCAAAACGGTATTATGTCGGGATGATTCAGACCCCAGAAAGTGAATTTAGAGATAGAATGATGAGAAATTGGACCTTAGAAGTTTTTGTAAAGCAAAAAATAGTATTTATATTCCAGCATGACGTAGAGAAATTAAACCCAAGTTTGATATTGGTGGCTATAAATTCAATTTCCCTAACCGAGTGGATCCCGACATAATACCGCTTTGAGACGGTGGGTCACATATATTATTGAGTTGATTTTAACTAGTCAAATAGTCTTAAGCCCGAGACTTCTAAACTGTGACCATTCTTCTCAAAATTGTATTGTAATAATAATATGCCTTAATGAAACCCGGTGCTTATAGTGGAATGCTAAACGTAATCATCCTTCATTGTCACCAATTTAGTGATTGGAGTGACGGAAAGTTACGAAAAATTCATATTTAAAATATGTCTTAAAATAAATGCTTTCATTAAAGAATCTACATCACTTCAACTTTAAACCCAATTTCCTATATTTTCTATAGCTTATTCCGACATAATAACGTCTCAAATCGATAACGAGTCGGGAGGAGGCAATATGCTAAAAGTTGATTTTAAAAGTTAAATGACATTAGAAATGTGTGATTTTAGTATTTTTCACTTTAAGAAATCATGCCTTTTGTTTTAAATAAAGCATAATCAAAACTAATATTATAACAAAAAAAAAAAAAAAAAAAAAAAACAAAAAAAAAAAACAAAAAAAAACAAAACAAAAAAAAAAAAAAAAAACAAAAAAAAAAAAAAAAAAAAAAAAAAAAAAAAAAAAAAAAACAAAAAAAAAAAAAAAAAAGACAAACAGTTCTTTGAAATCTAAACCCGCCCTACCCGATCCTGATAGCGTTTTGAGGCAATGGATCATGTCGTATGCGTTTGTTAGAGTTTGGCCGAGAATTTCTATTCTGAAATCGGGGTTCGACCTGAGCTCTCATCATCTCAACTTTGACCCTTTGTTCTGGGCAAACCACAGGGCGTCTTCAACAGTTATTATCATCAAAGAAAAACACGTCAAAACCGATGTGGAGAGTGGATGTTCTTACTGATTGGAGGACACGCGACTAACACCTGCCGTATCCAGGAGGTCATGGTTTACTATTGTGACCTCCCCCAAATCCACCTTCTCTATTCAAAGACTTTGAACGTGTGATAGTGAGGATAGCACTGTTATTCATTGACGAAACACCTTTATGAATTTTGACCAGTTTAAAAAAATCCCTTCAAATAAGCCATGTGCCTACTTAAGATGGGTGCACATATTACATATGCATACCTGATGGATATTGGTTTGAACGTGTTTCTATTTTAATATTGAGGCCAGCATAATTCGGGTTATTAGACTAGCAAATAAATACACGTCGATACCTAAAGATAAATCCAGACGACAATCGACGTGTTAAAAATTTAATAAACCTGAGACTTTTAAAAAGGTTCAAATTGAAGAATTTATTAAAAAGTGAGGGTCATCTTAATTGATTGATGTCTGATATTACAAAACTTGAATTTAACAATCTGGAAATTAGATTTATAGTCTAATTATGCAAATTTAGGTAAATTCTTATTTTATACCAGTGCCTGTTCCCTAATTTGTTTCTTTGATTAATTCAGTGCTTTAATTGAGGTGAGGGAATGTAAATTCTTAAACTGAACAACAAATAAATATCAATTTTGATTGTTTTCACATTATCAAACATGATGCACCTCATCAGGATCAATCCCGGCAATGAAAACCCAATGAAAACTGTCGGCCACAACTTAAGTATTAAAAATGATTTTGGCCAATATTATAAGAAATAAATTGTTTTGTCAATGTACAAGAGTGTAGCAGCAGGCCCTTCCAACACAAGCGTAGATTCCTTTATCATTGAAAACATTCAAGGGTAGTAGCGGAGACCACTCGCTATCTTTGTCGTCTCAGAGGTAGTAGTGCTATTTTGGTTTTATTGTTATGTTTTCACTAGTCGCTCTTGTTGAAATTGAATGAAATACTTAGCCCTTGATACGCATTGTGATTTGTAGAAAGAGCAAGCAAGTGTGAAGTTGGTTAGTAGAATGGGAGGGTAAATAAAGAATAAATACTCATTCAAATATACATTAGTCGACCACTGACTATCGGACACTGATGGGTTTTAGTATAAGATAGGATCCGCTACCATATTTATGTTTGTGGTTTTGTGGTCTTGTAGTATAACACACGCTTTTTATATATGGTTTGGGTCTTTCTGAGGCGCAAAGTTGAATCCTTGGAAAAGACTCTTTACGTACTTTAAAAACAAAATAATTGGGGGATGTAAAATTTAAGCCCCAGTTTCTTGACAACGACGTACGGTTTGCCTGAATGTATAATGATAATAAATATTGTCTAAATAATAGTATTTATATGATATGATATGAAATGCGTGAAGTATAATGGTGACTTTTAAAAATCATTATTATTACTTGTTCTTACCATAGATACTTAAAGGATTTACTCATATTAGCCTTTAACACAAGATATCGTATGATATAATATGATATGATATGATATAATACAAAATAATATAATATAAATTGAATGATAGTTTGAGAAATATGGCATACCAAATGTTTTAGTAATCTTTGCATAAATTAGTTTACGTGAATTCATTCGATAACTGTATTTTCTATTTTCAAGTTATTATGAATTTGCAAGGTATTAATAAATTGTATTGAACCCTTAAATTTTAAATCAGACCAAATATTAACTAGGTGATGAGGTAGATAGATGTATGGATAAGGTAAAAAAAAAAACAAAAACTATATTTTATTTGAAAGTGGAATTACTTCTTATCTGAAATCTCTCTCTCTCTCTCTCTCTCTCTCTCTCTCTCTCTCTCTCTCTCTCTCTCTCTCTCAACCCTCTATAACCCCCCCCCCCTCTCTCTCTACACACACACACACACACATATAATATATATATATATATATATATATATATATATATATATATATATATATATATTCAGTATCTATCTATATTTCTTCTTCTTCTTCTTCTTCTTCTTCTTCTTCTTCTTCTTCTTCTTCTTCTTCTTCTTCTTCTTCTCTCTCTCTCTCTCTCTTTCCTATTCCCCACACAAACATTCTAGAGTTGACCGCAAGGTAAAGGTAAAGGTAACCGACAGGTGGTTTCTAACCAAATTCCATTTGCACGCGCACCGCACGCGACCCGAGCAGAGCAAGCAATGCCTACCATCTAAACGCTAGATCAAATAGAAAGAAAAAAAAAAACCCCAAAACGGCAGGTGTTGTATAGGATATCAGAAGAAATAACTGTCCTCGCTGGCTCGTGGCTACTGTTGTGTGTCTCATTGTCGTCAAGATTGGATAGAGGGGTCGGGGGCAGAAGAAAGTAGAGACGTTTATTTGGGAGTTCCTAATATCAAACTTTATTTAAGGACCGTTCGTGGCCTTTAAGAATGATTTATTATAGCGATGTTATTATAATATAAAAAAAAAATTGTAAAGCAGAGCCATCTGTCTATAAATTGTTGGAAAAGAAGAAATATCCGTCAATATGTGATCCACAACCTCAATATGGTATTATGTAGGAATGAATCTGATGTCAGAAAGTATGTATGAATTAATATGACCAGAAAGAGGACGTTTTTGTTTTTTGAACTGTATGAAATTATGTATTCGCTTAATTAAAAAAAATAAATAGAGTAAATAATTTTTATCAATCTATTCATTCAAGTTTTATCATCTAAATCATTTCGACACAATACTGTTTTGAGCCGGTGGGTTATATACATTGTCTATTTTTTGTCGACAAAATTAAGCGCAAAAAAAAAAAAAAAAAGTATGAACATTAAATTATTGGGCGCATTTTCCTGAATTCATTATCACATCTCGGCTTTTATCAGGAAATAACCGAAATCCCCATCCCACCACTAAATGACTCGATTAAAACGTTACAATATTATATAGGAAATTACATCCACGAAAACATTGCAAGAATCTCCAAATTGGGCAAACAAACCGAAATGATAATATGAAAACAAAACCCTTCAAATCTCATTAAATTCGTTATGTGTAAATTTGTAGATAGTGTGAAAGAGTGCAAGGTGCAGCTATGATATGCTCATGTTTCACAAATTGGAATTTAACGTCTGATAAAAAACAGATGTCTTCTGTAGCGGCCTGGCAGCAACGTTTGACCTTCCACCTTGAGAGAGAGAGAGAGAGAGAGAGAGAGAGAGAGAGAGAGAGAGAGAGAGAGGGGGGAGAGATAGATAGATAGATAGATAGATAGATAGATAGATAGATAGATAGAGAGAGAGAGAGAGAGAGAGAGAGAGAGAGAGAGAGAGAGAGAGAGAGAGAGAGATAGAGAGAGAGAGAGAATTCATTGTGATAGGATTCTCTAGTTTTCAATGGACTTTGTAAAGATTGGAAGAGAAAAATAATACGGTAGCTTTCCTTTCATAGCTTTCGTCACACATCAGTCCTTCCCCCCCCCCCCCTCTCTCTCTCTCTCTCTCTCTCTATCTCTCTCGCTCTCTCTCTCTCTCTCTCTCTCTCTCTTTGTAAAGCTTTTTCTCGGATTTACCATGCTCAATGCGCATGTTAGGCGTCTTTTTTTTTTCTTTTCTTTTTTTTTTTCAATAATACTCTCACATCATCCGTCACATCCTATATCCGGGTACTCATTCACACCGGAATCGAGCTCTTCCTAAAGTTAATCCAACAATGTCAACATAATATCACGATAGTACTTTTCCATCGTCAATTTTACCCTAGATATTATACAAAATAACAGGTGACATCGCGTCGATTATAATATTGGTGTAACATCTACAATGTTATGACGATATATCCAGGCAGAGAAATCGTTGCCGCACTTATGTACAGACTCGAATCTGTCCCGTAGCCTTGTCACAACACAACGCTCGACTAGATGCTCTGCGGTTTCAGGTTCTTGTCCACAAATATGTCGGGGTTGAGCAAATTCGTGAACCAATACGGGTCATATCGTCTCAAAAAGGTATCAAGTCGGATTGGAAAATATATCAAAAGCAGTAAATCTAAATTTAAAATGACGAGAAATGACAAATGTCATTGTTTATAACTGTCAGAAACTCTATCTTTTCCTATATCATATCATGTAACCAAAATCTCATAATTTCACTATAGTTCGAGCATCTAGTTTATCCCGACAGAATGCCGTTTAGAGGCGATGCGTCACATTTTGTAAAAAAAAAAAAAAAGCAGTGTTAGCGAGTTTTAAACAAAAAAATCGTAGTCACCACTATTGAAGTGTCAAAAAGCACAATGTACATCATCATTAATCGAAGACCACTGATCGGTGTAAGGAATCTTTAAAAACTCGTTGAGCAGTGCACCACTTATCTAGATAGCTCTAGCTTAATTTTCTTAAAGATAACGTTTTGTTTTTTAGGTCAGGTCAAAGTGAATCGATTATTATTATTATTAATCGAAATATTTATATCCCCGTGGCATGAAAATTCGTAAGAAATGTGACGATTTCATAAATTTGTAGATAGCTTAGGTCTAAAATCCGCATGAATACGAAAAAAATCGTAGAATTTGGCAAATCTTTTGAATAAAGTTTTAACAATATGAAATTTTAGTTTTCATCGGATTAACAAGCATTAATCACTTTCTTCAATCACGATAGTAAATTAGACCAAAGCTTCCGGTCTTTGACTATCGCCTATCGCCCATCGTGCGGCTACGTGGACTTGTGGTATGACACTCGCTTTCGGATCGGAAAGTCCCGGGTTCGAGCCTCGCTCGGCGCATAGTTGAGTCCTTGGACAAAGCTCTTAACTCATATTCTGTCACCGTACTCAGGTGTAAAATGAGTACCTGGCCGTTGACAGCGTCGTCTATGTCTGAAAAAATTGTAATATCGCCTAACAGGCGTCATGTTTCGTTCTACATGTTACGTGTTGCTGTGCTCCAGGGATCCCCTGTAAAGCGCTTTGAGCACGTTTAGTGGATATTGCTCTATATAAAAGATCAATTAAAAAAAAAAGTATTTCAGGCTTCTCGTTCACCTCGACATAATTCTGATTTGAAACAGCGAATGTCAAATAGAAAACATGCAGGAAAAACAAGAAAAGATAAGGTTACAACAAAAAATCTATTATTGCGATTATCTCCCTTTGAATGATCACCGATGCTGTAGTTCATCTTCCGGCCACATAATATGGAATATGTAGTGATTAAAAAACAACAACACAAACACATACTCACCTTGAGGCGAGCGAAACGACAGTGTTATACACTTATACAAATGACACATGCGTAACAAGTAGTCCACTATGCAAAGCAAAGTGCATAGCAAAAAAAAAAAAAAAAAAAAAGTAGTCATTCAGAGCTATAAAGCCCGTAAAGGGGTAGGTAGCAATTGCTTGCTACTCTTTTGATAGGAAGTTAATTTATCGCCAAGTACATTCGGCCAGATTTAGCAGACCCATGGAACCCATTGGCTGATAACGGGTGGACAGGAAAGTAAGATTTTTTTTTTTTTTTGGACTGCAGCTGGAATCGATACCTGTCCCATAGCTTGTGAGGCGAGTTATCTGGACTACTATGTATAGAATATTAAAGAAATCGATAGTCGTTTGAATAGCATTGTAACAACTCTATAGTACTAAATGTAATAACACATTTATGCGCATGTGCCATGGTTAACAAGTGGCCTATTGTGTACGGTAAAAAAAAAAAAGAAAGGAATTTTTTTTAAATGTAAAAAAAGAAAGAAAGAAAGAAATATTGAAATTGAAATCAGGGCAAAATGTCAATGATTTAATCATTATTTTGATTACCTCCCTTATATCAATAGTCCCATCTCGTGTGTCACAAGAGTTGTCGTTATTCGCGTCTGTTGCATCCATTAGCGTGGGTGTTATTTGTTTTAAGCCTTAAGAGTCTAATGACATTGCTATATAAAGATAGGATTCAATAGTCGTACCGTCACTTCCTTCCTAATGACGTATGGTAACTTAGTAACACTGGCTCTAAACTATCGGAACAATGGCGGACGCCGTATGAAATATTTCTCCGGCGAGCTTAAAAGCGTATCCAGAGGAAAAAAACCCCATCAGTTTGATCATGTTTTGACTTTTACACATTCTGATCACAAGGCATATGAAAAGGGAATGAAAGTTCTCGCCAGCATGAAGAATAAAAAGTAAAGATTTCTTTGTTTCGAACCAAGATGGCCGCCGTTGCCGGCGCGTGACATCAGACTACTGAATCCAATTAAGAGGCATGAACGAAATCACTCCTTCAGGGCATGATTCAAGTAATAATAGAATCAATGAATATCGTTTTTAAGTTTCATGTTAATTCTCTCTCTCTCTCTCTCTCTCTCTCTCTCTCTCTATCTATCTATCTCTATCTATCTCTCCCTCTCTCTCTCTCTCTCTCTCTCTCTCCTCTGTCTCTCCACCCATTCTCTCTCTCTCTCATTCTCTCTCCCCCTGTCTCCTCTCTATGTCTATCTTTTATCTCTCTCTTATCTCTCTTCATCATATCTCACCACCCCTCTCCCTCTCTTCTCTCCCCCCCCCCCCATTTCTTTCCCCTCTCTTTCACCCTCTCTCTCTCCCTCTCTCTCTCTCTCTCTCTCTCTCTCCTACATACAATATATACATTTATCAATGTAAAAATATATTACTATTGTTTCTTTACTATAATGTCTTTTCAAGTTTGGATGGTGAGTAGAAAAAAAATTGTTGCATTTTATCTGAAAACAATTGATACTCAACCATTGTTTGGGTGCTAATTTATGTTCCATTCTCCCATCTGCAATCAGGTTCTTGTACTGGGTAACATAAATTCTATCCAATTATTGCCTTTGTTTATAAATTGGAGCTGAATCTTTTAAAAAGTGTGTCAGGGGCTGTGTTATCAAAATTCAAAAGCGACCCTAGAAACTCTAATAATTTGGCAAATAATCAAGAGAATAGAATCCTCCATACGAACTATCAACTCTATCAATCCAATCGTATAAAATAGCATCAGGCGTTCGTGTTCGATTTTATGACAAGTACCAGTCATTTCCATTTGCCATGCGCAATAAACCGGAAGTCAAAGCCAAGATCCGGAATAATGGTGATGTATTACACAGATTAGATAACGTTAGCAGATTACTTATAAATAAAAATCTGAGAAGTTTTACACGATGCAGTGCTAAAATAAACGGCAAGAAAAATACAAGAAAATATTCCAAATAAATGATTCAAAGAGAATGTGTCTTCATCACCTTGGGGCGAAATCCAGTGAGGTCCAAGTCGCATCGCTGATGTTGAGTTGTATTCCACGTGCACTTATTTTCATATAATATATGTTCGCTTCGGATAGAGTAATATCAAAATTTGAAAATTTGTAGGAATGTTTCAACCTCCTATAAAATATCCTGTAAGAGTTCCATATTTTAGGGTCACGTGATCTTACATTCATCATCATCATTATTATTATTATTATTATTATTATTATTATTATTATTATTATTATTATTATTATTATTATTATTATTATTATTATTATTATTATTATTATTATTATTATTATTATTATTATTATTATTATTATTATTATTATTATTATTATTATTATTATTATTTATTATTATTATCTATTATTATTATTATTATTATCATCATCATCATCATCATCATCATCATCATTATTCATCATCAGCAGCATTATCAATATCACAATTTTTCCTTTTTCATCTTATTACTTTAGCCTTGAGGAACTGTGCGATTTCGTATATTATAACCAAATAAGTTCTTTAAAAAAAAGTATAAATAATGCCTATCGGGAGACATAGAGACATCTGCAGGCGGAAAATGATATTTAAAACCAAAATAACCACGAGATTGAGAATAGAACATTGTCGTGGAAACATTATCTGGAATCGAATTTTTTTCTTTTCTTTAACGAAAAACGGATTTGGCAATTTAGATAGGGATTCCATTTGAAGAAAAATCGATAGACGAGCCGAGCCATTGGAAAGGTTGAGGAAGGATATGATGATGATGCCAAGTATAGTATAGAAATGGAAATCATATGGACACTGGGACTAGAGTTTGGATTGAGGAATTCGTTTTCTATGAGATAGTAATGGATAAGTGGAATGATATTAGGACGTGGAGGTGATGGTCGTGGGAGGGATGGTGGCGGTGGTGGTGATGTGGTGGTAGAAGAGAAGGTATAAGTGATGATGGTGGTGGTGGTGGTGGTTGCGGTGGTGGTGGAAGAGGAAGGGGTGGCAGCGGTGGTGGAGATGGAGGAGGAGGTGGTGATAGAGGAGGAGGAGGAGGAGGTGGAGGAGGAGGAGGAGGAGGAGGACAGGAGGAGGAGGAGGAGGAGGTGTTGGTGGAGGAGGAGGTGGTGGCAATGGTGGTGGTGGTAATGGTGGTAATGGCTAACGAGGAGGTGGTGTTGTTAGTAGTAGTGGTGTTGGAAGAGGAAGAGGTGGTGGTGAAGGAGGAGGAGGAGGTAGTAATTGAGATGGTGGTGGTAGTGGTGGTGGTGGTGATTTTGGAAGAGGAGGAGGTGGTGTCGGTGATGATGATGGTGGTGTTGGTAGTTATGGTGGTGGTGATGGAGGAGGAGAAAAAGGTGGCTTTAATGGTGATGGTGTTGGTGGTGGTTCTAGTGCTGGTGGTGATGATTCTGGTGTTGTGGAGATGGTGATAGCGGTGTTGATGATAGTGGTGGTGATGGTAACATTTATTTAATGGAGATGGTGATGGTAGTGGTGGCATTGGTAGTACTGGTGGTGGTGGTGAGAGTACTGATGATGGTGATAGCAGTAGCGGTGGTGGTATTGGTGATGGTAGTACTGGTGCTGGTTGTGATGTAGGTGGTTGTTGTTACTCCTCTTTGTTGTTGTACTGAGATAGATAGATGGATAGATAGGTATATGAACAGATAGATAGATAGATAGATAGAGGGAGAGAGAGAGAGAGAGAGAGAGAGAGAGAGAGAGAGAAGAGAGAGAGAAGAGAGAGAGAGAGAGAGAGAGAGAGAGAGAGAGAGAGAGAGAGAGAGAAGATAATAATATGCACTCCCCTACCCCCTACCTCCCACCCCCCAGGGTGAAGAGCATTCATATTTTGTCTATGCCCTGAAAACATCAACTGCAAGTCATAATCTTCTGGACATACCTGCAATATTAGAATGATAAATACATGCTATTTGTTGACGCGTTGCCAAGACAACACTCTTGATCGCCGACAAAGAAAGACAATCGGCTTCAACACGGTGTTGAAAAACGCAAAGGTGGAAAAATAAATAATAAAGAACATCCATATTTCGCATTTAAAAAATAAAAAAATGAGCTTTTATATAGCGCAATATCCACTGAACGTGCTCAAAGCACTTTACAAGGGGTTCCTGGCCAACAGCAACACTTAACACGTAGGACGATACATGACGCCTGTTGGGCGATAATACAATTTTTCGGACAAAGACAACGCTGTTAACGGCCAGGTACTCATTTTACACCTGAGTACGGTGAGAGAATGTGAGTAAAGAGTCTTTTCCAAGGACTCAACTATGCGCCGAGCGAAGCTCGAACCTATGATCTTTCGATCCAAAAGCGAGTGTCATAGCACTAGACCACATGGCCGCACATTTACACGGGTTTATCATTCTCAGTGCGTTTCGCAATTTTTCCTTTGCCCCCCCCCCCCCCCCCACCCCACGAAGACCATGGAGCCGTATTTAGATTCCATACAGTTCCAGTCGTCTGATTGTCGTTTTCAGCCAGGTACTCATCTACACCTGCTGATTCAAGTGGGATGTTTGTAAGGTGCCTTAACTAAAGACGATGGGGGTGGTGGGCGGGGGCCTTAAGCCTGGGGTTGTACAAAAATATTAACAAAAGGGGGAAAACGAAAATGCTTCGGATCGTATGGAAACAGTACTGTTTTTATCCAAGGACACAACGTCGGGACCAGAATTCCAAGCCATCGTATTTGGTGGTCTCATGGTATGATACTCTCCTTCTGACCGATATGTCCCTGGTTCGGGGCAAAATTGGAGAAGGTCCTTTATTCATATTCTCTCCCTGTACACAAGTGTGAATGGGTACGTAGCCTCAAACGGAGTTGTCTGTGTCGAAAGAAAAAAAACCGCAACAGCGTCATCGAGCTTAAGCGTCATGTCTTGTCCTATGTGTTTAATTGTCACTGTTTGCTTGAATCCCTTATAAGCCGCATTGACCACATTCAGTGGACATTGCGTTGTATAAAAGCTTAGACATTTTCATTGGTTTTGTAAATGAGACTACTTTGTTATCATAATATATTTTTTATTTTTAAAATCGTATATTATTACAGTTTTAGGACCTTTCTCGTGCGGCTTTGTATGTGGTCTTGTGGTATGACACTTGCCTTCCGACCAGTAGGTACCAGGTTCTAGGCCCGCTATGGGTGGCGCAAAATCGAGTCATTGGAAAAGACTCTTTGCTCACATTCTGTTTTCACATATTCCTCATGTTTAATTAATATAGATTTTGTAGTTGCAAATCACATTTCCCTGTCGTCATTTTATCTGGCACTATTACAGCCTTCACACATCCTCGTGTTTAACATTTATATTGATGTAATTTAACTCGAATTTCATAAGGTAGAACATTGTATATATATACTGGTAGTACGTACGTATCTCATGACCTAAAAACAGTAATAAAGAACACCCACTAAGTTTTATCAACGGAGTCATGGTTAGGAAATCTCCCTGCGATCTAATTACAGGAAGGCCCCAGTCGATATCATCAAACAGATCAAAGGTTATGACGGTAAGATTGTTTTAATTCATGGTTCTATATGGTACAAATTCTGTCGCAGACTGAAACGAATCATGAAATAATACTTGAAACTGGCATTGATCATCGCCATTCACTCCTCCTCCTCCTCCTCCTCCTCTTTATCCTTTTGTAATAAAAAGAACTTACTGTTTTCAACGGAGTATTATCGTGACCCAATGGCTTAGAATGATAATATGTCGGTGTAGACCAGACGCCCGCTCCCCCCCCCCCCCCCCCCCCAAAAAAAAAAAAATAAATAAAAAAGAGCTTTTTATATAGCGCAATATCCACTAAATGTGCACAAAGCGCTTTACAAAGGGTCCCTGACCAACAGCAACACGTAACATGTAGAACGAGACATAACGCCTGTTAGGCGATATTACAATTTTTTTCCGACAGAGACAACGCTGTTGACGGCCAGGTACTCATTTTACACCTGAATACGATGAGAGAATGTGAGTAAAGAGTCTTTACCAAGGACTCAACTATGCGCCGAGCGAGGCTCGAACCCAGGACCTTCCAATCCGAAAACAAGTGTCATACCACAAGACTACATAGCCGCACAAATAAATAAATAAATACGATTTTAAAATCAAAATGACCTGAAATGTCAGACGTTTGACTTTGTCATAGAAAAGCGTCGATAAATTATTATTACATAAAAACTCAAATAATTTTTATAACAATGACTTTGACTATATATTCCATTTTAAACATATTACTTAATCCACCCCGACACAATACGGAGGATAACAATTGATCTATTTTTAAAACGTCAAACATTGGTTATTCGCGAGAGATTCATGTGTGAGATCATCTCCCTGTAGTCTAATTACAGGTCGGTCCCACTCAATATCATAAACCCTATCAAATGTTATGGTTGCAAGAGTGTCTTGATTCAGGGATCCGTGGCACTAATCATGTTGCAGACTGGTGATAAGGCTGATCCGGAATATTTATCGATGAAACCAATCGTGGAATAATAATTGAAACTGGCATTGATCGGTATCATTCTCTCCTCATTATCTTCTTTCTTCTTCTCCTCCATATCTCCTGCTCCGGCTCCTCCTCCTCCTCCTCCTACTCCTCCTCCTCCTCCTCCTCCTTCTCCTCCTCCTCCACCTTCTTCTTCTTCTTCTTCTTCTTCTTCTTCTTCTTCTTCTTCTTCTTCTTCTTCTTCTTCTTCTTCTTCTTCCTCATCTTCTTTTTCTTCATCATCATCATCATCATCATCATCATCATCATCATCATCATAGGAGCAAGTAGCAAACGTTCACGTCGTGCTCCTGTAATCCTTCTCTAAAGGAGACTGATTGCTACACTACGCGACCAGAGAGAATAAATTGGGCGGTAAAAGGATAGCCCCTCGGCCCAGACAATGGAAAACTTCAATGTTGTAAGTTTCAACATAGAAGGAATCTCCCATACCAAATGCAAGATACTGACAGAGCTAAAAGCAGATATAATTTGCTTACAGGAAACCCACAAAGACTCAAAACCACCTTGCATACCTGGCATGCAACTAGTAATACACCACGAACACCCAAAATATGGAAGTGCCATGTACACTCGAGAAAAATCTACCATACTGAAAAGCGATGACCACTCAGAAAATGACATTGAGATTCTCAGAGTAGAAACAACACTGATTACCATCATATCTGTGTACAAACCTCCATCAACCCCATTCAAGTGGCCCCAAATGAATCTATCTGATAGAAAACCAACCCTGATCATTGGAGATTTTAACAGCCATAACACTATATGGGGATATGAGCAAAATAACCTTGACGGAGATGCTGTTGAGGAATGGGCGGCCGGCAATGACCTCACAATCCTCCATAACCCCAAAGACAAGAAAACCTTTATGAGTGCCCGGTGGAAGAAAGGTTACAATCCGGACCTGGCATTCATATCCTCTCAACACTTCTCAAACTTTGAAAGGACTGTAGGTGAGCCTATACCGAAATCTCAACACAGGCCTATTACCATCAGCATCAAACCAGCTGTTAAAGCCCTCGAATCAAATGCGATACCACGATTCAATTTTAGAAAAGCAAATTGGGAAAACTTTACTAAAGATTTAGACAATGAGATCACCAATATAAAAAGTGACCCACAGAGATACGACGACTTCAGAACACTCATATGGAAAGTTGCAAAGAAAAACATCCCCAGAGGATGCCGAAAAAGTTATATTCCATGTCTCCGAGATGAAAGCAAGAAACTATATGAAAGATACATTGAATCATACAAAGTGGATCCTTTCAGTGAAGAAACCCTAAAACTGGGTGAAGAACTCACATCAATGATAGCCGATGAAAGATCAGAAAGATGGAAGGAATTAATAACCTCCACCAATATGACCCTAAACAGCAAAAAGGCCTGGACTACAATTTCAAAACTGAATAATGACAAAAATACCCAGACAAGAGTGGCTGCAGTAACACCTGACCAAGTAGCACATCAGCTTCTACTGAATGGGAAACCAGCCAAGAAAGCACGAGGCCAACT
>NC_088362.1:78590508-78598008 GCF_034508935.2 Berghia stephanieae
ATCTATCTATATACTTATTCATGTGTCTCTCTATCTACATTTATCTATCTATCACTCTATCCACATATCTGCACACACACACACACACACACACACACACAGACAGACACAGACATACGTATAAGTATACAAGAAAGCACCGAATCCAACAATTCCCTTGATCTGACAGTAGCGCGAACTGAGGAGAATTCCCACTGGACTCAAACCAACGCGTTATGTCATTTGGGTAATGGCTACCACAAATCACAGACCATCGACCACAGACTGTTTTGCTGATGAATTCAACCACAATATCATGACAACCAAAAGAATACAATAGTCGGTGTATCCTCTCTTGAATATAAAACAAATATCGAAATAATAACGCTGAAATACTTTTCGCCATATCATTTTGTCCCTTAATACGAGTATAAAAGGGTATAAAGCGCTTTGGGTGGATATTGCGCTATTTCAAAGCTCAAGTTTTTTTTTGTTGGTTTGTTTGTTTTTTGTTTTTGTTTTTGCAAAATCAGACTTATACGTGTTCACATGTTTAATAATCCAAATTTGTTATGGGCTCATTGTTGTAATCTGAATACTCTCAAACCAACGCCAAAGATCGTCCCTAACAACTGTAAATCAAGCCCAGAATTAGGTTATCAGACCATCAAATAATATGTGCACATAGATGCTAGTATATATATATATATATATATATATATATATATATATATATATATATATATATATATATATATATAAAGATACGCCTAACGCGACTTGAACTGTTTGTTTGCAATGAAAATTTGGTTTCATTTGGCTTGCTGAGGAAATAAATAAAGCATTGGGAAGAGCATAAGCCTGGTCACATCTTCAATAAATTTACTATTGCATTTTATCGATTTATGTGTGGCACCGCCACAGACAGAATGGCTAAATCCTGCGAGAGCCTGCACTCGGGAGGCTTTCTGTTGAAATTATTCACAAACGAACGGTTTGATCTCTAAGTGATGTTTAAAAATTAATAACAGCTTTGGCTAGAAACAAAACACTAAACACGAGCGTTTAGGTTTCAAAACCTCGTTTTAGCTAACGTTTTAACTGTTTTTGTTATTGGTTGACGAAGGGTTTTGATCCCGAAACGATCCGTGCTTGACAGTTTGTTATTCTTTTTTTTTTTTTTGAAGCTGTTATATTCACTTTTGAACTATACTTTTTACTGTCCACATCCTCCACAAGTAGCAGTTTCGTAATGGTTTTGATCTTTTTACCATTATTGGGATGAACACGAATTCTATCTAATACAACAAACTATCCAAACGTATGTCTTACCAGAGGACACGATATCATCTTCCATATTACTATTATCAAGATGACAAGTCACCATTGACAAGTAGCAATCAATAAGAGCTCTTCTCTCTTCAACACAAAAAAGGCAGTGTGTACTCTGACTTCCCTTACACATTTTTTTTCATTTTGGCCAGAAAACTTTTTACTCAAATATCGACCCACTAAGATGACCTTCAACTGGTCAAAAAGTTTCAAACCTAAGAATTCAACAATATGTCAGGTTTGAGATTGTTTGACAAGTCGAGTATTATTTATATCGATTGATATTTGAAGTAAAACTTTTCTGGCCAGATTTAAGAAAAATGTGTTTTATCAAAATAGCCGTATAATATTAATTGCCCCCACCACTCTCTCCTTGTAGTCATTGACTAGCTGGTTATATTATTGGGTCTTAGCATTCTCCTTTGATCATATCAGATGTCTATTTTATTGCCCCAATTGCCGTGGCTTTTAATGATCATTAGTGAGACGGATTTAACCACTATGACCAGTAAGACAGGCCAGGATGGTCATATATTATTATTACAGGACACAAGGACGAGGAAGATTAATGGTTATGTTGTAGTATTGTGTACGAAAGAGACAGATTATCATTAAGACATTTGTGCATGTTTAGTGGATATTGCCCTATATAAAAGCTCAAGTATTTTTTAAATGGCGTCGGCGGATAAGAAGTAAGGTGTGTTTCGTCTTGTAACAATGTCAAGCGTTGTTGAGCGTCGTCAGTGACCGGTCGGGCGATAAGAAACGCAAAACTATGACACTTCGCTCATTAACCCACTCGGCTCGGGTTTATGTGTGTAAAAGTAGTGGGACAAAGAGAGCTCTTAACAGACTTCTGATTCTCCATAAAATGAGAAAAATTAGATTCCGAAAAAAAAACAAAACCCATTGTAAATAGGATACATTTTATATACTACAAAACTTTTGTGAAGTCCCAGGTTTGAGGATTTTGCCAAGATGAAAACTGCTTTTAAAAAAACGAAAGAAAAAACAACTCGGAATGTTTTCCCCGTCTATGAGGATTTACGTGAGATCACCGTTATAACTGTTTTTGTTCCGGCTGAGGATGTTTTAAAGCCCAAAACTCTCCGTGTTTAGTATTTCGTTCCATTTAAAGGCTTTATATTTATTTTTGTCCATTGTTTGGTAAAGGCGTTGGTAAATTATGTCAAGCTGGAATAAAATCGAAGCCTGTGGTATTATCTTGCCCGATGGCCAGAGTTCCTCGTGACCAATTTCGACTTCAAAAGTGGCCAAATCGAACCTTGTGGCTATAAACTACATACATTTTGACCCCCTAGAAAAATACATGGGTTTTTGGTATGTAACAAATAAAATCGACAATACTAGGAAAACATAGTTGTTATGAAAATTAAAAAATTAAAAGAAAAAGTAAAATTAAAATCAATATTCGAAACATGATTCTCCGTGTGACCAATGTTGGTCAATTAGGTCACACACATAGCCATCTGACAACCTTGTGTAGTACGTAAAGCGTTAAATGGATGTGTATAATGTTGCAACGTGCTGGAGAATGAATCACACTTATCAGTCATTTTCGGTATCTTTGATCTTTGAAAATGTTTATTTAATACCATTGCCGTGGTATTGTGAAATATAACGTTATCTCTTTGTGACCAATCGTCTAAAAACGGCTTTATGTCATGTTAGACAGTGATAAAATCGATTGTTAAGTTTAACTTATAAAATTAGAATTAGAATAAATTCCTAAGAGACTTCAAAAATATAATAATCAATGAATGAATAAATCAATAAATAAACAAAACAATTTACTTCTTCATTGATTTATTTCTCTATTTATTTGAAATTATGTCGCTCTCTCCTTTATTAATAGTTGTAGATTTTATATCTTTTAAAGGTCAATATGTGAATATTGAGTATGAAGCAATACATATAAAATGGTAAACAAGGAATTTTGAAAATAAAAAATAAATAAAAAGATTAATTTTAAACAATAAAAATAAATAAAAATTGAGCTTTTACATAGAGCAATATCCATAAACGTACTCAAAGCGCTTTACAAAGGGTCCCTGACCAACAGCAAGACGTAACATGTAGAGCGAGACATGTCGCCTGTTAGGCGATATTACAATTTTTTCCCCGACAGAGATAACGCTGTTAGCAGCCAGGTACTCATCTTACACCTGAGTATGGTGAAAGAATGTGAGTAAAGAGCCTTTTCCAACGACTCAACTATGCGCCGATCGAGGTTCGAAGCAGGACCTATCGATCCGAAAGCGAGTGTGATACCACAAGATCACATAGCCGTAGAGAACATCAACATCACAAGCAAATGATTACGTAGCATTCCCGGGTAGAGTCGGATGAACAGATTTTGATGTAAATTGTTAAACGTCTACCATCTGGTGGTTACGTTAGACAATTAAAAAAAAAAAAAAAAAAAAAACCCTTACCCAGTTAACTGCCGTACACTAGAAAGACATAAATTAAAAAAAAAACATTTAACCAGAATACTCGTCCTTCAAATATCGACCGATTCAAACGACCCTAATTTTGGCAAAAGAGGCTTGGGTGTTTTTACCAAGATGAGGGTCATTCAAATCAATCGATATTTGATGGACGAGTTTCTGACTAATTTTTAAAAAAATCATTTCTTTCTAGAGCACGACCGTTAACTCTCTCCTTACCAGCCATTTTCAGAATTTTCATTGAATCTTTACACCCATTCAACACTAAAATTGATTTTTCTTACTCAAAAGAAAAGCACCAGTATATTCTATACATAATATTGATCAGGAAAATGAGCTCTATAATACAGTTTCAAGTTTTTATAGCTAGAACAACAAATTTCATTTAAATTTTGTGATGTGCAAAATAAATCAGAAAGATAAAATTGTTGGTTGTATCGTAACGAATGTGACGATTTTCCGATGGTTAGTAAGGAGAGGGTAAATTGGTTAATGGAACGCCTATTCCGAGTACTCAGTGTATCTCAATTTGAAATTAAATCATGAAATTGTCCAGACATCACAGTATTGATTACAATCTATAGGCGGCGGAAAATACGAGTATGTACTAACGATGAAGGCGATGGATACACTGAAGACACTTGTATTAAGCGGTGTGAAGAAAGGCTTGGATTGAATGTTAGTCTTTGTGTTGTTACTTTCTTTGGCTTGTTTTTACAGCATGTGCAGCCTTTAAGTCTTGCGATTATTTAGATACATCTCTCTCTCTCTCTCTCTCTCTATCTTCTCGTCTATCTGCTATGTAGTGATGGATGTACGATGATGATGGATGATTATGTATGTATTATGTATATGTATGTATGTATGTATGTGTGTATGTGTGAATGTGTGTATATGTGTATGTATGTATGTATGTATGTATGTATGTATGTATGTATGTATGTATGGATGTATGTATTTATGGATGGATGGATGGATGGATGGATGGATGGATGGATGGAAGGATGTATCGTGTCGTATATGCCGGCTTACTATTCTATACCTACTTATATAAATGCATATTTATCTATCCATCCAAATATCCATTTATCCCTATATCTCTCTATCTATCCATTCATCTATCTATCTATCTATCTATCTATCTATCTATCTATCTATCTATCTATCTATCTATCTATCTATCTATCTATCTATCTATCTATCTATATATCTATCTATCTATCAATCTATATATCTATATATTTATTTATTAATAGTTTCAATCTATATCCACCCTCCCTACAGGTTTTCCCCGTGTCTCCCGTTTCCCTTTAATTTTAACCTCCCTCTCTCTCTCTCTCTCTCTCTCTCTCTCTCTCTCTCTCTCTCTCTCTCTCTCTCTCTCTCTTTCTGCCAGCCTACCATGTCCTTCTAAATCTCCCTAAGCGCCTTTCCATCCATATATTCATCTTCTCCGATCGAATCATCATTAAAACCATCCCAACAGCAAAGAATATAATTATCACAAACTATTATCACCATCATCACCATCTAGTGCTTTCCTTGCCATGTCATTTTAAAACTATCACGTTACATGACGTATAATCTCGGGCGAGGTGAAATATCCAAGTTCCAACTACGCCCATTAAAATGTCACAAACAATCGAAAAAATGACGGATGGTTCAACATCAACGTTAACTTAGTTTCAGGTCTGATAACCCAAATTGCTATTTATTATACCTAGTGCTTTCCTTGTTCATGTTTTAAAACTACCAAATTGCATGACGTGAAATCTCGTGTAATCTTGGAGGAGGTGAAATTATATCCAAATTCCAACTACGCACATTAAAATGTCAGTTACAATCGAATGTATGACGGATGCTTCAACATCAACGTTTACTTAGTTTCAGGTATGATAACCCAAATTGTTACACCTAGTGCTTCTGTTGCCATGACATGTTTTAAAACTATTACATTGTGCAATACGTATAATCTCGTGTAATCTCGGACGAGGTGAAATATCCACGTTCCCAACTACGCCCATTTAAATTTCACTTACAATCGAATGTATGACTTGATGTTTCAACACCGACGTGAATTTAGTTTCAGGTCTGATAACCCTAATTGTTATGGGCTTATTGTCTTAATGTAAATACTCCCAAAATATGTTCCGTCCTACACGTTAAATATTGCTGTTGACCAGGGACCCCTTGTAAAGCGCTTTGAGCACATTTAGTGGATATTGCGCTATATAAAGCTCAATTTAATTTTTTTTTTTTAGTTCCCAATTAACTATCACAGCTTTTTTTTTTCGGCAAAAAACAATCACAAAAAATGTCTTTTTTTAGTATACAATTTAATGAATAAATGTATTTAAAATATACACCTTTATATGGGAGTCCCGATAGCTCAGTCGATAGAGCACTCCCTTCACACTCAAATTGACCAAGATCGAACCCGGGTGAAGTCGAGATGTTTCTCCTGTTTCTCCCGCAGTTTTCGGATAGCTGGGTCTGTTAGATCTGCGTAACATCTTTGCGAAAGACTGGCGTCCTATCCTAAAGGTAGAAAGCAATTTCTATTGTCATTTTCACGCTTTAGAAACCGGGATAATGTTAGGCTCCATGGGCCTGATCGCTTTGAAGGACAATAGCTATACATCCGTAGGACATTTCCACTGTTTCTCAGTGTTAAAAATACTAGAGAGTTTATTAAATTATATTAAAGCGTGATGTCCATTAAACGTGCTTAAAACGCTTTACCATGGGTTCTTGTCGGTCGGGAAAGAAGACCGAGAAATCCATGGATTCAGTCGTAATGCAGTGCCATAAATTGCACAACACTGACTAGGTTCTTTGCCAAGGTAAAAATGGGATGCTGACAACATGGGGATTGAATTCGAGTCTCCTGGGTTAAACTTCAATGCCATATCCGCTCGCTCTTCTCGCCTTCTCCAACCCTCCCCACCAGCCTCGTGTTAATCTAAAAGAATATTTAAGTTACTACTAGCTAAAGGTCATATCCGATTGAATTTGTTCACACGACGTACTCCTTTGACTTTGCTAAGCGCATTGGATGGTACATTGTCAGAATTATCATTTCATAGCATTTATAACATCACATCATATAATATTATTATATCAAGGGTTAACACAAACTGTGTTAATTCAATAAACATAACATTACATTGTGTTGTCTAAGAGCTTAGAACGACGGCTTAATTAGATAATAACACATTGGATAAAAACGTAATTTGATTTTTTTAAAATTCTTTGTTTTGCTTTGTTTCTTTTCTAGTAATCTGCTATTTTTTAAATATATTTTTTTTTGTTGAAAACGTCTGTCATTTTCTCAGATGACACAATTTCATTCCAACCTTTCGTGTAAGTTTCTATCCATCATATTTTGATCTATTTTCTTTGCTGACACAATATCCTAAAATAGTAGTGCCTCATCAGTCTGGTGGTATTTCAATGATTTCTCCTAGTTTGTTGGGTTATGATGAATTCAATGTTATAGAAAGTAAGGCATTTTAATATGTGATTTATGACGGACTGAGCTGAGAATAATAGAGTTGATGTAGGAAAGTAGTAGTAGTAGTAGTAGTAGTAGTAGTAGTAGTAGTAGTAGTAGTAGTAGTAGTAGTAGTAGTAGTAGTATAGTATAGTAGTAGTAGTAGTAGTAGTAGTAGTAGTAGTAGTAGTAGTAGTAGTAGTAGTAGTAGTAGTAGTAGTAGTA
>NC_088362.1:78603008-78638008 GCF_034508935.2 Berghia stephanieae
CATCACCAGAAATTCGACTTTTTATTTCTTTATTATTTTTTATCTATTTTAATCTTATTTTATTTATTTATTTTATACTACTACTACTACTACTACTACTACTACTACTACTACTACTACTACTACTACTACTACTACTATTGCTACTACTACTAACTACTACTACTACTACTACTACTACTACTACTACTACTACTACTAACTATACATACATAACTATATAATAATAATAATAATAATAATAATAATAATAATAATAATAATAATAATAATAATAATAATAATAATAATAATAATAATAATAATAATAAATAATAATAATAAAAATAATAATAATAATAATAATAATAATAATAATAATAATAATAATAATAATAATAATAATAATAAATAATAATAATATAATAATAATAATAATAATAATAATAATAAGAAGAAGAAGAAGAAGAAGAAGAAGAATACTCGTAATTCACTTGCTCGAATACAGAAAGTTCATCAAATTCTTTATAAGTCTATCTAGTGTCCATTTCATTTTTTTTAACCACTAAAATTAATTTTGAACAAAGCTTTTTGGAATTAATGTAAAATACGTGTTTTTAGTCCGAAACATTCTATATTAAGAAATTGTTCTTTTCTTTGAAACCAGTTCATTCATTTTTGTTCAATTAAATTGACTATTAAATTGACTCGCTAGCTATAAATAGACAGCCTCATGATATTTATTAATGATTGCTATTTTCATCTATTTTTACGATCACGTACGTATGTACATCACGAGCCATTATGCAAGTTTTTATATTATTATTATTACTATTTAAACTATCGCTCACTCTATTGAAAGGAATCATCAATTCTATTGAGCCTCACTCTGAAGGGAAAAAAAAAACAAACAACAAAGTTTCTTTTTCATTTTGGCCAGAAAAAAAAATCTGATTCAAATTTTAATGGATTAAAACGACCCTCACCTTGTCAAAAATGTTTAAACCTCAGAGTTCACTTCAAATATAGATGGAATAGAATGATCCTCTAAAGAAGTCTAAGCTTTAACTCTCTCCTTACCAGCCATTTTCAGGATTTTCCCCAAAACTTCACACCTAACTAACACAAAATATATTTAGTTTTTATCACTCAAACACAATAGCAGTAAAGTTCTTGCGATAGATCTAATTTCTTTAGTAAAACATGCTCTACAATACACTGTTCATTTTTCTTTAAATTTTATGATGTACAAGAGACATTTGAATAAGAAAAATGTTGGTTGTATCGTAACGAATGTGACGATTTTCCTATGGTTGGTAAAGAGAGGGTTAAAAACGTCTGGCAATTTGATGGAAATGTTAATCTATTTTGCCAAAAGGGGAAGAATGGTTTCATCAGAGGAACAACAGTGTTATGGTGCATTATTAGTAAGAGATATCACTAAGGGCCTTGTCGTCTAATTCGAATGCAAAATATCGATTTTCTTCAAACAACTAATTATCCCAGCCACCGAGATTCGCATGATGCAAGTCTCAGATTTGGACATTTTTTGGCAAATCGAGGGTTATTGTAATCGATAGATATTTGAAGAGAAAATATTCTTGCCAAATTATTTAAAAAGTGTAATATAACAGGATCAGTAAGAGACGGGCAGACTATTGATAATAGGCATGATGATATCCTACTAATTTGCTATGTATAAAATCGATTTCCCTCAAACAACTAATTAGCCCAGCCAGTGAGATTCACATTCAACACGGGGCGCTGTCGACTGCAATCATCATTAATTTGTAGCATGATGATTTACAAGCGAACAGCCTACCTATTCAGTCATACTCTGAGAGAACAGTTTTATTTCCAATTTTGCCAGATTTTCAAAACCCCAAATGTATTAGATAATTCGAGATTTAAAAGAAGTCTAAGGTTTATGACTTTTGAAAAGATGATAGTCGATAAAAGTGGTCAATATTCGGAGGAAATGTTTTCTGGCCAAAATGAAAAGAATGCAATTTGTCAGAATTTGGCATTATTAGTAACCCCACCCATTTCGATTGGCAGAACATAGTAAACATAATACATATCACAACTAGCCTCTGTCTAAAAATAACTAAGATTGATATTTTATAACCGTTTCAGGGTGAATGGTACACAATTTGGTAGGGTGCCTTGTCTTGCAAAGAAGTCAAGCCACAGTAAGCTTGATAAGTGACTGGATAAGCGACAAAGACAGCAAGCTCCGGCAATAATAGAGTTATGTGATTTGCCATTACTTTTTGTCAGCCACTTAACACGTATCACCGTATTAGAGGCAGGCGTGAATAGTATAATCATGTGGCAAATACGGAGACTGCTAGTATTCAAAGGGTGAGCATAACATGTGACATGTACTGTATGAAAAAAGTAGTCTTTTAGAGCCATTAGGAATGTTGAAACGGACAAGAGCTATTGCTTGTTACCCTTTGGATAGGACGCTAGACTATCGCAAAGTAACCTCCGCCAGATCAAACAGACCGAACTACCCAATCACTGCTGGGTGGTCGGGGGGGGGGGGGGGGGGGGGTCGATCAAATCTCTACAACATGCTGGATCGATCTCGGTCCCTTTACATGTGAAGTGAATTTTTCTCTCCCAACTGAGACCTCATTTGAAAGAGTATGATACGGTTTATTGAATTATGCTATCAGAACGCTGGTCTCAGCAAAATACTGTCCATCAGATGTAAATTAGACCCAGCTAACTTGTCAATGTGGCTAACTTTGAGGAGAGGTATTAATCATTATTCTGATCCGTGGAATTGTATCTGATTCATCCGCGGAATTACCAAATTCTATGAAAAGTAGATCTTCGGATTTATCCCGGTTTCTATAGCATGAAACGGACAATAGCAATTGTTTGCTACCCTTTTGAATGGACGCTAATCTATCGCAAAGTATTTCCGCCAGATCAAACAGACCCAACTACCCTGGATTGATCTCGGTCCCTTTGCGGGTGAAGCGAGTGCTCTATCAACTGAGCTATCGGGACCTCCCCCCCTCCCCCCCCCCTCCACACACACACCACCAAATTCTATTCTGATTTTTGAATCATGCCTACACTTGAGTAGCCTACTAAGCCTGATTTCTCCTCAGCCTCCTTCCCCCCCCCCCCCCCCCAACTGTCTCCTCCCAACTCCCCGCCTCCCAAAGCCACCCTGTAATCCTCTAGTGAATACGTAAATCACCTTAACTGCCCTCAATAGCAATCAAAAACAATACATTAGTCTTGTAAACGGATTTACCTCTCTTGGTCTATACTACAGCCTATTACTTTCACAGAAGTTACCTCACCTTTTTTAGTTAAAAAATATATTTTCATTTGATGACGGAAAATGCTAGATATCTCTAGACATTTTGGTATGATGAAAGATAGGTAGCTACATAGATACTCGTAGATAGATAGATAAATAGATAGATAGATAGATAGATAGATAGATAGATAGATAGATAGATAGATAGATAGATAGATAGATAGATAGATAGCGAGAGTGAGTGAGTAAGAGGAGAGAGAGAGAGAGAGAGAGAGAGAGAGAGAGAGAGAGAGAGAAAGAAAGAAAGAGAGGGTGACCAAAGAAGGAAAAGAAAGAAGATAGATAGATAGAGAGAAGAGAGAGAGAGAGAGAGAGAGAGAGAGAGAGAGAGAGAGAGAGAGAGAGAGAGAGAGAGAGAGATTACGAAGTGCACATGGAATTAATGTGAATAGGCTCTATATAATAAATAGATCGACGATATTGATTTGTTTACGCAGATAATGAAAATAAAGTGATGAAACTGGAAATATACAATGATGTTGATTCCCATCGTAAATATAGATCCTTGACATCTCTTGATCCTCTTGTGACTTTCGTATAAGATAGCCAGTAACTGCAAAAGTATCGTTGATCAAATCAAGTGAAATAGGATGAATGGACTTTACTCATCCTATCATTTTAACCATAAATACAATACAAATGAGTGATCATTTTTCGATAAAGAGTTGTATATACGAGAAACATTCAAACCATTGTGGAACGTTCTTAATTGAAGCATTTCCAGAATATTTCAAGTTTTAGCCAATTTTACTGCATCCAAGTTCCAACAATTTCTTCCTCTTTCCCGTTGCTTTAATCGTTTCAACCGTTAACTCTTGGAACAATGGCGTTTCTTTCTTTGACACTATGCTTGCAGGTCTCATTTAATTTAATTCGTCACTTATTTCTGCTTATTTACAATTGTTCCGTGTACAAGTTATCGATATCATAACGATATTATCTATTCACTGCCTTTATAGGACGAACGGCTTTTCTGACCACCGTCCGTTCATCATTGGCTTTTGCTGAGGCAAGACAGGTAACCCTTAGCGGATCATTCAGGAAATGATCCAGTTAATCCCCCTTATTACGATCCTGTTTTGTTTGCGTCTACTAACGCTGCTATTATTATGTCGGATTCTCAGTGCTGATGAAAACTAGTCGGATTAGAATCTCTATAACAACGGATAAAGCTAAATTATGGAAGAATAACAGAAAATAGTCTGCATAAGGAAACCTCTATTGCGGATTATCATTATTATTATATTACAACTCAGAAAGCGAAGGCCGTTAATATTGTATGTACAGGATGTGGGTGAGTTCTTCCGTTCTCTGAAAAACAAAAACACACCACACACAACCAAAAAAAACAAACAAAAAAAAACCGTTTGTGGTCTACCGCCTCAAAACAGCATGACAAATTAGCAAACCTGCCTATCAATTCAAAAATTTTGTAGAACTTACGAATTTTCGGGTAATTATATATTTGGCAATTATATATAAATCTTTTATTCAATAAACTTCTTGAAAAAAAAAGTTTGTTGCCAGATAAAGGAGTTTAAAGCATTAATTTAATGTATTTAAACAGAAATCGGTTATTTGTAAAAGTAGTTATAATGTCTACTATGTCTACTACCCACGAACACTAAAAATTCTTCCAATTTCATGTAGTAGAGTAGTGTGAATTAGGAAGCAAGCACTGCTGTAAGATAAAGATCTGAAAAATGTGTTTGAAACAGTAACTGGATTTATTTTTTTTTGGATGGATTTGTCTTCTTGTATTTTTTTCACTGCTTTAAATTTTTTTTTTAAATTGAGCTTTATATAGGGCGATATCCACTAAATGTGCTTAAAGCGCTTTACAAGGGGTCCCTGGTCAACAGCAACATTTAACATGTAGGACGGGACATGACGCTTATTATGCGATATTACAATTTTTCGGACAAAGACAACGCTGTAACGACCAGGTACTCATTTTACACCTGAGTACGGTGAGAGAATGTGAGTAAAGAGCCTTTTCCAATGACTCAACTATGCGCCGAGCAAGATGCTCGAACCCAGGACCTTCCGATCCGAAAGCGAGTGTCATACCACAAGACCACACAGCCGCAGCTTTGTCTGGCACGTATATACAACTATCAGGTCTTTTTTCAAAATATAATCGTGCCCATTAACATAAAATTGATTTTTGATCGATACGACTTTGGTATTTTAAAATAATTCTATTGGAGACAATAATCATCTAGTTCCTTCAAGTGATAAAAACTTGGTTTCTTCATGACCTGTTGTTGCGGTGCCTGTCAAGCCATTGACTGGGATGCCTTTATGATTTAACTCGAAAAATTTTAATAGAGTATATTTTGCCCCTGAAATCAACTGATGACCGTGAATAGAAGACCTATAGCCATCTTAAATATTTTTGACATTCACCTGCAGCATACAAACCACAGATCCTGAGAATTACTCACAATTTTAATACAGATGATTGAAAAGCATTGAAGTGTCGTTTGATGTTGCGATGCAATTCCTTCATCAGTGTGTCAAAATATTGTGAAAAATACTCACTAACTGGGCCTGGCCTTTTTGTGTGTTTGACATGTACTAAAGGTAGCTCTTTTCATTGAATGGAATTAAATAGTCAAAGGGACGGAACGAGGTAAATGGCAGGAAATATTCGGCCGGATTGGTTAATACTTCGTCACGGCGGGCGAATCATCAATACTGGTCATACTACAAACACTTTTTATCACTTGTTTCACTCCGACATAATACCGTTGAGAGACGATCTGCCATGTTTAATTATTATATTTTGGCCAGAAAACTTTGATCGATTAAGATAAATATAAAACTGTCAAAAAATCTGCAACGTGATACTTATTTAAAGGCATTTGATCTTTTAAATTTTTTTTTTTTCACAATCGATCTTTATTTGAAATGAAAGTTTTCTGGCCAAAATGAATAAAAACAAGTTTTGTCGGAGTTCGGCAGAATTAAAACAAAGACGTCTTGTGGACCCAGGCTCGTTTTAACACATTAAAATGGATTTCTTTAACCAGTTAAGTACCGTAGCCTGGAAAAACACATATTTACAAATTTGTTCAGAAAGCTCGTACTTCAAATATCTATCAATTTAAGTGACCCTTATCTTGGCAAAATTTAAATTGATCGATATTTGAAGGACGAGTATTCTAGCCAGATGTTTAAGTACGAGTTTTTTTTCATAGCATGGCAGTGAACTGGTTATAGGGGTGCAACAATTAATTCTTTCATGTTCCTTGTAAGCTTCAATTTAATTACAAAAACAGGTCAAATGAACGTTTCGGGTTTCCCCTTTATCAACAAAACAGGATGAATGAAACACCACAGATAGAAACCCGAAACCTTGATCTGTTTTTGTAATTAAATTGAAGCTTACATTCAATTTCACATTATTATTTATTTCTTCGAGCTTCGAGCAGCAACATTTACATTACCCCACTGATAAAGTATTGAACAACAGGCATTGTAGAGCTGTAATATTGAAAATAATAATTTACATAGATGAACATGTAGGCAGGCAGACATATTACAACATATAAATCGATATGGGTATAAATAGAGAAACTAACTGCGTCGGCCATTCTATGGTCGTTAAATATTCATAGGAACCCACGGACATAGAAATGCACAGACAATAACGTCATGACATTCAGGATTGCTTTCACTTTTGATATGATATATTATAATGAGGGTCGATTAGAGTCAATTATTAGATGGAATAAATAGATAAATGAAAAAAATATGTATAAACATGTAAATAAATCAATAAAAAATCATAAAAATCAATTTTAAAATAAATAATTTGGATAGTTAATACAGTGAAACTATATTATAAAGATTAGCTTCATATTTTTTTTCATTAGATTTAAGCTTATCCAAAGAAAACTTTTATGGTGCTCATTCATTACTTACAATTTAAAAGTAACTTTTTTTTTAAAAAGAGAAGAATGTTACTTGTTTTAAAGAGATGCTGGGGATACCCGGATAGAGAGGCAAGTCTTGAGTCCAAGGAGGTGATAATGTGGTAGTGTGACTCGTTCTTTACTTTTGGTTGACTCATCTTCCTGTTTAACACAGGGTCAGAACTAATCGCGCTTACTGGTCTCTTTGCCAGTGAGGTAAGTGCTCTAACAACCAGTTATCCTGAACCCCTCCACGAATTCAGTAATTGATAGTGTAAATATCTCCAGCGTTTCCACAAGGAGATCTGTACAACAACTTCAGCTAGACACCATTAAATGGTGGTGCTTGGTATCTCATTTAGTAACTTAATCTCTAAGTTCTTTACATATCACATATAACCCGTCTGGCAACAATGCTCCAGAAGGTCAATAAGTGCAAATGCTTAAATTTTTTTCCTTGGGAAAAACCCCTAGACTAACAAGGGTCCCATTTCTGACGAGTAGCCTACATTGTTTCATGAAAAGATTTTCTCACTGAAAGCCTACATTGAAGTAGTTTTCTTACTGGAAATCTGCTGATCCCCCAGTGGTGGTCACTTCTCTCCCTAATGACAGAACGCATTTTATTTATGTATTTTTCCTGAAAACTTCAACTTCAAACCTCGATCGACTAAAATGGCCCCAACTTGTCAAAAATTCTCAAACCTGAGACTTCTTTAAAGTTAGATTTTGAGAGTTTTTGACAATTTGGTGGTCATGTTTCGTCAGTCTATGGCCGGTTGTCTTTTTTATTTTTTTATTTTTTTTTTTTTTGCAGCGTATTTATACAGGTATATAAAAGCTCAAGTTTTAAAAAAAAATCTTAAGCCAATATCACGATTGGCAAGGTTAACCGTTTTCTGCAAATATTACAAGTACACTGTCTTACTCTTGAAAAACACATATTTAGAAATTTGGCCAGAAAACACGTCCTTCAAATATCGATCGAATTAAATGACCCTCGTCTTAGCAAAGACTTTTTTTTTTGTTAAGACAAGGGTCATTTAAATAGATCTATATTTGAAGGACGAGTTTTCTGGCCAAATTTCTAAATAATATGTGTTTTTCAAGAGCACGACAGTACATTTTATAAAGTTTCAACCAACTGAGTGCGTAGTACTCTTAGTAATCATCTCTTCCCTACTCTATGCCCTATGCCAATAATATATCACGATCGCCGTCTAGTGTTGACTGTTGTTATTAAAAGGTTTCTAATAATATGCATAATATTTGTCTCCGCACGGCGCAGTGAGCAAAGAAGTTTTATGGGATTTGGTGACTAAATCACTCAGGACGGAAATGGCACCGTAATGACACTTGACGCTAATCTAGCTCTCTTTGGTTCCAATGTCAAGCTCATTCTACTTGATAAGGGCATTTATCTTAACTTTTTTTCTTTCATAATATAAAGTTTTGAATTGAGTTTTAAGCATGAAATACATGCAGACTTACCAATCTTTTGAGACAATTGGCTAAATATTATGGTGATACGAGAAAATGTGCGGCTATGTGGTCTAGTGGTATGACACTCGCTTTAGGATCGGAAGGTCCTGGGTTCGAGCCTCGCTCGGCGCATAGTTGAGTCCTTGGAAAAGACTCTTTACTCACATTCTCTCACCGTACTCAGGTGTAAAATGAGTACCTGGCCGTTAACAGCGTTGTCTTTGTCCGAAAAATTGTAATATCGCCTAACAGGCGTCATGTCTCGTCCTACATGTTAAATGTTGCTGTTGACCAGGGACCCCTTGTAAAGCGCATTGAGCACGTTAAGTGGATATTGCGCTCTATAAATGCTCAATAAAAAAACAAAACAAAAAGGAGCGGCTTTCGGCAACAATGAGTCATATTATGTTGGCTATGTTATTTCGCTATAGACGTGAAAATGTAACCGGTTAATTACCTTCCTCTGAAAAAAAACAACAGCCAAACATGTATTTAAGAAAACTAGTCCTTCAAATATCGATCGATTTAAATGACCCTCGTCTTGGCAAAATCTCTCAAACCTGGGATTTCGCGAAGGACGAGTGCTCTAGCCAAACTTTTAAAGACATGTTTTTTTTTTCTTCTCCACATTACCGCAGTTAACTGGTTAAAATGAATATGAACATTTATATAGCTTATTTCTGCGAATTAACCATGTTCATTGATCAATTTTATGTTCAATTCATTCCTGATCAGGCTATTTATAACGACATTTTTATTGTACACAGTACGTCATATTATAAAGTCCCTTTTATTTAGTAATACCCATACAATATCCTTCTTTGCCACTAGACAAGTATTCATTTGCACCTGAGTCGAATGGAGTGAGATAAAGTGCAAAACGCATTGCCTACGCTCTCAACCCCCGGGACCAGAGCTATGCAAAGCATTCCCACCTTACCGTTTGTTAACCACGCTCAAGATCGCTTGACTTTTCTCAAACGAAACATCGTCGTAATACTAGGCTCTTAGTGCATATTTAGACGGGATGAAGCGCTATAATAAGTGCTATTTATTATTATTATTATTATTATTATTATTATTATTATTATTATTATTATTATTATTATTATTATTATTATTATTATTATTATTATTATCATTATTATCATTATTATCATTATTATCATTATCATTATCATAATTAATAGGCCACCGATGCCACACCAAAAAATATTATTGGCTCACGGTTGACATGGTCTGTCGCAGCTTCACCCTGTTGTCTTGTCAAAGATCGGTCACGCATGATTGATCGATATCCCTGGTATACTATGAGTTTAGTATTGACACTATAGTGCTAATATACCCATAATTGTCACTGCTCATTCCCCCGTAACGTTGTGATCGAGCATGGGCATCTTAGACAGGGAGCTAATGTCTACGATCTTTGTTTATTTATGGTTGTACGTAGCGTAGAATATAGATATAACTCATAATCCTAGGCAGGCTTCAAAACGGTGTTTTTGTTTTGTTTTGTTTTTTTTGTCGAGGGAAACAGATGCCCAAAAAGGGATTTGGGCGGCTATGTGATCTTGTGGTATGACACCCGCTTTCTGATCGAAGGTCCTGGATTCGAGACCCGCTCTGAGCGGCGCATAGTTGAGTTCTTGAAAAAGACACTTTATTCACATTTTCTGACCGTATTCAGGTGTAAAATGAGTACATGGCCGTTAACAGGGTAGTCTCTGTCGGGGAACAAATGAAAAATCGCCTAACAGGCGTCATGTCTCGCACAACACGTTTAAGTGTTGTTGTTGGCTAGGGATCCCTTATAAAAAGCTTTGAGCAAGTTTAATGCATATAAAAGCTCAATTAAAAAAACGTCAATAGGACTATAGAAGTTAACTTTTAGTTTTTGTCAATTTAAGAAATTATATTAATTTTCTTTTCTAAACAAAACTAAACCCAAGTCACATGTTTTCATCATAAATTTAATTTTTCGTAACAATATCATCTCGACAATAATAATATACCCTTTAAGGCGATGAGTCACAGGTGTTCTTTACACCAGTATTTTTATTTCTTATTTTACCTTATTACAATCATGAGGTGAACATATGTGGCACACATGTAATTTCTTTATTTCCACAAATTCGTTTTAAGCCTGCCCGTTATAAGTTGGCTATACTGTAGCAAGCTACAAAACTCTTCAGTCTTCAGACTGTACCTACTACTTCATGATAGTCCGTGCATAGCTCGACCGTTCAATAGCGTTCACAACGCCTGGGAAAATCTAGTTATAGATAGTATGCAGATGATGTAACTCAGGCCTTTGTTATTGTTTTTGCCATCCGCGTTTGTGAGTTGTTCTCACTAAACTGTATTAACCAGACTATAAAAGTTCATGGTTACACAGAGTTTGTGTGTTGGTCCGTTATACTTCCGGATGGCAATGTTGTGAACTCATTGGCCAAGCGCATTCTATCTATACCGGCAAAGTAAACAAAAACTAACAAACAAACAAACAAACAAAAACATATGTATCGATCCTGGGTGCAATTAATAATGTTTGGACCCTCCCCCCCCCCCTCTCAATCCTATCTGTCCCCACAAGAGTGGTTGGGTTACTGGGTCTGCTAGCTCGCGCGGAAAGTACTTTGCAGGTCGTTATCATCTTATCTAAATAGCAGCAAGAAAAAAATGCTTCGTCCGGTTAACGCTATAGAAAAAGTGACAAACTCCGGCTTAATGAGGCGAATGGTCTTATTGTCTGTAGAAGGATTGATATTGACGTCACTCAGCTCTTTGTTATTGTTTTTAGCCAGCTATTTTAACGAGTAGTTCTCACTAAATTATATTGTATTGATCAGACTACACGCCTTTTAGATTACACACAGTTTTGTGTGTTTTAACCTTATAGATAGAATGCGCTTGGCCAAGGAGTTCACAACATTGCCATCCGGAAGTATAACGGACCAACACACAAACTCTGTGTAACCATGAACTTTTATAGTCAGGTTAATACAGTTTAGTGAGAACAACTCACAAACGCGGATGGCAAAAAAAATAACAAAGGCCTGAGTGACGTCATCTTCGAACTATCTATATCAAGCGGGCGGATGTTTTGAGTTTTTAAATTAAATACATAGCATGGAAACCGAGCATATTCAGTGGGTTTCTTCATCACAGTCGTTGCTTTCACCAGTCGATTGCGTTCAGGACGCGTGGGAAAATCATATATTCTGCAAACTAAATGAATTTTAAAAATCAACACAGCTGTACTGTGTTGTCTGTTGAATGTTAGCTTAGTAATTCATGCAGAACATTAATAAATATTTTACACAGGATCGTTGATACAATTTTACATGTGATATTAGTTAGTTGTGGGGTATTATGAATCACAATGTATTAAAAGTTTGTAGATTTATGGAAAATAATAAGCTACATGTATCTACCTTGATGGCGGGGAGATAAAGATGACGATGATGATGACGGTGATGATGATGATGATGATGATGATGATGATGATGATGATGATGATGATGATGATGAGGAGGAGGAGGAGGAGGAGGAGGAGGAGGATGATACGATTATAATAATAATACTGGTGACAATCGTAATATGAAAATAAGTGGCATGATAATGATAGTATCAATGATTATGATGATGATGACGATGATGAAGATGGTGATGATGATGATGATGATCATCATCAACATGATAAATCGTTACTTGGTCACTGTATAAGAACTATTTGATAGCATTATATGCAAATAGCAACATATTCATGCTCAAAGAATGTACAACTCCTATACACGCACAGCAAAACCCAAACAGAAAATATAATTGTTTTAAAATACTAAAACGGTTCATGAACATGGAAAACAATACAACAGCTGTGAATCATTGATAGCACTTCACAGCAATACAACATTGTAACATCCATTGACATAGAGTATAGATTAAGTAATCAGTGAATATATTATTATAATATTGCATTACATTTACAATGATGAAGACACGATCTTAAAATGACAAAAATAAAATAAATAGCCTCGAGCATTTATAAACTGCAATATCAACTAAGCGTGCTTAAAGCACTTTACAAGGAGCCCCAAGCCTACAGCAACACATAACATGAATGGCTAGGCATGACGTATGCAAGACGATGTTAATACATTTTATTTTCGACAGAGACAACGCTGTTACCACGCCAAGTACTCATTTTACACCTGAATACTGTGAAAAAAATGGGGGTAGAGCGACTTTTCCAAATACTCAGCTTTGCGTCGCTGAACGCGGAACTCGAAGCCTTCACCTCCGCTACGAAGGCAAATATTTCCAAATTTCCGTCGCTTGAGTCTAGACTAGTACTTAAACGTTCATGAATATTATGTCCTATATTAATGTTCACATTTGTTAATTAATCGAAAAACAAAACAAAACAAACAAACTAAAAACAAAAACCCAAAAAATCCCAAAACAAACGTGAGCATTTAAATGGCGCAATTTCCACTAAACGCGCTCGGAACGCTTTAAAAGTGGTTCCCCGCCAACAGCACCACGTAGAACGAGACATGACGCCTGCTAGGCGATAATCCAATATTTTTTCCGACAAAGACAACGTTTTTACCGGCCAGTTTCTCATTCTGCACATGAGTACAATGAGAGAATGTGAGTAAATAACCTTTTCCAAGGACTCAACTATGCCCCGATCAAAGTGGGACTCGATCAGAAGCAATGCGAGTGTCATACCACTAGACCAAAGCAGCACATTTAACTACCTAAATGAGGCTGAAAAAGGGTGGCGACTAAACAAAAATTTAAAGGATAAGAAAACTACATAACGCATTTGAATCTTGTGATAATATACTCAAGTAAAATACTCACCAGTTATTCTGTTGACCAAAAAAAAAAAAAAAAAAAAAAAAAAACCGTAACAAACTCACACAATAACAACGTGTCAGCTTCAAAATCTACTGTTTGAGAAAGTGAGAATCAAGAGAGAACTAATATCTCCGGCGGTCTAAATACAATAACAAAGCACTGACTGACGTCAACTTCATTCATTTTATCCATTGAACATTCCAATCATTTCATTCATTGCGTAATGAACGGGTTTTACAGATCTGCCCTACTCTGGAAAAAACCCATATTAACAAAATTTGGCCAGAAAGCTTGTCCTTCAAATATCGATCGATTTAAATGACCCTCATCTTGGCAAAAACTCTCAAACCTTGGACTTCGCGAAATCCAAGGTTTGGGAATTTTTGCCAAGATGAGGGTAATTTAAATGGATCTATATTTGAAGGACGGGTTTTCTGTCCAAATTTTTAAATATGGGTTTTTCCAGGGTACGACAGTGTTGGCAGTACTGCCAGGTCCAAAAGGTTGTGGTACTGTGACATGTCCCTGACCGAAGGCTACGATCTTAATGTCAGGTTTCTGTAGTACTATGAAAAATCACTTTTTCTACATTTTGATCTGGAAACTCGTCCTTTAAATAATATCGATAAATTAAAATAACCCTCGTATTGTCAAAACCCTCTAACGTAGGGTTTCAAGGATGTCCAGAAAAGTCCCACGTTTGAAAGGGGGTGGGGGTGGGGGTGGGGGGTGGGGGGTTTGTTGTTATTGTTGTTGACAAGATAGAGGTCATTTTCATCAATCGATATTTGAAGGATGGGTTGTCTGGCAAAGAGAAGGGTCTAACCTACTCTGACATATCACAGAAAAGTTTTACCTAAAAAATACCACCCACTGTCTCAAAATGCCATTTAGTTGGTCTAATTTAATACTAAAACTTGTATTTATATTATACTATAAAGAAAAATATACAACCTGGGTTGTTCTTATGTGTTTTATTGAAAACAATTGACATTGTTTCTTACATAAAATAAAAGCTAAATCGCGTATCTCTGATCAGTTTATCATTAAGATCACGTTTTATCATTTTGTTCATCCCGACACAATACCCATTTGAGACAATAATTCATTTCATAAAAGTGAGTGGAGCAGGCACTTATGTTGGTTACAACAAGATATGAAGTGAGTAGAAAAGTGCCAGAAGACAATAGAGAATAAAAAATTTTCGCGGCGGTGGTGGGGTTTGAACCTGCGACCTTACTGGTACGACAACTCCCACCACCGCCGCGAAAATTTTTTATTCTCTATTGTCTTCTGGCACTTTTCTACTCACTTCATATCTTGTTGTAATCAGTAATTCCCTTATCAATCGATGAGGATGACCCCCCCCCCTCCCCTCCCTCCCCCGAATTGTCAACATTTTATAAATGTACGAGACTATTTTCAAAGTTCGGGTTCATTTCAATCAATTTATATTTTTCAGTTGAATAAAAGTTTTCTGGCCCAAATTAAATGAACACCCCCCCCCCAAAAAAAAAAAAAACAAAACAAAAAAAAACAAACAAAACAAAACACAAAAAAACCCCACAAAAACAGAACAATGTTTTCTCAGACCACAGGCACTATCAGTATGTTCTACCCCGTAAATGTGTGAGTCAGGAATTTGTCAACCATGACCCAGTGTTTTGGTACTACGATTATTGACAATGATACTTATTTATGTATGAGATAGCTATTTAATATTCATTATTATCAATTAACATTGAATTTTGTTTATATAATTTTGATAAATTGTATCTATGCATGAAAGTTACACAAAGCATTTATTAAAGGTTTTTAGAACCTATTAGCTCTTAAACGATACGGCACGATACGTCACTTTGTACTGCTATGTGGTCTTGTGGTATGACACTCGCTTACGGATCGGAAGTTCCTGGGTTCGAGCCTCGCGCATATTTGAGTCCTTGGAAAAGGCTCTTTACTCACATTCTCGCACTCAGGTGTAAAATGAGTACCTGGCCGTTAAACAGCGTTGTCTCTGTCAGAAAAATTGTAATATCGCCTAACCCTAACAGGCTTCATGTCTCGTTCTAGATGCTACATGTTGCTGTTGGTCAGGGGCCCCTTGTAAAGCGCTTTGAGCACATTAAGTGGATATTGCGCTGTATAAAAGCTCTATTTTATATAGTGACAAAAATAAAAGAATGTATGAAAGAGTACAACGCAATCTGGCCTGCTGCATGGAGCAGAACTTGAGAACCGCAATGAACTAAAGTCGACATTACGATTTCCGGTGCTCAATACTCAATACTAATATTTATGGAACGTGAAGGCACTGGCAACTGACAGAAGGAGTTGTCGCATTATAGCTTTGGGCAAGATCATAATGTCATGCAGCACCTTGGCCAAATACGTAACCGGCCGTCTAAAAGCGGTAATAATACTAAATGCTGGAAATCGAATTTATTGGATCAATAAAAATGAAACTTGAGCCTTAATTTCTATTCGTTATGGTGGAGAATACAAACGATTTCTAGCATTTCCAAAATCAAAGCTGGTATAACTAACTTATCATTGATGAACAATTTCATTGATTGCCGGTGCTCAATAACTCTCTACTAATATTTATGGAACTTTAAGGCACTGGCAAGTGACAGACGGAGTTGCCGTGTAGCCTTGGGCAATATTCTGTCACTCGACAGCTTGACAAAAAATGATGTGACTAATCATGTCAAAACGGTATTATGTCGGGACGGACCGTGTGCTAAAAACTGACTTTTAAGCCTAACTTATAATATTATGTGAGTTAAAATGATACTAAGCTACTATAAGCTGTAAACTGTAAAAATTATTGAAACAAATGAGTAAAATAACTTAGAAAAAGAACAAAATACCAAATAAGGAATGTTTCGAATGCTTCTTCAGCCAATAACAAAAACAAAAAAATCCAATAAAAACATTAAAAAAAACATCACTTAAAATCCTGGCAGGCAGCAGAGAATAATATTTCTGAAGAAGGGCTTTGAGACCAAAACGTTTCATGTTTGGTATTATGTTCTTTTTTGAAGCTGTTCTATTCATTTCGGTTCATTACGTTTTAATTTCTCAGTGAGGAGGTTGGGTTTTGTTTCTCATACTTAAGAAAAATTAAATTTCCCATTTCTCAACATTTTTCTAGAGGGTATTGTGGATGGTAAAAGAGGGAGAGGGAGACAAATAAGAAGATACAGCAGGCACAAGACTTCAGCGAATTAATGAATAAGCCAGTGACTGATTGTGGAAGGATGGCCCAGGACAGAAGCTTGTTTCCGTTGGCAATTGAGGAGGCCGCATCTAGGATGAAGGGATAAGCCACGATGATGATGATGATGACGATGATGATGATGATGATGATGATGATGATGATGATGATGATGATGATGATGATGATGATGATGATTATGATGATTTCTCAACACTATGACTTCAAATCAACAATTTCTTCGAATTGATCACTCTGACATGATACTTTTTTGACCCGATGGGTCACATATAATAAAAGAATGACTCATAATAGTGCCATGGAGTCTTATGTCAGCTTTCAAGCCAAGAATGTGTCAAGGTAAGGTGATTTGGTGCTGGTCAAAGGTTTATTATTTTAGGAGTGCGTCTAGATTTATGGCTGGTCCATACCAATGCCAGATCGCCAGTGGTCACTTGGTTGTAAGTTATTGTTGGTGCCGGGTGGGTAGGAGTCTAATCATGCATAGCGGCTGTTTGACACTTGGGACGGTGCTCAGCTGGATTAATTGTGTCATAGAGGTGCAATGGTGATTCATGTCGGATTGTGGCTAATGATGGTGGTGGTGGTGGTGGTGTCAGTGATGGTGGTGGTGGTAGTAATTATGTAGTAGTGGTAGTAGTAGTAGCACTAGTAGTAGTAGTAGTAGTAGTAGTAGTAGTAGTAGTAGTAGTAGTAGTAGTAGTAGTAGTAGTAGTAGTAATATCAGTAATAGTAATAGTGATTGTTGCAACAGCAGCAATATGAGCCATAGACATTTTTAAAAAATCAATCTAACTTAGGCCGATACTCGAAATAACGGAGAGCATCGACATTACTCTCTCTCTCTCTCTCTCTCTCTCTCTCTCTCTCTCTCTCTCTCTCTCTCTCCACCAATATCTATCTATCTATCTATCTATCTATCTATCGACCTTTATCTCTTTCTCTCACTCGCTCACTCTCTATCTCTCGCCTTCTTTATATGACATTCTCAATATCTGACCACTACCTCTCTCTCTCTCTCTCTCTCTCTCTCTCTCTCTCTCTCTCTCTCTCTCTCTCTCCACTTCCTCCCCAATATATCTCTGTCTTTTCATCCGGTTGTACACAAACAAGAGTAAACATATTTATCCCTGGAGCTAAAGCTAGGAATAAAACTGATGTACTCACCTCAAAAATTCTTGTAGACACATGTCACAAAACCGATGTCCGCATGACCTAACCATGACGGGGTCTCTCATTGGAAGACGACATATGGGACAGTAACAACGCCTTCGGAGTTTGTCCGTGAACACCAGACTATAGCCAGGCATGTTGTTAGCAGGTATAATAATAGCACCAAAACCTCCACGAAAAAATCACGAAAATTCCACGAAACTCTCCAAGATATCCAAGACTCCTAGAGTTCACTTGTAAATCTGATAAATCCGAAAAAGAAACTTGGAGACGAAATGTTGGATTTCACAGCATTTTATTATTATCTAGTTAAATAGAAGGGCTCAATGGGTGCAAGACTGTTTACAATACACACGATTTAGTATCATAGTAAATCTACCAGCTCCCTATAATATTTGAATTTATGATTTTACAAAATAAAAACCCAAAGGAATTGCCTATTACACTTAATATAATGTTAATGAACTAATAGGGAAGTTCTCAGTGCTAAGAACAACTAAAATTACTCTAATGAAAACACTTCTGTTCACCGGCTCATCGATTATATTATTATCCTTGATCAATGAATTGGAAACACGTGATGATAATAAAAATAATATTAATAACGATAGCAAATTCCACGGATAAATTAAAGAACGCGCTATTCAATAATTGAATGGTTTATTATTGTTTGACGAGATCGATAAGAACAATAGGAAATCGCTGTATGTATCTCAAGCTATTCCTGGTCATGTTTAATTCACGCAGCCGTCATTGCAATGCATACATCCGTGGCGAAACAAAAAATCAATCCTGGTATTATAGTGGTAATAACAATAATAGAAGCAATGATAATGACTTCTGTCACGGGCTTTGCATTTATTATGGGAAATCAGCTGTGCAATTATGATAATAATGATATGTTATTATGGTCAACAATTTTGCTTTGTCAATCCATTGAAAAGAGAGACACTGTTTCTTGTTTTTAATAGTTTAGGACGGTTTTGAGACGAAATAATTGACGTCTTTGGCTGTGACAGTGTTGTATTATTTTATATAGGTACATATTTTTTAAAAATAAAATTTTTGGGTCTAATTTGATGAGCCTTAGATACAAGTCGTTTCAAGCACAGCACCTACAGTTAAAGCCCGGGTGTGATAAAGAGTGCAGTTGTCAGAGAGGATCCTTGAAATTTCTAATAATGATGTCGTGGTCGAAAATATAATCCTAATCTCCACTTGAGTAGGAACCTGGGAATTGTTACGTCAATGGTGACTGTAGTTTGCTTACAACAACATCATTGGATCGTCATTGGACATGGCGAGGATTTATTTACCTGGAAAGAGATTGTTGTTGAAAATTTATTAGGGCATATCATTGGGAATGGTATGATTCTTAAGCAAACAGATTAAGAATAAGATAATATTATAATGATAATACCAAAAAAAAAAAAAAAAAAAAAAACAACAAAAAAAATACAAAAAAAACAAACAAACAAAAACAAAACAAGACAAACAAACAAAAGAAACCAAAACAACTTTAGTGTGTGTGTGTGGGGGGGTAAGTAGGCGACGGAGAGCAGAGACGAGAGTGCGGAGAGGGAGAGGGAGGGGGTTGTTTAATGGTTGATTAATTGATTAATATCTATTGATAAGACGATTAGACATTTAGCCTCTCCACTTATCCAATCTTGACTTTGAATGAATCAATGTTAAGCATGACTTGGTCTTTTTTTCCCCCAACTAATTCTTCCCTTTGCCATTGTTACAATGCCATTATCTTGCTCTGTTTTGTTTGGTTTTCTGTAAAATTTTGATCTCTCGTATAAATTTTTGTTTGAGAACAAAGCTTAAAACTCATTGGAAATCGCATGTCCTTGAAACAACCTTAGTTGTCATGTATTTAAATTATAGGTATGGAGTTGTTTGCTAAGACGATAATACACGTTTGTACTGGGTACTCTAGCAGTTGCGCTCATTTTATATTAAATTATTATTTTGTTTTTATACAGTTTACTCCAGTGTTGAGACAGTTGGATATTACGGTGTAATCCGCATTAAATCAACATTGTGTAAGTCAATTTCTGCTTTAAGTCAACACCTCTTGTTGGTCCCAAATTTTCTTTTCTTTATCCTATTTTGTTCCATTGATAATTTATAAAGTAATTTTTTCTTAAAGTCAACCAATCATTCTGGTCCTGCGGTTTTTGCTTTATCAAAATTAAACTGTATTTTAAAAAGCAACAGAACAAGACAAAAAAACCCAACCCCCCGCCACCCCCCCAGCCCCCCCCCCCCAAAAAAAAAAGAACCAAAAAAAAATCAAACAAAAAAAAACAAAAAAAAAACCACACAAACCCAACCCCCCCCCCCCCCCCCAAAAAAAAAAAAAAAAAAAAAACGCAAAAAAACAAACAAACAAACAACAAAAAAACAAAAACAAAAAACAAAACAAACAAACAAACAAAACAACAAAAACAAAACAAAAACCCAACTAACTAAACAGACAAAGAAATATGCACATTTTCAAAGCGCATTTTCACCAAATTCACTATCTACATTCAATAAACTTCGCATACTTCGTTTTTTCCTACAATATGTCATATTATATGCTAAACCAAATTTTATGTCCATTTCATACAGACCACGAGTCTTGCTAGCCATCCTTTTAAATATTAACACTCCTACAACTTTGATCTCTGCCCATAACAAAATACCCAACTACACTTATGTGAGATTTATGTATTACCTTAAGAGCCAGAATTTTGAAATTGTGTACCACACTGAACATTGCTTTATTGAATCCGTCACAAGTAGTCCTTCAGAGCAATTTAGCCCTTGGAGCCAGTTTATCCTGGTTTCTACAGCGTGAAACGGACAATAGTAATTGCTTGCTACCCTTTGAATAGAACGCTAGTCTGTCGCAAAGTACTTCCCGCAAGATCGAACAGACCCAGCTACCCAATAACTGTTGTGTGGACAGTGGGGTCAGAAAAAATATCTCGACTACACCCGGGTTCGATCTTGGTTCCTTTGCGTGTAAAGCCAGTGCTCTACTAACTGAGCTATCGGACTCCCTCTGTCACAAGACACGATTTAATTTCTCTCGCTAGCAACACAATCTGATCTCTACTATCAACTTACCCATAAATAGAGTTTGTATTCATTTGAAGTGGAAATCATCCGAGCAGTGCAAAAAATTGGTCACTGTACTAAATATAAAACGTTTATCTATTGTATATAGGTTTATTTACTGTTGTTATAATCTTTAACAACTGAGTAATCAAAGAACTGAATGCTGCAATATCATAAACATTATCGACAGGAATAATGCGGTGAAAATGATGGTTGTATTTTTATAACAAAAGTAAGACCATCCTTAATATGACTCACTGGCTCGAAATAGTGTTATGTCGAGGTGATTTAAATTGGAAACAATTGAAACGTAGTGAAATATATGAGACTCGAGTAACATATAGATGGTACGAAGATGACGTCACTCAGGTCTTTGTTATTGTTTTTTGCCATCCGCGTTTATGAGTAATGCTCACTGAACTGTATTAACCCGACTATAAACGTTCATGGATACACAAAGTTTTGTGTGTTGGTCTGTTATACTTCCGGATGGCAATGTTAAGAGCTTCTTAGCCAAGCGCATACTATCTATAAATGATTTGTTGAGGGCAATGGATGATGTCTCGTATTGTGACAAAAACTAACATTTTTTTTATTTCTAGTCATTTCAACTTTAAAATTAAATTTTGACATAAGGATCAACTCAACACATAATACCGTTTTGAGACGATAGGTCGCAAATGTCACACAATCAGATGAATGCATTTAAAGCTTATCTCTGGACTTGTTCATGAATACATTGTTTCCACCCTGTCTATAGATTACAATAAATTTTATATTTTAGATATTCAAAACTTTATCAAGATTAGTAATCGATTTACATCTTCAGTTTTAAAAGATAAATTCAGTCTAAATTCTAAACATGTGATTCATCGCTTATAAGTGGTACAGTGGGACCTCGAAATCGAGAATCTCTAAGATCGGGGAAACCCAGCAAATCGGGACGAATGTTTCCAATTTAGGGGGATCCTACATGCATTTTGTCGGAATAAACAGGATTCGTAACGTGAGTTTTATAAATTATATTAAAAATAATCAAGAGCTACGGAATTTGGGCTTTTCACACTTTCCAACTCAATCCAAGCCACCATGTTACAGCGTTAACATCGAAGAGAGACTAATATTCATTTTCCTCAAATGAAGTAAATAACCCAATCCTAAGTTCTATACATGAATTTTCTATTGTAGGGAGTCCCGATAGCTCAGTTGGTAGAGCACTCGCATCACACGCAAAGGGACCGAGATCAATCCCGGGTTCAGTCGAAGTTTGTTTGTTTTTTTCAATTTGGGTTATCGGACCTGCAAATAAGTACACGTCCCTTACAATGCAAAAAATTCAAAATATCTTATTCTTTGGGGTTAAAATTCCAATGTCCTAAAATACAAATTACAATTTTTTTAGATTTTCAAGTACGCTTTGTAAAGCGCTTTGAGCACGTTTAGTTGATATTGCACTATATAAATGATTTTTTTTTTTAAAGCAAGTCTGCTTTATACAAGTGATAGAGTTTCAATTTTTGTTGTGTCCTCTCTGTAATACGATTTGTAATGTTATATCATGTATCTATTCAAGCATACCTGACACGAGTTTACTAAAGGATGTATCGGAAGGAACGGTGCAAAGAATGTTATGTATGTATAGCACCTCGTTAGGAAAGACGGAAAGGTTCAAAATAAACAAATATAAAGATTCGAATAAATATAGGCTACATAGACCTTGTAAAGGTTTCGTGTCGAGTGAACTTTATATAGAAGGAACGAAATTGACGTCACTTAGCTTTCTGCTATTGTTTTTATAGTCAGCCATTTTTATGAGTAGTTCTCGCTAAATTGTATTAATCAGACTATAAACGTTTAAGGTTACACATAGTTTTGTGTGTTGGTACGTTATATCCGCTGGCGGATGTTGTGAGCATATTGGCCAAACGCATAGCATCAATACGCAGGAACATAATATTATAACCACTTTCACGACAGGCTATGGCACACGTGTTATTCCAGTTTTATATTGTGATGGGCCAAATGAAGAAAAACAATTGAGATTTACGTCAAGTTGATTACAATAACCAAAGACGCATAGAAAACACAGCAGTTGACACCATGGCCAAGATTACATTAAAAAAGAATAAATGTGACCCAACGTCTAAAAACGGTATTATGTCGGGATGAACCAGATGCCACAAAGTCAAATTATAGTTAAACTGGCCAAAAATATGAATTATTGGTATTCAGCATTCACAAATATGATATTCATTCTTCTCAATAAAACATAAAGACTCAACGCAAGTCTGATAATTCTGGCCACAAATTCAATTTTCAGCAACTTAATCATTCCGACTTAATACCGTTTTGAGACGAAGGGTCACAAATTATATAGAGAACGGATTTGTACCCAAGTCGTCCGGAAATGGTTTTATGTCAGAGTTAACTCAATAATGAATATTGAAGCGGAGACGCCTGTACATATTTTCAATTCTGTCTCGGATTTTAGTTTAAAAAATAACTAACTAGGGTATTTATAAAGCGCAATATGAACTAAAAGTGCTCAAAGTGGATTACAATGGGGCCCTAGTCAACTGCAATTCTTACACATGTAGGACGAGGCATGACTTCTGCTGGGCGATTGTTGGCTATATGATTTTTTCGACAGAGTCAACGCTGTCAACGGTCAGGCCCTCATTTCCAACAGTTGAGAGAATGTGAGTAAAGAGCCTTCTGTAACGACTTAACTATGCGCCGCTTAGAGCGGGACTCGAATCCTGGACCTTCCGCTCCGAACGCGAGTGCTTCCACATAGCCACACTTAACTTATAGGGTTTCTGAATAACATGAAATAATTGTTTCTATATTTAAAAAAAAAGTACAAAACATTCAATAAGTTTAAACGAAACATTCAACGCATTCATTGAAAAGAAACCGCTTCATTTGTTTCCCTACATGTTTAATTGTTTGTTTTGACAAAGTGGAAACCCGAAGCGTCAACATTCTATGTCTGTCGTGTGTTATTTATTGAAGCTTTCCATAATAATATCTTTACACTCGTCTTCAACTTTACATATTCAAAGCAGGTGCTGCACAATCGTAATCGACGCCACTTACGAATACTCACGGGATAAGCATATTGTGTTATCGACGACTTACAACAAACTCAAGATAACTTACTTCCCTAGAAATTTCGATAACCCACTCCTTCCTGTATCTTCCCACATACTTTCAACCCTCCAGAACTAATCCCGTGCAAGTAGGTGTAGGTATACAGCATAGGGAAGACTAATTATTTTTCAACAAAACCACCTCTCTCTCTCTCTCTCTCTCTCTCTCTCTCTCTCTCTCTCTCTCTCTCTCTCTCTCTCTCTCTCTCTCTCTCTCTCTCTCTCTCTCCACCCCCTGTATCTATCTATCTATCTATCTATCTATCTATCTATCTATCTATCTATCTATCTATCTATCTTCTATCAATCTATCAATCTATCTATCTATCTATCTATCTATCCATCCATCTATCTATCTATCTATCTATCTATCTATCTATCTATCTATCTATCTATCTATCTATCTATCTATCTATCTATCTATCTATCTATCTATCTATCTATCTATCTTCTATCAATCTATCTATCTATCTATCTATCTATCTATCTATCAATCTATCAATCTATCTATCTATCTATCTATCTATCTATCTATCTTCTATCAATCTATCAATCTGTGTACCTTTCTATTTCTCTCTCTCTCTCTCTCTCTATCTATCTATCTATCTATCTATCTATCTATCTCTATCTCTTTCTCTCATCTTATTCATTGCCATTCTCCCGTACTATGAGAAAACACATTTTTATTTTACAGTTTAACCAGACAAGTCTTTCAACCCATCAAAATGGTCCACACCTTGTCAAAATTAATCATCGGGGTTTTAAATGTTTAAAAAATTAAGGGTCATTTTAATTAATAAGTTTTTAATCAAAAGAAAAATTCCGCCAAAATGAAAAAAATCCCCACGTGTTTTGTGCGAATATGGCAGCTTTCTCAATGCCACTATCGATATCTTTATGCCCTCCACTTCTCTGTCTACTTCAATCTATTATTGATGAGAGGGGAAGAGGCGATATATAGCAGAAATGGTTTACTTAGACGTCTATCGTTTAACTAATGCGATTCGTGCGTAGGGAGTAGCTACTTGTCAAGCTATGAATGATTCAAAATGCCATTTTATTGAACACAAATTTAGACGTCTTGTGCATTATCGCCAAAGTTTAGGATAGAAATTACACACGTATAATAAGAGAGCATAACATTAATCTGATGCCCAACGAAAGTGAGAAAAAATTGTTCATAAAATAAAGCTTGAAGAATATAGTTTCAAAAACAATATTATTAGGATCCATTGATATTTAGAAAAAAAAACTGTTTTTATTATTATTATTATTATTATTATTATTATTATTATTATTATTATTATTATTATTATTATTATTATAATAATAATAATAATAAAAATAATAATAATAAATAATAATAATAATATTATTATTATTATTATTATTATTATTATTATTATTATTATTATTATCATTATTATTATTATTATTATTATTATTATTATTATTATTATTATTATTATTATTATTATAATTATATTATTATTATTATTAGTATCAGTGTTATCATTCTTCCTTCTTCTTCTTCTTCTTCTTCTTCTTCTTCTTCTTCTTCTTCTTCTTCTTCTTCTTCTTCTACTTCTTCCTCTTCCTCTTCTTCTAGTTAATATTATTATCATTATCATCATCATAATCATCATCATCATCATCATCATCATCATCATCATCATCATCATCATCATCATCATCATTATCATTATTATTATTATTATAATTAATAATAATAATAATAATAATGCTGAAAACTTATATAGCGCTATAACTCCGAGACACCAGACTCTAAGCGCTTAAATTACAAATTACTTTGGCTGAAACATACTCATTCACACACACAAGCACACACACACACACACATACACACACACAACACAACACACAACACAAACCAAACCTATCTTGCTTCTCATACCATCTACTAAAATCGAAACAAATATGTTTTAAGCGAACGTTTAAAAATAGACAAAGATTCTTTTTCACGAATGCTCTGCGGTAAGGCGTTCCAAATAGAGGGTCCGAAATGAGAAAAGGATCTCATTCCAGCATTTTTCCGAATTCGAGGGACAACTAGTTTTGTGGAATCACTGGCCGAACGTAAGGGGCGGGGTTTTGAATATCTTTCAATTAGTTCTGAAAGGTAGGAAGGGGCAGTACCTTCAAGACAACGATACACTAAAACACAAGCTTTGAATTTAATTCTTTTCTCAACAGGCAGCCAATGCAGGTCATGAAGTAGAGGTCCGGCAGAGTCGCACCTACGCTTCATAAATACTAGTCTGGCAGCGCTGTTTTGGACAATCTGAAGACGTATTATTATTATTATTATTATTATTATTATTATTATTATTATTATTATTATTATTATTAGGGGGGCGAAGTGGCCGAGTGGTTAAGGCATTTCACTGTGACCCGGAAGGAACCGGGTTCGAACCCCGCTTCAGGCACTTTCGTTTTTTTCCTTGAGCAAGATTATTAACCCCCAATTTGCTCACTTGAACACCATGGGTGATTCCTGTTGACATCAGACATCTTGTTTGATGAGTTATCGATATTCCTTCGTGGAATGCCTATGCGACGATATCTTATGATGTCGTGGCGGAAAAGGCATAATTTAAAAAATATATATATTATCATTATTGTTATTGTTATTATTATCATTATCATTATTATTATTATTATTATTATTATTATTATTATTATTATTATTATTATTATTATTATTATTATTATTATTATTATTATCGCTTTCATCATTATCATTATCATTCATTATTTTTCTTACCATATGAAACATTATATTGCCTGTTGCATATGTAATGCATTCATCACAGTCGTGTATAAATACATAGATATCAATATCGGTGACAATACAATAGATCTAGAGAGATACTATAACACATGGCTGTTCTAGACGGACATGAAGATATAAATATCATAAATTAGGAAATATTTGTTATAATATATTATGATATCGGTTGAGCGGTTGTATGCTATAGTAATAAAACACGCACACACATACACACACATACACACACAGACACACACAGACATACACACAGACATACACTAAGAGAAAGATAAAGAGAGAGAGAGAGAGAGAGAGAGAGAGAGAGAGAGAGAGAAGAGAAGAGAAGAGAGGATGAGATAGAGAGAAGGAGAAGGGGAGAAGTATTTTGTCGTATGCAGGTGGAGAATTATTTTGGTTGTTATCATGATGACGACGAGGGTGATGATGATGACGAGAATAATGATGATGATGATGATGATGATGACGATGATGATGATGATAATGATGAAGATGATGATGATGATGAGGATATGGATGATGATGATGATGATGATGATGATGATGATGATGATGATGATGTGGATGATGATGATGATGATGATGGTGATGATGATAATGATGAAGATGATGATAATGATGATGATGATGATGATGATGATGATGATGATGATGGTGGTGGTGGTGGTGGTGTTGATGATGATGAGCATGGTGCTGTTGCTGCTGATGATGATGATGATGATGATGATGATGATGATGATGATGATGATGATGATGATATGATGTTGATGACGATGATGACGACGACGACAACGACGATGAGAATGATGATGACGATGATGACGACAACGACGAAATGAAAATGATAAATGTGATGTCATGAATTAGCTGACGGGGTAGAAATTAAATGTTAACGCTAATATCGATGGTAGGGCTGTCGAAGATAACAAGTGTGGCAATGCTGATTTAAAGAATCAAAACAAACATTCCCCTGTAACAATTGACACTAACACGTCATAACCAACTAACTGTACCTTACACAGGAAAAGACAAAACAGAATATGTAAAACTGCTACAATCATATTATATTTATGTATCACAATATTATCCCAACTGGCACAGTGTCCTGAACACAAACGGTAATCCTGTTTTCTAAGCTACACCACTTTGTCAACATTGCACTCAATCTTAATATTGTGTTGACTTAAGAGAACATGATCTGTTCAAAAACTGATGGCGACTGAAAAATCATTTTTTTTTTTTACAAATTTCATTTTGGCCAGAAAACTTTAACTTCATGAAACGATCAATTCTGACATTCTTTAACTTAAAAAAAGAATCAAACCCGAGACTTCTTTTGAAGTCTCATGTTTGACAATTTTGGGGAAGTTGGGTTTAATTTTAATTTTAATTTTGAAGTTAACGATTTCTGGCCAAGATTCAGAAAACTACGTTTAGTGGATTTACGGATGAAAATACAGTGGTCCCGTCATGAAGATCACATTACTATGTTTATATTATTACATTCGATGGTAGATATCTACTAAGTCCGTTAGTTCATTGTATTTAGTTGTAGGCCAGTAGTAGTAATAGTATCGACTACAACGTGTAATACAGAACTAACAAGCAGGATGCCAATAATATGTAGAGCAATACAACTCTCGCTCTGCTAAACCGTTGCTGTACTCTATCGTCCTACTCAATGTCATTCTTGAGTCATTCATAATAATAAAACACAACGGGGTTGCCAACCCAAAATCTTTGAGAGAGAGAGAGAGAGAGAGAGAGAGAGAGAGAGAGAGAGAGAGAGAGAGAGAGAGAGAGAGAGAGAGAGAGGGAAGTTGTTTTGTTTGAAGACCAAATATACAAAAATTGTATATGTGACCTGTCGTTCCAAAAAGGTGATATGTCGGGATAGAAAAAGTACCACGAGGTGATTTTAAAGTTAAAATGTTCAGGATTGTGAGATTTTAGTTTTTGTCACTTTACGGAACGAAGTCCTATTCTGACGTAATCTGATCAAACGGTTTTTATAATTTTGGCCAGAAGCTTTTCCTTTAAATACCGACTGATTAAAATGACCCACATCTTGTCAAAATAAAACCTCTCGGACAAAGGACGTCCTTGAAATCCCTGAGTGGAAAGTTTTTGGCAAGATGACGGTAATTTTAATCCTGATTTTAATTGTAAGTCCTCAATAGAGCATTCATTCTGTACGATTGCTAGATAATTTTCATTATAAAGACAGGAATGGCATGTGGAGTAGGTAAGTGATTTTGTCAGGGATTCATCTCCATTGATTAAATAAGAGTGCATTCACAGTCGATTAATGATGATGATGATGATGATGATGATGATGATGATAATAATAATAATAATAATAATAATAATAAAATAATAGTAATAATAATAATAATAATAATAATAATAATAATAATAAGTAATATAATAATAATATAATAATAATAATAATAATAATAATAATAATAATAATAATAATAATAATAATAATAATAATAATAATAATAATAATAATAATAATAATAATAATAATAATAATATAACTTTATTGTCCAAAGAAATTGAAATTCATTTTGGTTCACATTGATGCCAATATAAAATACAATTATAATATAAGTTAGTAGACATAATATTATTATACACGTCAGTCTACAAACTCACGTAGGCGACATGCACGTGCACACACAACCACAATGATGCACACTTGACTCTTGAATATAACTCATCAATCAAGTAGAAACAAACATTATTTCACAGAAGAGAAGCAAACATGAATAGATAATGAAACAATAAATAATCAGTCTCTAATAACGGTCAGCATTAGCATCCATTGACGCCAACTAACAAAGGCCAATACACCGTTTTTAAAAAAAAGGATTGGCCCCTCAAAGCCACGATATAACGGGGGAAAGGAAGGAGTGACAGTCAAATAAAAAATTAAAAACAAAAACAAACCCAGTTAACTGCGGCACTCTGGAAAGACACGTATTAAACGTTTTGGCCAGAAACTCGTCCGTCACATATCCATTGATTTAAATGACCCTCATCTTGGCAAAATCTCTCAAACCTTGGACATCGCAAGGTCCCATGTTTGAGAGTTTTTTTTTATCAAGATGAAAGTCATTTAAATCAAACTCTCTTTGAATGACGGGTTTTCTGGCCAAATGTTTAAATACGATGTTTCAGGAGAATGGCAGTTAACTGGTAAAATCTAAGACAAAACACAATAATAATAAATCTAAATACCAAACTATCATCATAAAATGTAATAGTTCAAAAAAAGTAGCTGAGTTATCAACCGGTCCCCAAAACAGCTGGCTTGTACGTTATAGCAGGATATAAACAAAAGCCGACGACGGAGTAAAAGAGGTATATTATTATGAGCCTTTGTTTTTACCTGTAAAACGCCCCTCCAGTGCACACGCGACACGCCCCCACAAAGCAAGCATTTTGAATGTGACCCTTCCTGACTCAGTCGCCGGCTGTTGTCGCGTTCTCACTTCTCTCACCCTCTCTTCCGATCTCTACGGTAATAATCACTTTTTATAAGCGGACGATGGTACTCGAAATCCCGGGCCCTAAACTTTCCCCGATCTTTTAACACTGCTATTTATTGGGTTTTTGCGTGACTTCGTAGCAGAAAACAATGCAATATGTATTAATATTATAGTGTTTTCCCTATCGAATAATGTTATGAAGTAGAACAGATTCTAAACAAGAGAAAAAAAGTTATATATATATATATATATATATATATATATATATATATATATATATATATATATATATATATATATATATACAGCGGCGTGGCGTATTGACGGCATATGGTGGTGCCATGATAAGAAGAAGAAAACAATTTCTAAAACAGTGAACACGATTAAGAGGAGAGAGCACATGTTAAAACTCTCTTTTTTGGAAAGGTAGAAGGAGGGTCGATGGTTTCTACGAGTGGACAAAACTCACAAAAACAAATAATTCATGAAAACAACAAGCCACAACACTGAGATACAAGTCCCGTGTGAAAAGGTCTTTGTAATTATTCTTTGTCCACCATTTAAAGGATTGGATTTGGTAGATAATGCAATCAATATGTGATAAAAGTAAATCAAAGAGAAAAGAAACCTATAACAGAAATTACTTACTTTTAGTACTTGTAAAGAAAATCTGCACGGCGATATTTCATCTCTGCAAATCTTTTTATAATTTGTTTATTGAAATCTTGAATGGCATCTATTTCAGCTTTGTGAATTGACAGAATCATTAACGAATTTAACCGCTCCTGTTTCATCGAATTTCGCAAGAAATTTTTCACTCTTTTAAGGGTGCTAAAACAACGTTCAATACGATGGAAGTGGTTAAGGTCACTATAGCCTATAGATGTCCATGATTTGTCAGTGTTTATTGTATCTCTAAAAAGTAGACAATAAAAACAAAAGAAACGTTTTTATTTCTAAACTAACTGTGAGCCATTCATGTCACTGAAAAAGAGCGTTTTCGAGATTTCCACACCTGTTTAATTCAAAATCAGTTGGTTGGTGAGGAACTAGTCTTTTTATTTCTAATTTGTCATCTAGTGTCAATCTCCCAAACGGTCGGTGAAGTAAAGAGTCAGCTTGATTCATTGCAATTCATTGCTTAACAAAACAAAACTTCAAAGCATATCTCAAATAATGGAAATCAGTGGAATACGATGAATGATTCCACAAATAAAAGGTAGATTCAGATCTCAAAGATCACAAAGAAAAAATCAATCCACTTAAGTACTTAAGAAATCAAAATACACACCAAAGTATAACTGTTGACAATCTTCACTTTCTTTCTCTGACTGACACAAATACACACGCACAAACACACACATACACACACACAAATAAACACTCATACACACGTAACCATCAACTTGACACTACAAGCAAGAAAAATGTTGGTAAATTCGTCCACAATGCTTGGTTGCAAAGAATTACTTTATTCAATAATCGTGAAAAAGAGGTGGTTGGGGGGGGGGGGGGATTTTGATGTCATATTTTAAAGTTTTATGTTGTTTTTCTTTGCTGCTTACAAATAAACTTGACAATGATCAGTGCTTTTGACAGTTAATGTAATATTTTGGACGGCCGATGTTACCCTAATTATGACGTAAATGGTGCAACATTGGCGCATCCCCCCCAGTCCAACGGTGGAGCTCTCAGATCCTGGCACAAGTCGAGGGGTTTTCCGCTATTTGAAGATAGTATAATTCGACCCAGTTTCTCGCTCAATCAGCTGTAGCGATACTAAATAAAGTATAGAGCATTAACTGGAGCTTGGATTGCTTTGCACCACGGTGTTGATTTTGTCACTAATTCGCGCAGTGATGTCACCAACACACGAGTCGGCGCAGTGCGTGAATCGGAATCTTGAATAGAGCGGAGACTAAAAAGGCAGTATGTTGTTGGTGAGTTGGCGAAAGACAGTGGAGTTAAAATTTCTCCGTTTTATTTTTAATTAAATCATGCTGTTAATGATTTTTAAAAGATTGGTGCGGTGCCTGGCACCATTCGATCCAATGGCCCCACGCCACTGTATATATATATATATATATATATATATATATATAATATATATATATATATATATATATATATATATATATATATATATAAAATTCTTCTTCTTCTTCTTCTTCTTCTTCTTCTTCTTCTTCTTTTCTTCTTCTTCTTCTTCTTCTTCTTCTTCTTCTTCTTCTTCTTCTTCTTCTTCTTCTTCTTCTTTTTTTATTATTATTATTATTATTATTATTATTATTATTATTATTATTATTATTATTAATTATTTTTATTATTATTATTATTATTATTATTATTATTATTATTATTATTATTATTATTATATTATTATTATTTTATTATTATTATTATTATTATTATTATTATTATTATTATATTATTATTATTATTATTATTATATTATTATTATATTATTTATTATTATTATTTTATTATTATTATTATTAATTATATTATTATTATTTATTATTATTATATTATTATTATTATTATTATTATTTGAGGGGAATAAGCTTGAATAACATAGAGTGCTCGGCAGTTTTTTTTTTGGAACGCGAATTATTAAATATTCCCACCTCGCTTGTTTTCTTTTCCTACAACGTTGTTTATATAGACTAATCGGCAGATATATAGTTAGATGGGCAGTATAATAAACTCAGTACATAATAAATACAAAGTTTTTTAGTGAAATATTTTGTCCGTCTTTGGGAAAATAAATAGAATTAGAAAACGCAAACGATCAATAAGAAACCAACCGTCTATTAACTGCATGTTACACTAGCATACACGGTAGGTAGTCGGTAAATCGTTAAATTAGCTATTTCCACACGCTCTCTATTCTATTTTTTATTGATTGCATCGTGCAATTGTATGTTACATTCGCTATAAAACTCCTATGCAATATTACCGAGTAAATCGGCACGCGACTAGCATGACTATTTATTGATATTCTCTAAGTCAGACGAGTACAAAAATAACTGTATTGTTGTCTTCATCACTTTGGTTTTTATTTGTGTTAATGTATTTTCCTGCCAAACTGCCAAATTAGGCAGAGGGCACTGCCTGCTTTAAGTAGAAGACGATCCCGATAGCTCAATTGGCAGAGCACTCGTTTCACACAATCAGGAGACTTGACGTTCGATCCCCAGTTGAGGCAGGCTAATGTTTTGGAATGTGCTCTTTTTCATTGTATTTTTTCTTTCTGTTTTGCCCGCATTGTTTCATACACACCTTTTCAGATTTGATTTTATTGCTGAACATTGACAAACCACCTTTTTTAAACATTTTGACCAGAAATTTTTTACTTCCCTCCTATATCGATTGCTTAAAATAATCTCCAATTTGTCAACAATTTTGAAACCCGAGACTTCTTGGAGGCCCTCTTTAAAGTCTTATAACTCGCATTCTCTCATCGTACTCAGGTGTAAAAGGAGTACATTGCCGGTATTTGTCAATATATATATATATATATATATATATATATAATATATAACATTGCATCAAAGTCGTCATTTTTCTCAATGTTGCTGTTGGCTTAGAACTCTTTGTAAAGTGCCTCCAGTTATATTCATTAGCTAAAAGTGCCTCCAGACATATTCATTGGATAATGAGCTGTATAAAAGCTCATGTTTAAAAATTAAAAACAAAACAAAACACGCAACTTTCATTGTTGTAAATGTGGAATCTCTTGTTAAAAGTCATCAGCTACAAGATATTCCAAATATCCTCGTTGTGAAAAAGAATGAGAAATTAAAAGAAGTAAAAACACGAACAAATAAGCAAACAAACATAATATAAACTGACAGATTCACCACAATTTACCAAATATTTTTCATGTCCTATTTATCGCTATTAATTTACTTTATCACAACCCACGCTTTTACTTATAAAATAGAAAGCCGGCAAAAATGATTATACAAACACACCCTTTACCTGCTTTTCACCAGAACCGTATACTTTTGGCACTGTGGTATGTTTTTCTAGTCGCTAAAGTAATCTGTTCGAGTTTTAGTTTCTTTCTTTTATTATAATTTCCTAAAGTGAAAAAAAAGGATTAGATCGCGAGTTAAATATAGACAAGTATAAATTAAGTGCTGATTTTTCCTCACTTTATCAAAGAGCTGTAGTCACTTATAACACCAGTCAATCAGTCATAGAAAGTAAAGCGCCGCTGATTTATCACTTTCATGCCTTGAAAATAAGATAAAAAGGAAATTTTAAACACCCTACTCCCAAATAGTCATCCTTCGGAACCATTTGACAAACGGAGCCGGAAATTATCCCGGTTTCTCTCGCGTGAAACGTTCAATAGCTATTGCTAACAACTATGTGGTAGTACTTTCCGTCAGATCAGACAGACCCAGCTACCT
>NC_088362.1:78643008-78653008 GCF_034508935.2 Berghia stephanieae
ACACCACGAAGTCCAACGGTTGAGAGTTTTTGCCAAGATGAGAGTCATTTAAATCCATCGATATTTGAAGAACGATTTTTATGGCCAAATTTTTAAATACAAATTATTTTTTCTAGAGTACGGCAGTTAATTGGTTAATTATTTACAAGCGTATAAATCAAATCCATCTCCTCTTAGTACTTGCACTCCTTTTACGCTCGCTTCCTTCAATAATTCCATTCGTACATAATTATAGATTTTCTCCACTCAAATTACACAGACACTAAAACACTCCACCCAACAAACATTTTCCTCTTCAAGCTGTAGAAACGGGCTTCCTAGAATCCTTATATTATTATTATCTCAATCCAGTCAACGCCGTGAGTAATCTCTAATCGTGCAATGTGAGTGAGGTCTTGTCCTCGCTCATCTCCTGGATTGCCAGATTAATTTAGCTAAAAAAAAAAAGCCAAACGTCATAAAAGAATTCCATATAGTATGAAAAAAAAGAATTGCTAAACTATTTCTTACTGCTATCATTTTTCCAGCTAAAATGTAAGAACATAATACACATAGAAGTGATGATAAATCATAATTTTCTAATCATGCTGCCATAAGAAAACGTCTTGATTTAATAAAAGATTCATCTTGTTTTGTACATTTTAGTGAAATATTTGTATAGATTGTAAAATTGGTTTTATTGTTTATTGAGTAGGTGAAATTATGTGATTAAAAAACAAAACAAAACAAAACGACAACAACAAAACAAACGATACCCTCCCACCACCCCCCTTTCCCGTCCAATCCGGTAAGACAATGCCAAAATGCGTGTCACACGAATTTTTAAAAGGCCAAATTTAAAAAAATATTGGCATTAATAACGCCAAATTCGCAACCCTGCTCATCTCCCGCCGACTCCTTTCGCCCAAATCAATACAACATTGCCTCTTCGTCTTTTCAATTCTCCTCCTCCTTGACTGTTACGCTGTTATTTCCGTCTTGATGTTGGGTGTATGTATGTTGTCAGTATATAATATATACATTATTACAAAGATATAGCCTATCTATAGCTTGCATCGCTATAAAAGCTGTATGAATTATTGCTACAGTTGCAAGACATAATACTGTTTATTCGTACATAATGAATTTTGGAGATCATACCATGATGGTATTAAAGACAAATAAAAAAGCAATCACTGTCGCTCACAAATACACGCAGAATGAAAGAAAGTCAAACAAAAATGACTAACAGCAATGACAGATTGGTTGACTGCCAGTAAAAGTTGTATATACACACACTATTTTATTAGCAAACGTCCTATAAAGAAATTAAAGGTTTGAACAAGTTTCTTTAAAAAAAGAGATTGTACAACTGTCCGCATAAACGGAAAAGCCTATTAATCAATTTTAAAACCACGGAATCACTTCAACAGTCCACAACAGCTACAACAACTTCAACTCCATGTTTAAAACAGTCCTGATGATGGCCATACAGGTTTGGACCATCGATGTAGACTATAGTATCGTGGTAAATATCTTAATGATGATGATTATGATTATGATGATGATGATGATGATGATGATAATAATAATAATAATAATGATGATGATGATGATGATGATGATGGTGATGATGATGATGATAATAATAATATAATAATAATGATAATAATAAAAATAATAATAATGATAATAATAACAATAATAATAATAATAATAATAATAATAATAATAATAATAATAATAATAATAATAATAATAATAATAACAACAATAATAATAATAATAATAATAATAATAATAATAATAATAATAATAATAATAATAATAATAATAATATAATATAATAATAATAATAATAAAAAACAGACGCCCACATGTATTCGTTTTTCCCTTCCACTGCCCGACTATGGAATAGCCTCCCAGCTGAAGTGGCTGAAAGCGGTTGCCAAAATGCCTTCACGCGATTGCTAGAGTTGACAACGTGACTTTTTAATCTAGCTATGTGTTTTTTTTTGTTTGTTTGTTTGTTTTTTTTTAAATTAGTATTATGTGCAGAGTTTTAGCAAGTTTAAAATGTAAAACCCTACAAACTGTGGAGTGATCCTCGACAATATTGGAGGTTTCCACAAGACGAAGAAGAAGAAGAAGAAGTAATAATAATAATAATAATAATAATAATAATAATATAATAATAATAATAATAATAATAATAATAATAATAATAATAATAATAATAATAATATTAATAATAATAATAATGATTAAAAAATAAAAATAAAATAAAATAATAATAATAATAATAATAATGATAATAATAATAATAATAATAATAATAATAATAATAATAATAATAATAATAATAATAATAAAAAAAATAATAATACGATAGCGTTTTGTTTTTAGCAGTGCGATTTTACTCGTGAAGAAAGATGCCCCGTCTTGTTGAATGAAAACCATAATATGACCTATCGGGATAGATTCTGGAATAAGTTTTTCTTCTGACATTGTTAGATTATACTTTTCAATAAGAAGCAGAAGTCATATTTGATTTATTTCTAAAGTCTAAATGGCCTCTAATGAGTCCTGACCTGAATCCACTGGACTACAACATAATATGGGGAATGATGTCAAACAGTGTATAGGCCTAGGAGTCGCACACCGTTTACCAAAGAAGCAGAGCTAAAAGTTTCAATTCAAATTGCTTGGAATCAAATCATTATCTAAGACATTAAAAATCAATTAGATCGTGGATAAATAAACGTTACGCACAGTCACAAAGCAAAATGGGGGATCGACAGACCACATAAAAAATTGGGAATTACCTCAAAATCTTCGATAAGGCAAATTTGTGGCGTGTGTATTAAAACAATAATCAAATTTATGGGGTTTTTTTTTCATATATATTTGTAAATTTGTATACATCATAACATTCAATAAATTAGTTTTATTGTGATGAAATTTCAGATTTATATCAGGTATATTCCGGTGGTTACAGGCTTCTAAACTTTTCCGGGTTTTTTTTCTCGCACCCGATAATATTATATCAACTTTAATATTGGGAAATAGATGGATAAACATAGATACATAAATTACATAAATTAAACAGTTTGATGCAAAAAATAGTTACGAATAAAATTTATAAGAAATCAAACACTGTACTTTTTCTGGACAGATCAAGTAGTTCACTGCCACTTACTCATATGACTCAGGTATACGTTGGTATCAGGCCTCATGCAATGATGGGTCAAGGGCTTGGATTGCTCAGATATCAATTCTCCTGTTTTGACCTTTTGATCAAAATGTTAAAAAATTAACATTTGCCTCGATTAGCTCAGCGTTACGCTGACTCCTCTTTTCACAAATATTAAGCGACGTTAAGCGTGGTCAGTGGCCGGGTTGGTGACAGCGTTCGTGGAATTTTTCTGGTCCTGACATTGTGTCCTTGTGTGAGGCTCTTAGCAAACATTAGAAGCACACTCGACTCAGGTATGAATGAATATCTGGCTATAAGCAGAGTCGAATATTATGGGAATGTTAGCACAAAATGGGCGCCTAACATCCGACTGGTACTGTCTGAAATGGAAACATGGTTCCATATGGTCTGCTGGGGGAATAAATGAAACATTATGAAGCGCACTGAGCGTAAATCCGTGAATTGCGTTATATAAATGTTCATATTTATTTATTCAGTATTTTTTAATGCTCAGAAAAGTGATAACCCGACTTGAAATAATATTTTAAACTTAATTCGCTCCAATACCATATTGACAGTTTACACAATTGCCATACATTCAGCTTCTATTATCTATAACTTGTTTTATAGGCCGTTTGTTGGTCATCCGATTCCGTTGACAGAGACAATCTAACTAGGATCGACGTGTACTTCAGACCTGCCCAATACTACGGAGCATTTGTATTATTACGAAATCTGGTTCCAATTTCAGAACTTCACGAGCAACTCTGCTAGACTACATGATTTCCAGTGTTTTAAAGTGTTATTTTGACAGCTGTGATGGTGAATTGTTGGTCTATCAAGTTAACTAACGACTTTTATTTTTATCTCCTAATAAGTACGAATTTTAAAATTGTCATGCGGGCAGGTCTGGTGTACATAATATTATTTGCGCGTCTGATAACCAAAACTGGGCTCATCGTTGCCATGGATATACTCTCAAACCAAAACAAACTATTCTCCATTACGTCAATGTTAAATCAAGCAAACGATTGCGTTCTGTTCGTAGGCCTGCTATTTAATATGTGCATTTGGGATTTCCCCAATACCATACCCACAAATTCTAAAGTATAAAATTTGGTCGTTGATTTGGTAGGTCCTTTGATTGGTTACTTTACTTCGCAGACAGAGGTTATTTAGCCAGAATCAATAATGTTTATTACAACGACAGATGTGTGTTGAGGCTGATCTGGTGAGAAGACAAACAATTACTCTATATCAGCATGGATTAACGATAAAACCGGATATTTTCCCCCCTTGATTGATATGATCTTTGATATTGATTAAAACGACAAAGGGAAACAAAACACCGTTGTGTTTACTGTGTGGTAAACCATTAATGTCACAGCTCTTGTCTTGCTGCTGCCCATCTATTGAAAGTATTTCCATACACTAAAATGATACACACATTTCCACAGTTTATGTCTAATGAGTGTGATCTTTCCAATCGTGTTTATCAGGGAGAATGATACGCAGAACATAAAAAAAATCGTTCTTTTGTTTCATTGTACTTCTTTCCTCTAATAAAAAACTTTTGTTGTGTTGTGAGGGGTTACCGTTTTTTTATCTTTTGCATACTTTCTAAAGTTCAAACACATTAGTCAATAAAAAAGGTGTCTTTTATAGAGTTGAATTGTAAAATACAGGGGTCGGCCGCATACGCAAAGCAGTCGCACAAACTATGTGGCAGGGCCTCAGTTTCTTGCTAATCTCATAACGAGATGAAGACTGCAAGACTCGAACCCCGTGGTCTTGTGGTGTGACACTCGCCTCCGGATCGGTAGGTCCCTAATTCAAACCCCGCTCTGTGCTGTGGAAGGTTGAGCTCTTGGAAAAAGACTCTTTACTCACATTCTCTGGCCGTAGTCTGGTAAGAAATGAGTACATGACTGTTAATAGCGTTGTTGTAATATTTCCTTACATGTGTCATGTTTTGCACTAATGTCAATGTATTGGATTTTGCTCTCTATAAATGGTCTTTTTTTAACCATACTGAGTCAAGAATGGCTGAACAAGTAATTAAGAGTTTTATAAAAAATAAAGAAGGCGTAAAATGTGCACTTGTTGAAGGTAAATTACTGTAATGATAAACCTTCAGTCTGCAGCACCACCACTACCACTCTCACGAGCACTAAAATTACTACAAGCACCACCTTTACCACAACCACTACTATCATCATCATCATCATCATCATCATCATCATCATCATCATCATCATCATCATCATCATCATCGTCGTCGTCGTCGACGTCGTCATCACCATCACCATCATCATCAATATCAATTACCGGTTTCAAAATTCAAATTCACCATTAATTAAAACCCACTCCTAGTGTGGTCTTGAAAACTATACCTGTTTCCCTATTTGAACCATTTCCCCTTGTCTTACTTATTCCTCAAGTCCTTTTAATTGAACATCTAGAATCATTTTACTAATCAAATTTCTTCCTTTTTACTGGCGCTGAGATGACCTAAATGTGTTGCAAGCGCCGTATACCCTTAAGAAACAAACAAACTCAATCCCACTCATAAAATATAACCAGATCTCACAATAAACCTTACACGACACATCAATCGTTAATTAACATCCTAATAATAAGAATGGCCTTGTCTTTTTTTTTACAACGCAACACACAACACACCCACTAATCTACCACCAGCTGAACACAACATTAATATTATATCATATTACTACTATCTATCTACTCGAATGAGCACTGTCCTGACAAGGACTCCACAACTATTAAATCAATACTCAATTTCTGTCGCACGTGCGACGACCGCCTCTAAATTCCTGACATTCCTTGTTTCTATTTAATTTATTGTAAGCCGGCGATTGAATTGAAATGAATTGAACGAATGGCCTTGTTTGTGTTTGCAGAGCATTTCAACGGTTTATTAACCCAGTATTGCAGTCACAGTGGTAACTAGAATAACATCTAGAAGCCGTGCGTGAACTTTAAAAAGTAACCATCAAAAACGAATAGTATAAAAGCTTTAAAAAACCCAAAAGACTAAACGCTGAACGTTTCAGCCTCAAGCCCCTTCCAGTTTTGCAGTCACAGTGAGAACTAGAAAAACTGCTAGAAGCCGTGCGTGAACTATAAAAAGTAACGTACAAAAATGAATAATATAAAAGCTTTTTAACAAAAAAACAAACAACTAAACGCCGAACGTTTCAGGCTCAGGCCCTTTCCTCAGTCGACATCTAAATAACCCAGTATTGAAGTCACAATGATAACTAGAAATAAAAAACAGCTTTCAAAAAGAAAGAAGTTCACAACGCCGAACGTTTCAGGCTGAAACCCCTTCTTCAATCAACGTTTTATAATCTCAGTATTGTAAAGTGAACTGCAAGAAGTCATGAACTGTAAAAAGTAACGCATAGAAATGAATAATATAACCGACTATAAAAAAAAGAATAAATACTAAACGGTACGTTTCGGGCTCAAATCCCTTCTTCGGTCAATAACAAAAACAGTTATATCGTTAATAGGTAACATCTATCCTGATTTAAAGCGATACATTCAAGGTTTAATCATCTTTAGTTTCTCCATTGCCTTTTATGTATCCACCGCCTTTCCACGTTTGCTTTATCTCATTAAAAGATACTATTTAAGAAAGTGTAATTCACATGATAATTATACATTACCATGAGAATATAACAAATACATTGCCATTTGGATACATTGCAAGGGTAGACTTAATTATCCCATGTTTAACCGGCATTGCAACAATGCCACACAGCGAGGCGGGTGAGATTCGAACTCAGTACCTCTAAACCTAGTATGAAGGTGAAGTCCCAGGTTTGAGAGTTTTTGATAAAGATAAAGGTCATTTTAATCGATTGATATAATTTGAAGGAAGAGTTTTCTGGCCAAAATGTCAAAAACATGGGGTTTTTTTTCGGAGCACGATATAGAAATGAAATGCTGTATTGTAATTATTGCACATTTGTAATTACCTGCTGATAATGATGTATGGGTACAAACTCTTTAGCTTTTAAATATAAATCTTATTTGTCGAAAGGTTAATTCGAACATTCATTTCATATCCAAAGGACTGGCATTCAACACCCCCCCTCCACCCCCCCCAAAAAAAAAAAAAAAAACCCAACAAAACAAACAAACAAAAAACAAATTAAAACAAAAAACAACAACAAAAATAAACAACAAACAAACAAAATTGAAAAAAAAAAACAAAAAAAAAAACTTCCAATGAACTTCAATGGATGTCGATCCTCATCTGTGTGAGTCGACTACCCTGTAAAATGATATCAGCACACCCGCTGGTTGGGATAAATAGCACATTACTCTAAAAGTCAAATATCAAGGTTTCAAATTAATTGATGTAATATCGGTGCTACGTCTTTAGGTAAAAAAAAACCCTTCACATTAATTCTGCCCGCCAGATGAATCGTACCAAGAGAAAAAAATGTGTAATCGTTTACATTTATAATCGGATTGAGATAATGTAATGAGAAATAATCACTTAACTTAATGAGAACTAATCACTTAACTGGCGGTCTAAAAACAATAACAAACAGCAGAGTGACATCAACTTCATACTATATATTCTATATTATATCATGTGATCTATTACATCAAATCTGGAATTATTTCGAAGTGAATTAGATGGGACATATATTCAGGCTACAGTCAAATTGATAAACATTACGAAATTTAAGTATTGGGAGTTTAAAAAACAAAAGTCATTCATACTCATTGATGGCCTTTCTTTTAGTTCTAAATTAAGCTTAAATTTCTTTTTAACGCAATATATTGACCCGGCACAACGTATACATATTTGCAGGTCTGATAACCCAAATTGTTATGGACTCATTGTTGTAATTGAAATACTTTCAAACTGATGCAAATTATTTTCCTTTACAACGATGTTATATCAGGTTCGTTATTGCGTTCGGTTATCAGACCTGCTGGTATGTGCACGTGACGCGACATGATGTTCATCTTTTTAGAAGAGGACTGGTCTTATATTACCAAAAAAAATAATGTTAAAATTTGTCACCTTTTAATTTGTGTATTTGTATCTATATAATATATTTCTCACTTTAAAAAAGCCAAAATATTGATTTCACTTTTATCGAGTAATTGAACAAAACACAAATTCGTGTGTGGACAAAATGATTCCCAGATCGCTGGTTAACATAGGGCAATGACTGATGTAACACACGGGGCCATCACAACGATATTATTATTTCTACAATGGTAAAACACAATGTGTAATGCGAACAGCTGTTGCCGTAAAAATAAAACAGAAAATTAGTTGATAACAACAATAAAAGAACGTTACCATCGACAAAAATAAACGAGTATTTTTCAGGATATAAAGAAACACCGTTGTTCCCACATTCTCTGTTGGTTTTTGATTTTTTTCTCTCTCTACTAGTTATTTTCCAGATCGTTCGTTTTAATTTATTGACAACGTGCAGTGGCGTGGCATGCTTACAGTATAAGGTGGTGCCAGAATCATTAAAAAAATGACTTAAAACATGCTATATTTGTAAATACAAAAGAAAGAAAAAAAATTAAAGAAAAGACTTACTCGAGCTGGTATATACCATTTCTCAGTTTTTTTTGTTTTTTTTTTGTTGTTGTTGTTGTTTTTTTTGTTGTTTTTTGAAAATAAATGCTGTACTTCATTTTCAAAGATGGATGCGGTGCCAGGCACCAAATCAACCAATATAGCCACGCCCCTGACAACGTGTATAGTTATTTAACGAAATCAATAATGTGCAAGATGATAAATTACAAAGATAATTCTTTGGGTAAGAATACATATTAATACACAGATGATCCATCTCCTCCTTATCACTCTTTTGACTCATTCTGTTTAGCCTTGTATTAATGGCCACTTAAATTACTCAACGATTGAATTAGAACAAACTGTTTTGAATCCTGTTCGTTTCATAATACACTGTCAAGTGCAGAAATCCTACCGAAAAAAATAATAACCCACTTCTGACCAATCGTTAAAATCCGGCATTTTGTCGAGGAGGATAGGATGACGAAATGGTAATTCAAAGTTAAATTTTTCTGAGATAAGATATTTTACTTTTAGCTCCATGAGAACTTATATTCCTTCTTCTAAATAAAACAAAACATGATGACTGGTATCCATCTCCCATAGTCCCAGGTACTTTCCTTTCTGATATACTCCTCCCATGGTCCCAGGTTCACTCCCCACTGGAGTCCACTTCCCTGAATCCTTGGTTCACTTCCCCTGCTGCTCACTCCCCATAACTTCGGACAGTTTCGGTAGGTTTCATTAGGGTTCGTTTGGTTTCGTAAATTAAAAATTAAAATTGAGCTTTATATAGCGCAATATTCACTAAATGTGCACAAAGCGCTTTACAATGGGTCCCTGGCCAACAGCAACATTTAACATGTAGGACGGGACATGACGCCTGTTAGGCGATATTACAATTTTTCGGACAAAGACAACGCTGTTAACGGCCAGGTACTCATTTTACACCTGAGTACGGTGAGAGAATGTGAGTAAAGAGCCTTTTCCAAGGACTCAACTATGCGCCGAGCGCGAGGGTCGAACCCAGGACCGAGAGCGAGTGTCATACAACTAGATCACATAGCCGCACGAAATAAGAAAAACCCTAATAAAATAAAACAAAACAATATTTAAACAAACCCAACAAAACAAAACAAAGCAAAAAAAAAAAAAAAGAAAAGAAAAAAGAACAACAACACAATCGTTAGTTTTTATGTAAGCAATATTCACAAAACGTGCACAAAGTGCCATACAATTCT
>NC_088362.1:78658008-78678008 GCF_034508935.2 Berghia stephanieae
AAAACCTGAATAAGGAATGCATGCGCACCATGTTTTATTTAATGATGGCATCAGACGTCTGATCCGCCCGCCCAAAATTAAATAAAACATGGTGCGCAAAGTTCATAATATTATGTAGAGCTTTGATCCGCCGATCGTGAAAATTGGGCCTTCAGAGGTTTTTGATCCGCCGGCCATCGATTTTTTATAATCTAACCTCACTTTCCATAGCAGACATCAATTTTACCTGAAGTGGTTATATTTTTTAATGTTAAGCTTAAAATCCAATTTTAAGCATCAATTTAATCATGAGATAAAACCATTTTGAGACGATTGGTCACAATTTCACAGCAGGGACCCCGTCGGTAGTACATTTCGACTGAGCTAGATGACAAAAAGTTGAATTTAACTTGGAACCAATAGAAACTTTAAGCTATTTTAAGTTTTTAAAAAAAAAAGTTTTACCCTCATTGTTACTCTAAGTTAGCAATAGATTCTGATTCACCCAGACGTTGAAACGTTTTGACATGACTAGTCACATATGAAGAGCAAAGGGAAAATAAAACGACAGAGTTCGTAGTGGATAGGGAGTGGGGTGGGGGGGGGGGCATATTAAAACTATAATATTGTTTAATTCTTATTCATTAGAGGTTGTATTTATTTAGTATTTTTAGATATTAGAATTTATCTATATTATAAAACATTAATTTAGAAAAAAAGATATTCATGACTTAAACTTTTGTATCTAAATTTTAAAAAAATGTGACTGAGGTTTCTTCACCTGTGCTCTTCATATGTAGCTATACATTTAAATAGACATGAAATGAAACAAAATAAAAGTAAAAAACAACAGAACTATAATGAAACATAACACAGGCTACTCACGTTTCACCACGCCTGTTTCTCCTCACCTATCAGTCCGAAAATATCATGCCGAATGTAAAATGCAATGATTATTATGGGCAATAGTACCATCACACTTTATTACGAAACTCCCATGCTATTCGGATATAACGAATCAACCATGACATTTAATGAACATAACTATTCTATCTATACAGTATACAAGCTAATGATACCTGCGCTTATTAAGGACAGTTTAAATATCACTCTGTAACACTGTTCATAACATCTTGTTCATTATACACTCATCGAAAACTTCCACTCTCTGCTTTGTGTGTGAAACGAGGAGACTCACCATTAATCGGTGCACCTCACGCGCACGCACACACTCGCTCACTCTCCCATACGACTTCTAAAGCCCCCCCCCCCCCCATCCTCTCTCTCCCTCTCTCTCCCCCCCTCCCTCCCCCCCCCCCCCCCCTCTCTCTCTCTCTCTCTCTCTCTCTCTCTCTCTCTCTCTCTCTCTCTGTCTGATTTACACGATATCATTATGTTTTAAAATCCACATTCTTTCCTCTCACAAATCAGCGATTGAGAGAGAAAGACTTACGATAACTAAAAGCTGTTTTCGTCAGCACAGATTATTGACTTTCTTAGCCGAGGAAACTTGGTGATTGAAATATTTTTATTTTATTTAGACTTATAAACATGTGTGTTCGCCCTTTTGCACAGATGTTGCTGTATTTGTATTTCTCTCGGCTGAAAATATTATTAATGTAAATGGGATACGTTCAATATTGTATCATTGTCGCATTTAACGTTCTTTTCATTGGAGAATAGGCTTATAATGGCTGTCACTAAGCCTTATTTTATTAGTTATAACTTTATTATTTACGAGTAGTCAAAACCCAATAATCGATAAATACGAAAAAGTTTGGCGTGTAAAAATTAGGCTTGTTAACAACATTGTTGTCTTACTTGTATATTAGGTGTTTTCTTCTTTCATTTTCTCTTCTTCCTCACCCTCTTTCTCGACCTCCTCCCCCCCTCCTCCTCCTCCTCTTTCTCCTCCTTCTTCTTGTCTTCTCCCTCCCCCTCGTCCTCCTCCGCTTCCTCCTCCTCCTCGTCCCCCCTCCTCCTACTCCTTCTCCTCCACTTTCTTCTTCTTCTCCTCCTCCTCCTCCTCCTCCTCCTCCTCCTCCTCCTCCTTCTTCTTCTTCTTCTTCTTCTTCTTCTTCTTCTTCTTCTTCTATTTTTCATCCTCTATTTCTTCTTCATGAAGATCACCTACTCAGGGTAAACAGCACTGTCATTGACGCATAGTATTATAATATATCCAAAAGTGAAAAGAAAAAAATTCTGTTAGTCTGCAGTGAATCTTTACAATGAGGAAGACAAGTGAGTGGTAGGGGGTGGGGGGTTGGGGACGAAATGGAGTAGGATGATGAGTTAAAAGAGTACGCCAGGATGGAAGGGAGGAGAAAAATGTCGGAGGAGGATCTCAATATTGCATGATGAGTCTTTTAACACTTAAATGAATGGATTATTTTAATTATTATTATTATTATATTATTATTATTATTATTATTATTATTATTATTATTATTATTATTATTATTATTATTATATATTATTATTATTATTATTATTATTATTATTATTATTATTATTATTATTATTATTATTATTATTATTATTATTATATTATTATTATATTATATTATCATTATTAATATTATTCTTATTATTATTATTATTATTATTATTATTATTATTATTATTATTATTATTATTATTATTATCATCATCATTCATTCATCATCATCATCATCATCATCATCATCATCACCATCTTCTTCTTCTTCTTCTTCTTCTTCTTCTTCTTCTTCTTCTTGTTCTACTCCTCCTCCTCCTCCTCCTCCTCCTCCTCCTCCTCCTCCTTCTCCTTCTTCTTCTTCTTCTTCTTCTTCTTCTTCTTCTTCTTCTTCTTCTTCTTCTTCTTCTTCTTCTTCTTCTTCTTCTTCTTCTTCTTCTTCTTCTTGCTGTTATTGTTGTTGTTGTTGTTGTTGTTGTTGTTGTTGTTGTTGTTCTTCTTCTTCTTCTTCTTCTTCTTCTTCTTCTTCTTCTTATTATTATTATTATATTATTATTCTTATTATTATTATTATTATTATTATTATTATTATTACTATTACTACTACTATTACAGTCAATATCATCATCAACAATATCACCACCACCACCACCACCACCACCACCACCACCACCACCACCACAACAACAACAACAACAACCACCACCACCACCACATCGTCATTATTATCATCATCATGTATCGCGACGCCCTATTAATTATATGATTCCTTTTTCATATTTATACATGTAAGAGGGAGTGAGTAAATGTGTGTGAGTGCGTGTGTTCACGATGAGATGAGTGAGTGTAAACGTGTGTATAATATGTGAATGCCTATATTATGATGTGTGCGTGACAAGTTTAAGTCCATCACTATGGCAATGTTTCTATCTTATTATTTCCGCTTTCGCCTTAAATCTTATAATTAAACAATCCTTGAACATTATTATCAACATTATTATCCTTGAACATTATCTTGCATTATTTGATTTAACACTTTTTTATCATTTTGGTCTGAAACCTTTTATCTTCAAATTTCTATAGATCAAGGTAAAAATAAACTTGAGCGGAATATCCACTAAACGTGTTCAAATCGCTTTACAAATGATAACTAGCCAACAATAACACTTAGCATGTATGACGAGACATAACGCCTATTAGGCGATATAATAAGTTTTCTTTTTCAGTCAGAGACAACACTGTTAGCAGCAAGGTACTCATTTTACACATGAGTACCGCGCTAGAATGTGAGTAAAGAGTCTTTGCCAGAGACTCAACTATGCACGCCCTTAGTGGGACTCAAACCCAGGACCTTCCGATCAGCAGGTGAGTGTTATACCACCACAACACACCTCCATCTCACACGCCAAGTTGAAAAAAAAAAACCTTGAGGTTTTAAAGACTCAGATTTCAAACGTTTTGGTGACGAGTGCGACATTTCAATGGATCGATAGTATTAACCAATTTTTGTGTTTTGTGATGCACACGGGGGTTCACAGAGCAAGCCAATACTTTTGTGAAGAAAATAGGTATTAAATGAGCTTTGAAAAAAAATAGCTTTTTATATAGCGCAATATCTACTAAACATGCTCAAAGGGGTCCATGGCCAACAGCAACACTTAACGACATGTGGGCCGGGACATGGCGCCGGTTAAGCGATGTTACAATTTTATTTCGGACAGAAACAACGCTGTTAACGGCTAGGTATTCATTTTTACACCTAAGTACGGTGAAAGAATATGAGTATAGAGTCTTTTCCAATGCCTCAACTATGTGCCAACCGAGGCTCGAACTCAGGACCTTCCGATTCGAATGCGAGTGTCATACCACTAGACCACATAGCTGCATGATGGACGGCTGTATCAACTATTTCTCCGACGACTGCCTAGATTTTAAGTGATGTATTCATGCCTTCAGTTGTTTTTGTTAGTGGCTGAAGAAGATGTCATATTCACTTTTGTTGTGGCTATGTGGTCTTGTGGTGGGAGTACTTGGCCGTTAACAGCGTTGTCTCTGTCGAAAAAATATTTGTAATTTCGCCTAACGGGCGTCACGTCTCGTTCTACATGTTACGTGTTGCAGTTAGCCAGGGACCCTTTGTAAAGCGCTTTGAGCATATTTAGTGGATATTGCGCTTTATAAAAGCTCACGTTTGTTGTTTGTTTTTTTGGTGTCATTACTTAATTACATTCCACAGCCTCAGGCATGTTAGATCCATGGAGAGCATTAAAAATGTCCAGATTTTTTTTTCAACTATTGAGATACTCTCTCTCTCTCTCTCTCTCTCTCTCTCTCTCTCTTTCTCTCTCTCTCTCTCTCTATCTATCTATCTATCTATCTATCTATCTCTCTCTCTCTCTCTCTCTCTCTCTCTCTCTCTCTTTCTTTATGTCTCTTTCTCTCCCTCTCTCTTAGCAGCTTATGATAAGTAATAGTTTTAATTATATTATGATCTGGTGGCTTTTATTGTGTTGTCAGTTGCTCAACTGTGGGGAATCTATTTTTAAGAGTTACAAAAGTCAAGCGATGTTGATCTCGAAACCTAATCTCTGACCCTTTTGTTTTATCCTTTGAGTAAGATACTAAACTAACATTAATCCGTCGACTTGGAGGTGAATAATTACAAGTCTATAAGCATCGATGGATATTGTAAGATTGCTAGTACATAAAAGGCGCCTAATAGGCAACTAACTGCCGAATTGTACAGCATGGCTGACACCTGTTGGCACCTGTGAATTGTCTTTTGCCTCACTTGTCAAATGCTTTTGGAGGATGAAATTATTATTATTATTATTATTATTATTATTATTATTATTATTATTATTATTATTATTATTATTATTATTATTATTATTACTATTATGTAAAAAGAATTTTGTGCCATTTTACCTTGTGCAGAACACGAATCAATGTGAAGCACTTGAGGCATGTTATATCCATGTTATATCCATGGAAAACATTAACAAATGTCCAGATTTTTTTTCTATTTTCAAAAATTGAGGGATAGAAATGGTGGAAAAGAGAGTGTATAAAAAAGGTTTTCGAAAAATCAGCCTTCCTTTCAGGGGATCGAATTCCAGTCTTCTCCAGTTTCTGGAGAGGCGTGCTACCAATAGGCCATTAAGGTTATTTTCTCTCTCTCTCATTTTCTCTCTCTCTCTCACTCTCTCTCTCCCTCATTCTCTCTCTCTCTCTCTCTCTCTCTCTCTCTCTCTCTCTCTCTGTGTGTGTGTCTTTCTTTTTCGAGAACCTTTTTTATGCACTCTCTTTTCCGCCATTTCTATCCCTGTACCACACAGCACTTTATTATTTTTAACTAGATCACACATTATACTGTATATTAAATGCTTTCTCCTTCTGCCGTGTAATGATAAAACATATTTTTAGTTTTGACCAAAACATTTATATTATGTCATATTTCAATCATTTAATTTGACTTTGAAGGAGCCAGATACACGCGGAAACACCTCTATGCGTCTTTATAAAAAATGATGTGAGAAAATAGGATAATACAAATGCTCCTCTTTAATAGTCAAAACACTAGTAGATTCAGGTTATATCCTCTCTCTAAATATTCTATTCTTCAGTATACTAGAGAGTTCCCAACAACCAAAAAAGTTTTTAATGCAAGACTTCAAAGATCTTTCATGTGTAAGCCTTTTGACACGTTTGGAGAAACACCAGAGACAGCTTTGAAAGCATAGAACCATCTCAATCTTTTACTGACCAAAATTGTAAAAATTGTTTTGTGACTACGTAAAAGAAAATTTCGGATATAGCATGTGAGACCGACGCACCAGTGTATTTAAAGCAACAGTACTCACCCTTCAATTAAATACAATAGCTGTCGATGTGTGCTGGTGATTTTTTCTTCTCTTGTCAACCATTCTCACCTCCCTTCTTCTATCCTCGGCGTTCTTTACCCCTCTGTGAGTACTCATCCATGCGTGAAGACACCGAGTATTTAATTTGTGAGTGTGTGTGTGTGTGTGTGTGTGTGTGTGTGTGTTTGAGTTTGTATGCAGGTGTGTCTGTGTGTACTAGTGAATCTGTTGTTATTTGTTTTGTATAGTGATAGATTTGCAATGTATTAGTTGTTGTCATTTTTGATGCTACGTAATCTTGTCAGAGCACATTTCGAAGACGACAAAGACTACGACGACAGCGATAACAGTGATGATGATGATGATGATGATGATGATGATGATGATGATGATGATGATGATGAGATGATGATGATGATGATGATGATGGCGATGATGATGATGATAATGATAATGATGGCGATGATGTTCTTGTTGACGATGATGATGATGATGATGATAATGATTATGATGAAGACGATGATGACGATGTTGTTGTTGTTGAGGACAATGATGATGATGATGATGATGATGATGATGATGATGATGATGATGATGATGGCGATGGTGTTGTTGTTGACGATGATGATGATGATAATTATTATGATTAAGATGATGATACTGAAGATGGTGTTGACGGTGGTGGTGGTGATATTATTCAATTCAATCATGGTGAAATACTTTATCCCAACCTCATCTTCAAACATCAAAGCATTAAAAATCAATGTTTGCCTCTTACTCTATATTATTATTCTTTTTATTTCTCTCTAGACTTCCTGTCGCCAAAGCTACTCCTACTTTAATATCAAAATGAAAGCACAAAAGACGGAAGGCTTCCTCAATTTAACCCACATGTCGCATGCAAACCAGTTTAGCGCCCAACACATACTTTGTCACCATGAGTCTCGAAACAGTAGCATGTCGGGACGGTTTAGATGCTCAAAATTGGAATTATAGTAACAAATTTGAGACATAGATTAACCTTTTAATATCTGGTGTTGAGAATGAATATAATTCCTTAAAGATACGTAAAATAAAGTTTAACATTCCCTGTTATTATAGCTTTAAAATCCATTATTTAAGCGCAAGGTTCACCTCGACTTATTACTGTTTCGAGACGATTTGTCACATTTACTGTGGTACTCACGCTCTACAATTCCCTAATGGTGTGTCAAGGGTCCCCGCACGCGGCTCGTCGAATTTTGTCATGCATGAAGACACAGACCATGGTTTCAGTGAAGCGTGTCACGGACACATTCCACTTTGGTTTTGTTTTTATATATATGTGATCCGATGGCGAGATATATTATATGCCTGTATTCATGAATACATTATGATGGGATAATAGGGCGGCAAAGACAATGATATCTGTACGGGTATTGACAACAAAGGACATGGACGTTTTTGTATTTACAACAAAAATCAAAATTAATACCATAAATCATATTGAAATTAAGTCAATTGTAAGTTTCTAAGTAAATTATTCCCCTTAACCTTTTATAAAAATTAATCGTTTACAACAATTATTATGAGATAATTATAGGATTGATAAAATATTTGTACGGGTATTGACAGGTTTCGAAGGACATGGAGTTTTTAGAAAATCAAAATGAATTTAAAAAATTGGAGCATATAAATCCTAGAGAGTATATTGAAATATTCTAACCAAAATATTCCCCTGAACTTAGGGTGTTACGATCAGTCTCAGATGTTCTCTTGTAACGCACTCCACAGAACAAATTATTATTAAATGCAGGTAAAAGAGCTTTTTCATCATCTGGCCCCTCCATTTGGAATAAATTGCCTTTTGTGATTAGAAAATCAGGATCCCTGGAGGCATTCAAAAGCAGGCTTAAGACATACTACTTTAGAAAACATTTCTTTGCTTGATTTTAAATGTATCTCTATGTTGATGGCGTTTTAATATTGAATATGTCTGTATCTAATAGCTGTAGTCATTGTTTGATTAATCATATATATTCTAATTTTGTAAAGCGCCTAGAGCTTATATTGCATGAGATGTTGGCTTTATTTAAGTGTGCAGTATCATTATTATTTATATTATTATTATATTATTATTTATTATTATTATTATTATTATATTATTATTGTTATTATTATTATTATTATTATTTTATTATTATTATTATTATTATTATTATTAAACCTTTTATTTAAAAAAAAATCTGTTACAACAATCATGATTTGATAATAGGGCTGATAAAACGTTTATACGGGTATCGACAACAAAGGGCACGGAGTCAATTTAAAAAAATAAAAAATCTTCTCGATGAACGCAATTAATTCAACTTATGTATTATTCTTTTTTAAAGTAGTCCTTTAGAGCCATAGGCCCATGGGGCCGGAGTTTATCCTGGTTTCTATAGCGTGAAACGGACAATAGCAATTGCTTGCTACCCGTTGGATAGATCGCTAGTCTATCCCAAAGTACTTTCCGCTAGATCTAAGACCCAGCTATCCATTTACTGCTGAGTGGACAGGGAGGTCGGGGAAAATCTCGACTGCATCCGGGATCGATCTTGGTCTCATTGCTTCGTGTGAAGCAAATGATCTACCAACTGAGCTATCGGTAAACCCATGTTTTTATAAGCTAATCTCAAAATTCACTTCCAAACACCGGATTCATTCCGAAATAACACCCTTTTTAGAAAATACATCACATACTTAACCCGGGGTCTCTAAACAGTATTATATGGAGATGAATCCTGACGTGAAAAGTGAATCTCTTATTTAAAATGTTAGGACATACAAACTATGGGACTTTCATGATATGATGTGATATGATATGATATATGATATGAACATCATTATAATCGAAGTATTAAATTTTAGAAATTGCCCTAACAAATGCAAACAGAACTAAATGATAATTATATAAAAATTGAGAAAATAAAAGATGTAAGTTTTTCGTCATAATCAAATGACAATTGGTACAATTTGATACGAGCAAAATAAAATAACAAAAATAAAATCATAGTAGAAAAAAAAGAAGACATTAAAATTTTTTTTACAGTACCTAGAAGTCTATACAGACATCGACGCCAACGATATCCAATGTTACAAAAATCAATATTTATTTACAAGTCATTCATCATAATCAAACATCAAATGGGACAGTTTTTTGTCAACGCCAATTTAAAAAGAGTTGACAGGTTCTGAGTTTTGCAATGTAACGAATCATATCTGTTCCTAACAACAATTAATAGATTAAATTAATCTCAAATTCCATATTTGTAGCTAAAAATTGAATAGCCAGCATCTAATTCATCCAGTCAGAATTAGCAGTTATTGAAGACGAAAGACATCCTCCAAAGGGAGAATATTACATTGCTCTCTGCTGGTAGACGTTATAAAGAGGTCACAGATGTAGAACAAACAGGTATAAAAGAGCATAATTTATACCTCTTAAGTTTTAATCTCATGAACAATTAGTGACGAATAAATGGTCGAGTATATTATTTCATTTCATTTTTAAATGTGCCTATTGTTTCTGGTCTATACAGAGTGGCGGGTAGAAGTAAGAAATAAAGAGATCGCGTATGTATGTGTGTATGTGTATGTGTGTGTGTGTGTGTGTGGGGGGTGGTGTGTGTGGGGGGGGGGGGGGGGGAGTGAATGTGCTTGTAAGAGAAAAAGAGAAATATACTAATAAAGAGAAGAGGAAGAAGAAGAAAAGAAGAAGAAGAAGAAGAAGAAGAAGAAGAAGAAGAAGAAGAAGAAGAAGAAGAAGAAGAAGAAGAAGAAGAAGAAGAAGAGAAAGAAGAAAAAAGAGAAGAAGAAGAAGAAGAAGAGAGAAGAAGAAGAAAGAAGAAGAAGAAGAAGAAAAGAAGAAGAAGAAGAAGAAAGAAGAAGAAGAAGAAGAGGAGGGGGGGGGGGACAGATATGAAATAGACAGATAGATAGATAGATAAATAGATAGAGGATGTGTGTGTTTGTGTGTGTGTGTGTGTGAGAGAGAGAGAGAGAGAGAGAGAGAGAGAGAGAGAGAGAGAGAAGAGCGGAGAAATGGTGGTAGATGAATTTCATTTCACTTGTATTTGAGCCAATGCACGTCTTCCTCAACAACACTCAAGGACTTTTTACATAATCTGTAGCAACATCCGTCTTTTTAATGTATCGCCAATCGTTTCAAGGCGATTTTGTGAACGCCAAAATTTGTAAATTGAATATCTATTTATGATATAAATCTGCGATGCCATTGAATAGGTTTTAACCAGATACAAAATGAACACTTCGTCAAACTCTACTCTTCCCTTAAATCTCCAAATGGTTTAAGCCAAACTTAATCCTATCAAGGGATTTTTTTCCAACACGTTTTACTTCCAAAGATGTTTATTCGAAATTTATTCTCAATAGCCGCCACATTCGTTTATCGGTAGTTCGACACCTGACTTTACTATAGAGATAGCACATTAATGTCTGTAAAATATTTTTTAAAGAAAGAAAGAAAGACGCCTACTAAATTAAACCTCTTTATAACTAACCTACAGTTCAATCATGGGAGATTATTCACGATTTTTAACCATAAAAAGCAAGTAAGGGTTGTGTACCTTCGTCAATCTCTCTCTCTCTCTCTCTCTCTCTCTCTCTCTCTCTCTCTCTCTCTCTCTCTCTCTCTCTCTCTCTCCGCCATTAAATCTAGTTTTTAAAGAACACAATTTGTCAGACGGACTTTTCCTAAAACATTTTAAAAAATTAATTTAAATTGAATTTAAAAGCCAACAGCCGGCTCCGGACTTTATCAATATTGGATGTCAAGGCACATAAGTGTATCAGTGATGAAAAGAGAACACAGAAGCTAGCGGTTTAATACCAAAATCACTTCACAGTTCATAGCTTCTATTTAAGCAAGGGAGGCTATTCATGTTATTTTGATCATATAAAGAAAGTAAGGGTTGTGTACCCTATATATATATATATATATATATATATATATATATATATATATATATATATATATATATATATATATATATATATAATATATATATTAATATATAATATATTAAGAGACAACTAATTCCTTATTTTACTTCAGCAAAGGAAAACCGCAGACAGAAGCGTGATTTAGAAAAGATGAGAATTATTATTTATCGGGAAGGTCTAATACATATCACTTAAATTTTGTTAAGTATCTCTAAAATGTTATATTATCTTTAGGATTACATGCATAACTCTTTTGTTAGGTGATTTAGTGGCTCATCGACTCAAATCACTGAGATGTGATTTAGATGCTCAAAATGGAACCTGCAATCAAAAACATTAAAATTGGATACTGAGGGAAATGGAAATCATAAGATTATTATACCCTTTATGATTTGGAGAAATCATGATTTACCAAAAGATATTACGAGGCCATACATTAAAAAATATCGTAGCAGGTCAAGAATTCGTTTTTCTCGCGCATGCGATTATACTAAAATAGATTTCGATGCGTAGTGCTATCCTGATCACAATGATAATTTTTCAGCTGTGAAATATATTAATACAGTATTTCATATAATTATTACATCAAACTTAATTTTTACCTGATTGTGTTAATCCCATTGTTAAAGCTGTTGGTTACGAGTGCCATGACGAAAACTTAGGCACCCTGATTACCGCAAGATCCGACTTGCGTCCGAAAAGAAACTTAGATTTTGTGACAACGTAAACCGTTAGTATACATCCACTTAGAACTCACTTATAATAGAGAGTCAATCTATAGCTATCTCAATGAACTCCGTATGCTGCATCAGAGGTAAGGAGTTTTTTGTCCTGCTGAAGCACAACATACCACTAAAAAGTTCAGGCATTTTACGGCAAACCGTTCTTAGAACCCTTGTTTCTCAGAAGATCAAGCTCATGGCAGTATCCAATAGCTTTAACACGTTGTCCCCTCGCAAAATATCTTAGAGAATCACAGCCCGCGTGTCCGAAAAAGGGTTGCCATTACTTAGGATGCCAAGCTCTATTAAATATTTTGGGAAAAAGTAAAAGAAGGGCGCTTCCAGGTCATTGAGTCAAGTGTTGCCTCGGGAGTACTCGTGTAGGTCCAAGTTCCACTACAGGCTATATGGTCTAATGGAAGGACACTCGCTTTCAGATTGGAAGGTCCAGATTCTAGTTCTATTCTGGCAAACACGCTGTTGAAGCATTGGAATATGCTCTTTAGCCACATTCTCTAACTATACCCCTTTGTAAAATGAGTTTGTTGCCATTAACATCGTTCTCTCTCTCTCTCTCTCTCTCTCTCTCTCTCTCTCTCTCTCTCTCGGAAACAATAATTGTAATTTCGACTAACAGGCGTTATGTCTCGTCTTATATTATGTCAAGTGTTGCTCTTGGCTAGGGAGCTCTTGTAAAGCGCTTTAAGCACGCTTATTGGCTCTCAAGATTTTAAAAAGATTTAGTGGTCTAGAATATAATGGTTTTCTTGAAAATCTCCATCAGGCTTTACAAAGCGATATCTATGTCTCGGCTACGCCGTCTAGATAACACCGATCCAGCTGGTTTTTGGAATCCGGAAACTTCCACCTTTTGAAGCTGAAATTGTTGGAACCCCTCAGGATATTTTTATTTCAATACACCAATAGTGTGTGTTTTTTTTTTAAACCTTAAGTTTCAAAGCAATCTCATTTGATCTCGTCGCCTCGAATAGTGTTCTGATCACCTTATTAACCAACCAGTGTTGGGTTTGCTTTCTAAAGCCTTACGACCGTCTTGAACCAGGAACATTACTCTTAAACTGGGACTAAGACGTTGCATTCTCACTGTACGCATGTGTCGGTTATTTTATGATGAATCTCAGGATTTGTTCCTTTTGTAAATAACAATCGAACAACAGCGACTATTCTGTGATTGGAGTCGCCACCTATAATACAACATGTTTTACTACTACGTCCTAAATTTAAATTTCACAAAAAGGATAACAATCTAGTTTCCTGTGTTACCGTGTTTACACAGAGAAATGTTTTGGGTTTTTTTTTTTGGTTCAAACGTTATACCCATTTCCGACTTCTCTTCGGAGATACCTCATAATATAAGATAACTCGCAATTGACCTAATTATTAACCCTGAGTTCATTGTTTTTAAACGTTGCATAAATCTTTTTATCTTTAGTCTCAATGCACAACATTTTAATAATAATAATAATAATAGATCTTTATTGTCCATAAATATGACAATTTGTCATTTAGTTACACTTGTTATAATGTTAAACGATAACTAAGATTGAACAGATATTTCACTCCTACTTATTTTCTCTCTCTCTCTCTCTCTCTCTCTCTCTCTCTCTCTCTCTCTCTCTCTCTCTCTTTCTTTCTTTCACACGTGCGATATACACAACATAAACATATTCATTTCGTTTTCAATTTGTTACGATTGTGGCAATTCGACACCAAAAATTATCATCATTATCAATTGGTCAGTTAATCTTACATTAAATAAATTAATCAGTTAATCAGTCAACGAATCAATCCTTGGTTTTTCTGTACCATATGAAATATTCAAAATTTTTATTGCTGATGGAACGAACGTTGATTTATACTTGTTAGTTCTACATTTAATCTGACAAAACCTTCTCCCAGATGGTAAAAGACTAAATTCATGGTATAAAATATGTTTTTTATTGTTGGTAATTGAGAATGCTTTCCTTTCTATTGCTTTTCCATGAATTCTTTCTACTCCATCAAGAGGATGGTTTATTATTTTTGATGCCTCTTTGATAGATTTTGAAATTTTTGATTTATCTTTAAGTCGGCATCCTCCAAACCATATGGTGCAGCCAAACGCAATTACACTTTTAATCAATGAGTCATAAACTCTTAACATAGTTTTCTTCCTTACTTGAAATGTTCTCAATTTCCTTAGGATGTATAATCTTTGGGCAACTTTCTTAGATATTATATTAATATGTTGAGAGAAATTGAGGGAACTATCAATGGTCATTCCTAAATATTTAAAATAGTCAACTATCTCAACATCATCTTTACCGATCGCCACACACTTTAAGTCGTTTTTATTTTTTACACCAAACACCTGTTCTTTCGTTTTTTCAACATTTAATTCAAGCTGATTTTGTTTACACCAATCGGTGAATATATTTATTTGTTTGAAATAATTCTTTTCGGTAACTTTATCTTTTAATAAGCCAAGAATAGCAGTATCATCTGCATATTTCACTATAAAACAATTTTCAAAGGATGGTCTGCAGTCGTTGGTGTATAAGATGTACAGGATTGGGGAACTCACACAGCCTTGGGGACATCCGTTCGACAACGTTCTTTTGTTGGAGATATGTTCACCCAATTTTACACATTGCGGTCTATGGGTCAGAAACTCTTTATACCATTTAATAAGGTAGTTTGGAATATCCATGCTGCACAACTTTTGAAGCAAAATATCTGTGTTCATGGCATTAAAAGCTGACGAAAAGTCGACAAACAGGATTCTGGCGTAATTCGAGGGCGTTTGGTCAAGGTGTTTCGAGATCAAATTTGTGGCGGTTAATAGTGCGTCTTCAACACTGAGATGTTGCTGGTATGCAAATTGGTACGGATCTAGCAATTTCAGGTCATAACATTTTTGTAGGAGCTCAGATTTTAAAATTTTTTCTAAACATTTCATTACAAGCGATGTAAGCGCCACTGGACGGAATCATTCAATACGGTCGGACAACGCTTTTTTGGAACTGGAACGACAATCGATGTTTTCCAAAGTACTGGCACTGATTGTTCATCGATTGACCTTTGAAAAAGTTTTGTATAAGGTATAGCCAGTTGTTGGTGACAGTTTTTCAAAATAGTTCCGGTAATGTTGTCTGGTCCTGGTGCTTTATGTTCTTTACATCTCCGGAAGAGGGAGCTTACGGTTTCTTCTTCAATATCTGGAGGTGGCTCATTGTCATTTGACAAACCGTTGTGAACAGGTGGGAGCCTGTCAAAACGACAGTAAAAATAATTTAATTTGTTGACATCAGTTTTCGTTTTTCCTTGTGGGAATGTTCGTTTCTTTTGGTCTACTCCTCCCATTTGTTTTATCATCTCCCATGCTTTCCTTGCGCAGCCCGATCTCAGTTGTCGCTCCATTTTATTTTTGTATTCAACCTTCTCTTCTTTTATTGTATTTCTGATCTCCTTTCCCTTTTCAAATTCTAGTTTAATGTCACCACTCATATAGGCAATTTTCTTTTCATTGAGTAAATATTTAAGTCGCTTTGTAACCCATGGCTTATTGTTAGGAAATATCTTAATTTCTTTTTTTTTCCACGCATAAATCCACACAAAATGTAATATAACATGTCAAAGTTTCGGTCCATTCATCAATACTGTCACCTTCTACCATTAATGTCTCCCACTGAGTACAGTCAAAACAGCCGTTCAGTCGTTGGATTGCCTCTTGAGTCCAGATATGGCGATATACTACAGTTGGTTTCTCACTCTTTAATTTAGAGATGTACGTCGGTACTAGGTGAATGGTATTATGATCAGATGTGGTTATCGGTTGTTTTTGTAGCGCTTTGTAGGCGTTCTTTATATTGCTATAGCACAGATCAAGCGTGTTGTTTCCTCGTGTTTTGCAGGTGACGAACTGTTCTAGTCCAGCTATGGGCAGCTGACAATGATTAAAATCACCAACAATAATAAGTGGACTGTCCGGGTGACGTAGTAGTAATGACGATACATGCTCATTTATTAATTGGTATGCTTTCTCAATTTTTGCGGTAGGTGGAATATAAATATTAACAATGGTGACAACACGAAACTCTCGAGGCAAGTAGTGTGGACGTAGAGACAAAGAAAGTAGTTCAATATCAGGCGTGTCAATTTGATCTTTTATATTTACAATTTTACACCATCTATCATTCACGTATATGCATAGACCTCCCCCTTTGTTTTTCCCTAATGACGTGTCTCTATCCTTTCTGTACAAAGTAAAATTTGCCAAATCAATACTACTATCGGTGTCCATAGACGAAAGCCATGTTTCCGTAAGACAAATAATGCATGAATTTTTATAATCATAATCAAACTTGGAGAGAGCAGTGAGGGTGTCTATCTTATTACGAAGAGATCTAACATTGGAAAGTATTATTGAAGGGAGTGGTGGTTTAGATCCTCGTCTATGAAGTCGGTTTTTCACGCCTCCTCTTTTGCCCCTTTTCCTTTTCCCATTCATTTTCTTTATTATTTCATTGTGGGAAATAACGGCTCTCGGTTGTATTGAAAGTAAGGATGGCTTAACAAAGTCGAAGAAGGTCGTCTCGGGAATAAATATAACTGTCGCCATTTTGTTTTCCTTGAGTTGACATTGATAGAAGAAAATTTTGAGCAGAAGTGTACAATCTGAAGTATAAGCAACATTATTTTTGTAATTCTAAATCATCATACCACGCTTAATATAATATTAAGCGAAGAATAGGTCTTCAATCAACAAATCGCGTAAAAAGATGAAAATAGCGGTGCAATTTTGTGTCGGAAGTAAACATAGCCGCCGCCATTTCGATTTCCTTTGGTCATATACATTGATTCGAACGATTTTTCTGAGGATTTGAAGCAGAATTCTAAACGTTAACGTTTAAAGTACATACCATTTATCAATACGAACAATCATACACTGTTTAATACGTAAATGAGTGAAATGTTGTCATGAAACAAATAAATACCAAAAGAATTCATCACAAGGTGTAACTGTGCGTCGCTATTCAGCGCCGCCATTTTGAAAAAAAAAAAAAAAAAAAACATTTTCAATTTGTGAGAAATTTTAACAAAATCAACAACTATTTGGTAACATAAGAAATATTTTTCATTGACTCTTTTCTACGAGTCAGAAGTTTAAATTTATATTTTTCTTCACAAGTGAATAATAAATGGTTTGCTCACTTCAATGCCTGTCTTATGACAAACCTGTGCCAATCACCCTTTGTTGACAAACATAGGGTTGCAATATGGTCACGTGGTGTTTCTAAAAGTAGCTTATCCAAAAAATGAATGTTTGTAGGTCCTGCAAAATAAATAGAATCCGCCATTTAGCTTCTCGTATTGATTTTTTAAAAACTGCCACATCGAAATATGAGTAGTGACAGCAAATCATATACGGTTGAGTAATGAATGCCAATATTTTGCCGTATGTGGTAGAAGAGTTATCGTGACAAATAAATGCACGGTCAAGAAATATTCATGAACTTAAAATACAGAATGTGTGGGCATAATAAATACTGACCCGTGGAAACAGCAAACAGTAAGTTGCATAGAGACAAGAATATAGGCAATGATAATATGGAGGGGATCGGGGCAATGGTGTACGCCAAAACGTGTTAATAGAATATCTTCTGTTATATAAATCTGTGAAGGAAAGACCTGGTTTTGATATACTGGAAACACTGTGCATGGGACACACCAAAGAGCACTCGGATGGATTTCTTGTGGAACAAGGAGGAGAGAACGATCCATGAAGACCTGGATCAAGAGTCTTAGGGGGAATAGGGATGGATGTTTTACCCGACTTAATCCTCTCTGCTCCAAGAGCATTGATTCTCCATTCCACAGTTGTCAGCTGTTCGCCGCCCTGATCTTCACTATGTTTTTATACTTGACCTTTCCCAGGTTAAGTTTAACTATGATCAGCTCCCCAAATGTCTCAGGTTTCAGAGCTTTTGAAAAAATGGTATTTTTAATCGATTGATGTTTGAAGGACGAGTTATCTGGTCAAAATTTTAAATATGTGTTTTTCCAGGCTGCGGTAGACTGAACTGTACCGCTGGTTTCAACCGGGCGGGTCGTCTGTGCTGATCAAGCTAAAAAATAAGTAGAAGATACGTTTTAATAAGCTATTGGGGTCCACCCAGGACATGGGTTAAAAATAGCATCCGAATGGTATCTATGGTATACGCTTAGTCTTTACTGATCAAGCTAAAAAAATAAAGAAAGGAAAGAATTGTACTCATTGTATAAGATATTAAAATACTCCGCGTCAAAACGATGTGTCGGCGGGACTTAGATGCTGAAAAATCAATCCATAATTGAACATATAAAAATATAAGTTTTAAAAATAAACCATTCATTATTATATGAATATAATTCATAAAGCTCCAAAAGACTAAAATCTAACTTTTCGTTTCATCATTTTCATTTAACTCTCTCCGAGAAAATTTGTTCGATAGTCTAATCGTATGAACTCGAGAATTAAATGTACTCTCTTTCATTTCATTCATCCCCACCCCCTTACCGTTTTGGAATGATTGGTCACAAGTGAGACACCAGCTTTTAGTGTCCATCTATTCTTCCAAATCTACGCTGTGACAGATGTCCATGGTCAGCATCTGTCGTGTCGCCTGATTTGCATGTCAACGTACGGTAGACTTTATAATCTCAACACGTCATTATAAATAGATATCTACATTTATTACCCACCGCGTCAAAACAATAACGTGTCGATGATTTGTTGGAAATTGATTCCACATTAGAAATTGTGAAGCTTTTGTAAAATATGTTCTATTTATTGAGGAGTTTAATGTAATTTATAACGGTGCAAAATACTAAAATGAATTGAGGTCCAGAAACCAGTAAACATAGTACACATCTCTCCAGACCATGAAGAGGACATGAATATTGATTGATGATTCCCACATCAAGATCAAAAACCCACCTCAATATCTTCTATCCACCCTCCATTAAACTATGGAATTGCCTAGCCTACCACCTGAGGCAGCGGACTCTGACTGTCTTGATCATTTTCATCGTTTGATGTCACTTTGTACTTGAATAACATTCTAAAGTACCAACCATTATTATACAATACGTTCAACAATCCTTCACCAATATTTTGTCTTTTTTTACTAATTTCTTTTAGAATGAACTGTTCAGTCCTCAAATTTGAGGTTCCTACACATAGAAAAAATAAAAAGACTGACATTTCAATTTTTAGATCATTCTAACTAAATATTTACTTTCTTACGTTGGATCCATCCCTAAATACTACCGTTTTGAGGCTGTTGGTCTCACTAATTATCTATTTATTCCTTTGCCAAGTGTTCTAATTCAATGTTTTTGTTCTCCTTAATGTTACCCTTATGATCATTGGCATTATGTTGACATGAACTAGATGGACGGAATAGGGAACAGAAGTGTGATGTAAAAAAACTGGTTCCAATCTCATTGGAAGTGTAAAACCACTCTTCCAAAGGACTGGGTACATGCATTATGGAAATGATCTTCTGGTATCAGAGTGATGGCACCTTATTTTCTGGTCTAAATATACGTTGGTCGTCAGTAAAGAGCCCCCATCCTTGGTCTTTTATGTCCCGCAATCCTAAGAATCTGCTACTAAATAAAATAAAATAAATGCCACCTAATAATTCAATCTATATCTAAAACCTATTAATCATTAGTCCTCCGAAAGACTGTTTACATTCACACTTCTCGGGAGTATGGGAACCGGAAAAGTAGGACGTGTGACGTTATGACTTCTCTGCCCTATTGGGTCAAGACCGTAGCTATTTTTACTACTTGCCTGTCACCCGAACCAATCAGCTTTACAGATCATGAGCATATTTCACAATTTTAACTGAGACGACTAAAAATGCATAGTGTTGCCAGGTGCCACGCCAAGGAACAATTCTCTCAACAGTATGTCAACCAGGGACGGCTGGTAATAATGGGCAGGGTGGGCAAATACCAGCC
>NC_088362.1:78683008-78690508 GCF_034508935.2 Berghia stephanieae
ATTCAAATCCTTGTTACTCTTCGCCTCTAAAGGGTATAATGTTGGAATGATTTTAATGCTGAAAGTTGCATGTGAATCGCGGTAAATGTCAGACTTGATTTGAAGTTATGTTGTGTTTTATTGAGGTGCTGAATATCGTGTTTGAAAATGAGTAAAGCCAAGATTTCATTGAGTTAAAATTTTGGTTCAGTCCGATATAATGCCAAAATCTGGCGATCAGAACCTATAATTTTAATTGGCGTCCATAACAGACATTTAAATGATTGGGACAGCCTTTGTGAGTGTATGTACGTACCTATTAATAAAATGACAAAATATGGGGCAGGCACTGGTAAAAGATTTTGATCTGACAAGACGTGCCTCCCTATGTCAAGGCAGGCTAAATTGCTGGCATTATCGTCCTTTCTAAAAAAATGTGTGGCTCTGTTTCATACGCAACTTACCAGAATGTTTATTTTACCCATCAGTGAGTCCTCTCCTTAAATGGATTTATGACTACTATTCACTTAAAACAAGTCTACTGATGGTATTTATACGAAAAGAATACATACAACATTAGTGTCCATCAAAACAATCATAAACAATATACAAAACTATAAAATGAACGATTGTTTTGGTCAGTAGGACATGTGAGTATTTTATTTTAATGCATACCAATCTTATATTACCTAACTTCTTAAACCTCTTTTTTATTTTGGTGATATTTTTTTAAATGTCATATATCAAATGAATTTGGGCGAACTAGAAAATTCTCAGGTTTAAGAATTTTGTTCTTTTAAATTCAGCAATATAAATTTTCAGTAAAACATTTCATGTAAAATTAAATAAAACTTTTTGTCAGCGTAAGCTCTGAATTTCAATTTCAGACTTAAGCTTTTATTTTGATGCTGTGTCTTTAGGTAAAATGCTCACACTGTGTAATCTTGAACATTTATAGTCTGATTGATACAATTTAGTGAGAAGTAATCACGAAAATGGCTGTCCAAAACCAATAACAAAGAGCTGAGTGACATCAATTTTGTTCCTTCCTTTGTGCAATATCCACTGAATGGACTCAACACGATTTACAAGAGGTCCCCAAACCATTACCAACACTGGATATTGCTCTATATAAAACCTTACGGTTTATTAATCTCTACTTCAGACTATGTGCTGCGTTGTTATCTTGCAGGACACTCGCCTTTTGGCCTATCGTTCATGATTCTAGTCACACTTGAACGGCGTAATGTTGTCTCCTGGAAAAAGACTCTTTACTAAAATTCTCAAATTATGATTGTGTGCAATAAAATTACCCGATTGAAACAGTGTTAGTTCTGTTGAAAAAAAAAGAAATGTTATAGCACTTTATAGGCATCACCTCTAGTCAGATGTGTTCAGTATCTTCCTCCTCCTCTTCTTCTTCTTCTTCTTCTTCTTCTTCTTCTTCTTCTTCTTCTTCTTCTTCTTCTTCTTCTTCTTCTTCTTCTTCTTTTTCTTCTTCGCGTTCTCTCAGATGGTAAGTCTACTCTCCACGAGATGTGCTGATTTCCTCTGGAGATCTCCCAGGCTACCATGGAGCTTACTCCTCAGGCTGGTTGGGCCAGTCGGTGGCCAGTATTTTCTGTTAAGTGCATCGAGGGTTGGGCAATTCTGTAGGGTGTGTTCACCTGTCATGCTTCCTGTTCCACACGAGCACTGACTTGTAGTTCCCACCTTGAATCTGGTATGGAGGTGGTGGCTTAATCTATTATGACCAGTACGCATCCTAAAGGCCTGTTCTTGTCTGGTCGATTGATAAAATGGGTCATTTCTGTTATAGTTCAGATGTTGTTCATTCCAACAAGTCAAGAATAGGGAGCTTATGATGTTTTATGTTTCTTTATACCATGAAGCACCAACCTCCTCTAGCAATCTGGATTCTTCCTTAGCGAGTGCCTCTGCAACTTCTTTACCTATAGTGCCGTAGTGAGATGGTAAGATGTGTTCAGTATTGCTAATGGTTTGGGAACGTCCTGTATAGTGCTTTGAGGTCATTCGGTAGATATTGCGCTTTATAAAAGGCTAAGGTTTTTAATCTCCACAAACGAATTCTATGTCTGTCCAAATACATGTATAGTACCATCATGTAGGTTGACAACAAACGTATTTGTCATTTATAAGTCATTTCTATAAATTTTTGACAACAAAATGCAAATACAAATGTGATCCACCATCTCAAAGGGGTGCTGTATCGAGATAATATGTCTCCGAAAAGCAAATTTACAATTGAAACAATAATGATAATAATAATAATAATAATAATAATAATAATAATAATAATAATAATAATAATAATAATAATAATAATAATAATAATAATAATAATAATAATAATAATAATAATAATAAAAGAAAAGAAGAAGAGAAGAAGAAGAAGAAGAAAGAAGAAGAAGAAGAAGAGAAGAAGAATGATGATGATGATGATGTTATAATAATAATAATAATAATAATAATAATAATAATAATAATAATAATAATAATAATTAATTATTATGATAATAATGATAACATAATAATAATAATAATAATAATAATAATAATAATAATAATAGTAATAATAATAATAATAATAATAGAATAAGAGGTGATATCGACCATGACAGTCAGGGCACATGCATTGTAAGAAATGCGAAGTTTTGATTTTTTGTAACGCAAGGAATAAAAATAAACCCCAAGTTTACTATTTGGAGCTATAAAGTAACTTTCCACTTTAACTGCTGTTGACATGTGGGTCAGAAAAAAATCTCGACATCGCCCGAAACAAAACCTAACACTTCAATTGCTATGTATGAAATAAAATGGTGAAAGAGCACTGGCGAATCCATCGAATACGCTGTATAAATTTATAAGTATAAAGCTGTTAATAGCTGTTGTCCGTTAAAAAAATGTAATATACAAAAATTGTCATAACAGCTTTTAAAAAGAACAAAATATTAACATGAATTTGCTGTAGAAGAGCTTTGAGCCCGAAACGGTCCGTACTTATTATTTTGTTCTTTTTGAAACTTTTATAATATTCACTTTTATACAACACTTTGTATACATTTTCACATAATTAATCTTTTTTTTTTTCAATCGACAGCTAGACAACAATGAAGACCACAATTCTTTTACTGGCCATGTGCCTTTTGGTTGTTTCTGTGACAGCTCGCAAGACCATGAAGGATATACTAAAGGAACGGATCCAGGTAACACACCGTATTGAAGACACGTACAGGGAATGAGATTAGCGGAAGAGTAGCGTCCCATGATTGGACGTCACCGGGGGAGAAGTTATTTGTAAACAAACCAACTACAAGCCAAGCGCTCCAAATACAAAATTTATTATTCATATTTCTGTACAAAAATGCATTTTTAAATACGCGACTTTCCAGCATACGGCAGAGTTCAAATCAAAGTGATTCGCATCATTTTGGTAATAATAATTTGTAAAATGAAGGTTTAATAATGGAAAGATGTGATATAAGATAAACATATATATATGTATATATATATATATATATATATATATATATATATATTTATATATATATATATGTATATGAATTATATTACGAAGTATGAACTAGATACTGAAAATCATTGAATTGGAAGAACAAAAATTGAAAGAAAATAAATTTTGATCGTGAATTATGGTAGGTAATATTAATTATTTAACCTGTACAAAAAGCTAAAGTAAATCTTGTCTTTTTGAACATTTTAGATTTAAAATCCATTTTAAGATATAATATGATTCACACGGACATGGCACCAGATAGAGGCAATGGATGATATTTGTAGTACATGTTTGTCAATCACATATTGTATTGTATTCACAGGAGACACGGACAAAGGTGGATGAATGTTGGGCAAGCATAAGAACGACGCCTGCTGGTAAGAAATGTGGATTGGTTTTGTGATTCTTTTGAAAAAGAAACAATAATTGTGTGCTGATTTGGCAAAACCCGTCAGAAGTCGCATGAGTTAGTTTTGAGATCCGAGCGAATAAAGGTAAAAAATGGTTATCTGCATGAATTTTTTTTCAATTCATCGTTAATATTATCTATCCTACTACATACTCACTAAAGGATTTTACAATGTTATTGATAATTAGATTAAATCTTTTTCTGAGCTCTATCGAATCGTAATAAATATGTTTTCTTGTTTTAAACAGCGATTTTCTCCGCTTAAATTTTTTTGACCTTAAAATATAAATAACTTCGGCCCTAATTGAGATTATTACAAAATTCAGTTTGCATTTGGTCCAGACATATTACCTCTATGAAAAATAAAAACAAGGAACTTTTCCGACATCCGACGGGTTACTTGTTTGTTTGTTTGTTTGTTTTTTTTTCGAGGAAGGGGGAGGGTAAGTTTTGCTTTAAAAACTGTAAGCTTGCTTTTAGGTCATTTACTTAATAAAAAAAAACTAAGTTTTCTTATCTTATATGTTTTACCAAAGAAAAAACCCTCTTAATTGTGTGCGAATTGTTATATTGGCCTTTTCTTTTCACTAAATTTGCTCCTGGACATGAAATTAAACATTACACCCCACTCACAAATAAATGTGATTTGGGACTCTGGGGCGGTCACAAAGCGGACGATGATTTATACAAAAGTTCTAATGTATGAAAAAAGCCTACATTGAGGTCTTGTCAGTAGGAATTACATTGCTCAAAGCAGAGTTTTGATGGTCCAAAACCAAAGTAACGTTCTTCTGTTTTTATTTATATTATCCATTCAGGTTTGGAGATTCCCGTTCAGTTTTCCTCCTTATAACGGACCGATTCCGGAAAATTACCCCGTGAATGCAATTTAATTTGTTCCCATTAAAATGCTAACGGTATAAGATTTTATTTTTTATTGCACAATATTAGGTTTCGATTGGCGAGAGAAGAAATCAGCATCCAATCAGACCGTGGTAATATTTTTGACACTCCACTATCTTCCTTTAACAGTTAAACAGTTAACTGCCGTACTCTCAAAAAATTTGTATTTGAAATATTGGTTAAAAAACAACAACCCGTCCTTCAAATATTGATCGATTTAAATGACCCTCATCTTGACAAAAATTCTCACATTATTAGTCCTAAGAAGGACTGATTACATACACACTTCCAATGAGTTTAGAACAGGAAGAGTATACGGCGTGACGTTAGACTTCTCTGTCCCATTGAACGACCAATCTCTGATTTCATTCGCGTTATATCAGTCAACGTCATTACCGGCAGTTTAAAAAGGGGAGGACACTCACGTTTGGCAAGTGTGTCAAATTAGTTTTAACATAGTTGCTAATAAATATGCCAAAGAGTTTTACAATTCGTCAAAACATTCAAGCGCGGATGTTTTTTTAGATTCAAAGAGAAAAAGAAATTCTATTTCATTGATGTCACAACTGTATAAATACAACCCCCAATTTATTTTCTTTTGTTATTCAATGCCCTTGTGATTTGACGTAATTGTTCGCCAGTGTCCTGGCAGTAGGAATCAACGGGAAATCTTCAGCTTGTTGCTCCCACACAGAACCGACTCCACAGCATCTGGGGAGCAAACTCTTAGATCATGATTAATGCAGTTGGGCCCGTCCTGGCATTTACTATGGATGTGCTCCATCGTCTGCTCTGGGCATCCACATGTACACAAGCTAGTCTCGCCAATCCCCCAATTTTTCATACTTCCAGCTGTTAACGGGAAATGAGGAAGGGAGAAAACGCATACAAAATATTCTTTTGGTTTGCAGTGCCTTAGAGGTATTGATGACTCAGTAGTGGAGGAACTGCTTAACAAGTAAAGTGATTGGAATTGATTCCCTGTAGAATCGATATGTTTACGGACCCATCTGTTAACCCAATATTAATTCCGTGGCTGTTTCTATAAGACCTAAAGTAAAGTACTTAAAGATTTATTTATCTATTTTCGAATTTTATTATTATTATTATTATCATTATTATTATTATTATTATTATTATTATTATTATTATTATTATATTATTATTATTATTATTATCATCATCATCATCATCATCATCATTATTATTGTTATTATTATTATTATTATTATTATTATTATTATTATTATTATTATTATTATTATTATTATTATTATTATTATTATTATTATTGTTATTGTTTTTGATTTAGCTTTTGTTAATATTTTTTCTTCTTCTTATTATTATTATCATCATCATCATCATCATCATCATCATCATCATCGTCGTCGTCGTCGTCATCATCATCAGAATCAGCATCATTATCATCATAACTACATAAATATTCTTCCTTATGATTTAAGGTGGTGAACGTGGAACTGAGAGCCACACCACAGATTCTGGTAGTTCCAGTGGAACTGACGGAACTACTGCAAGCCCCGACAGCCCGACTACCGATTCTGGTAGTAACAGTGGAACTGACAGCCCGACTACCGATTCTGGTAGTAACAGTGGAACTGATGGAACCACAAATTCAGGTAAGTCCAGTAGAAGTAATAAAACTCATGCTACACGTGCTGACGAGCGAGATGATTTAAAGTGATACAACTGTTGCAAATGTTTTGAGCTACTTCAATTTCTTTTCTTGGAGCATAAGCTCCCGAAGATTTTCTGCCATCCTCTTTGGTGCCCTTTGATGTTTTTTTTCTGCATCCTTGTTAAAGTTTACTGGTTTGAGCTCATAAAGAGTTGAACGTTTCCATACCTGTTTTGGAAGGTTAAATCTTTGGCATCCTTCTGGCTTCCAGTATGGCAATGGTGGGTGATGTTGATGCTCTTGTATCACGTTTCAACGTCTGTCTTGTCTCGAGGTGTGTTCGAGCTATTTCCACTCCCTCGATCCTGATTGGATCGAGATGTTTCATGAGACAAATCTCTTCCACTTGTATCCACCAGTATTTTTTTTTGTCTTTTCATTTTTTTTTTTTGGAGGAAGTCGTGACCTTTGTCATGATTGGTTTTGCTGCCCTCTTGATATCGGATCTGTAGAGTAGAACCGATTACACAAGGGTGTTGAATATGTGGAGTTAAAGGATATTGAATATGGCTGTTCATTTCCAGACAGGGCAGAGGACAGCAAAGATTGCAGGAAGATTGTTGCCTTTTTCTAATTCTTACTAACAATCAAATTTGTTAGATTGTATTATATTTTATTTTAATTCGTGTATGAAACAACACGAAAAGATGTTACAAGCTCTTAAAAAGTGGACCATATTCATAATACGCAAGATAAATCGGTAGGAGTGGCGTATAGAAATATTATATTGTGTTATATATAATAAAAAGTCAAAATACATAAAATGAAGAGCATGTTCAAGGCAGGAAGGCATGTCCATCATGTTTAGTCTTTTGTGTGTGTGTGTGTGTGTGTGTGTGTGTGTGTGTATTTGTGTGGCTATTTGGTCTAGTGGAATGACACTTGCCTTCGGACCGGAAGGTCAAGGGTTCGAGTCACGCTTTGAGCAGCGTTTAGTTGACTCCTTGGAAATTGCTCTTTACCTTCATTCGCTCACTG
>NC_088362.1:78698008-78708008 GCF_034508935.2 Berghia stephanieae
ACAATGTGAGTTCACAGCTTAAGGTTGATATATTTATTACATACCCTTGTCCACACAATGATTCCCGCTAAATAGAATTTCGAGTTCCCCGCTATATTAGCATATTGGTGAGTGAGTGGTGTAGGAGAGAGAGAGAGAGAGAGAGAGAGAGAGAGAGAGAGAGAGAGAGAGAGAGAGAGAGACCTAATTAGCTGAGTCTTTGCTTATATAGAAATATGACCAGAGTTTAGTCAATTCCAGATACCAATGATGCTCGTTCCAGGATTCGTCGTGCCAGGATGTGACTGTTGATTTGTTCAATAGCAATCATACTCCGCGTACCTCAGTCGGGCCGGCATCAGGTAGCAACCGGGCGGTTGATTAATTATTCAGCCATATAGCATCTCACACCTATCGTTTGGACGTTAATTTATTCAGTATCATACTTAGGCGTTCTTGTAATTACAGTAGATGTCAACTGTAATTATGCTGAGATAATAAAAACCATAAAAGTATGGGGCGACACTGAGAAAATATGTGTTGAGCTATTTAAAATCCCGAAAGACTCAGGAGGGATTTGAAATAGTTCACTACAAGTATCAACTTTGTTAACCCTTTTTTGACACTTTAAAAAGCTACTACTATAATTTTGAAAAGTGAGGCAGGCACTTATGTTGATAATAACAGAAAATGAAGTGAGTACAAAAGTGCCTGAAGACAATAGAGAATAAAAAATTCTCGTCGATGTGCTCCTACACACGATCTGCTGATACGACAATATCAGAGCTTACTCAATGCCTCAATCGTCTCTATATTATAACATGTTATGTTAGTGTTGAGAATAGAGCGATATCATTACTGCTGGCTTGTACAAAAAAACACAGCAGAGTTTGTGTGTCTTGATCCCGTGACCTTTATAAGTCGGGTGAGGGAATCCGAATGGACACTTTGTTTGAAACCACTTTTTTTTTTTTGGAGCGGTGGATGGGTCGACTACATAGCGTCAGGCGGAACTGTCGTATCAGTAAGGTCGTGTGTTCAAGCCCACATCGCATTAAAATGTTTATTCTCTATTTATTGTCTTCTGGCACTTTTCTACTCACTTAATTTTCTGTTATTACTATAATTTTCAAGCGATCGTCAGTTATTGTTTTATTTTTTCATTATATATATATATATATATATATATATATATATATATACATATAATATATATATATATATATATATATATATATATATATATATATATATATATATATATACATATATAATCTGACAATGAAATATTGGAAATTCCTGATACCATCTTTTAGCTTATGTGTATGTATAATTATCTAATTATTTATATGCCTGTCTTTATTTAAACAAATCAATCAGTCTATCAATCTATTCATCCGCCCATCTGTCTATCTATCTATCTATCTATCTATCTATCTATCTATCTATCTATCTATCTATCTATCTATAGTTCACCCCCTCTTTCATATTCTCATCTCATCTCATGTAGTTCCATATCTGAAGCAGACGTCGGAGGTCATCTTCCGCCAAGCTGATCTATCTCTTGCCAATTCTATTAAAGCAGCGCCACCTTTCTCAGCTTCATCTGTCCAAGTTCTTATCCCTTTCAAATACGTTATTCTTTGTCTTCCTCTTATTCTTTTTCCATTCATCTTTCCAGTCAAGGCGAGTATTTCCAAACCAGGGTGGCGGATAATGTGTCCTAAAAATTCCATTTGGCGTTTGATGATTTTTGTTATCAGTGATCTTTTTCTGTTTGCCATTTCTAAAATTTCTTCATTTCTTTTCCTTTCCATCCATGACACCCTCATCATTCTTCTGTAAAACCACATTTCCACTGCCTCCAGTCTTTTAACCATGGTCTTGTTTATGGTCCAGCTCTCACAACCATATAGCAGCACAGACAGTACATAGCAATCCAGGACTTTGATTTTTGTTTTCATGCTAATATTCCTGTTTTTCATAATTGTATGCAGCTGGTTGAATGCATTCTTCGCCATACCTATTCATATTCATCATATCAAAATACTCCATTTTGTCCCCATCTCATCCAAGGTGCTCACATCCATATGAAGAATGATAATAGAAGGGGAAGAGAGAGAGAGAGAGAGAGAGAGAGAGAGAGAGAAAGAGAGAGAGAGAGAGAAAGAGAGAGGGGGGGGGATAAAGAGTGGAATAGAGTGAGAAATAGAGAATGCACACACACACACACACACTTACACATACTCTCTCTCACTCACTCACACACTGACATAGAGAGAGTGTTTGTGTGTATGTGTGATAGAGAGAGAGAAAGAAGAGAGAGAGAGAGAGAGAGAGAGAGAGAGAGAGAGAGAGAGAATCCGAGATGGAGTATTTTAAGGTATCCATAAATCATTTTAAAAAGCGCACGACACTTATGTTGTAAACGTGAGAAAGCAAATTCTTCTATAAGTTTGTAAATTAACCATTTTTTCTAACTCCATGCTGGTTTGATGCAGCATTTGTAAACTAATAAAGATGTTGCGACAAATTAAACCCGGCTAGTGTTTCCAATATGATGTTTAATCTTTGTAGAAAAAGTACAATATATTCTCAACAAGTATAAAGATCCGAAACGCCCGCTTTCACTACTTCAAGGGGAGCAACCGAATCTATAAGAGAAAAGCGAAATAATATTACAGCTATATGCCTTTAAATATAGCTCGTCCACCCATGCGGTCGGAAATTCTGGTAGTTATCAAGGCGGCCGACCCACAGGTAGAATGGAAGGGGTGCGAAAACGACAGTTGGTCCAGCAATCAATTAGCCACTTGATACGTTAGCCTACATATTTTGGACTTCTCACGTGAAGACAGCTTCCTTTTAACCTATTTTAGCTTTAAAATAATCACTGGCGGAAATGTAACTCTTATCACAAAAAAAATGAATATATCTTTAAACTTAGTGTGTGTGTTAAATTTATCACTGATCGAATTAATGTGGCGCTAAGAATCAGTTTATCTCAGTCAACCATGCCGACAAGCAAATATTTTGTTGTTTAGTTTTTTTTGTTTTTTTTTTAATGTATTTTTTTTAATTAAAAAAAATAACCGACGGGTTCACTCACATTTTTGATGGTTCTAACTGAAGTTTGATGCAGCCTTTGGTGATTACCAAACTTATATCTGATACAAAATCAAACGAGTATGGAAATAAGCTTTGTGCGGAGATCTTTCCTACTTACTGGCAATAACAAAAAATATGATATAGAAATTCACAGGGATGCGTCCATTTTATGTCATCTGACAAGATTCTACGAGAGTGAATCAAAAAGTAATGGGATTCTGCTTATTACTTTAAAATAGATTGAATCAATACCATGCATTAAACCTCAAATTAAAGCTTGGCATAAGCCGAGTAGAATGCTATTATATCGGAATATACTAAATGGTGGACATTTTATGCCGCAGCCCATGGAGAATAGGCCGGATGTCAATAATTTTCCAAAGTGATGATTATATGCCGTAACCTTGGAAAAGAGGGAAAAACAATATTTTTTTTCAGAATGATGATGTTATGCCGCAACCATGACGTAACTATAGTACTCTTTTGCCGCAACCCATGGAGTGGAGGTGAGAACAATACTTTTTTCAGAGTGATGATGTTATGTCGCAACCCGTGGAAGGGAACAAAAATCAATAATTTTTCAGAGTGATTATTTCATGACGCAACCCATAGAGACAACGCTGTTAACGCCCAGGCACTCATTTTACTACTAAAGACGATTGGAGAATGTGAGTAGAGAGCGTTTTCCAAAGACTCAAATATATGCCGCTCAGAGCAGGACACGAATCCTGGACATTCTGGTATGAATGCGAGTGTCTTAGCAAAAGACCACATAGCCGTACATCCAATCCAATCCAATCCAAAAATAATAGCAGCTTCATGTGATGAAGATTGACGCAACTAGGTGTGGTGGGGTGGTGTTGACGTAACATCTATCTATTGGCTTTAAACTGGTCGAGATAACTATAGAATATTGTCGGGTTATTGGTTGCTCTGACATTTTCAGAGATGCTGCTACAGGCGCGAATGGTACTGGGGGATAACGACTGTTTGTGCGCATTGATTCTGGAATATGGCAGTGCGTCATGGTCTCAAATGAGTAAAGAGCTACGCGACTATGCATAAAATAAAGATGTGAAGAATAAGGCCCCAGAATTTACCAGTTACTTTAAAATGAAGAACAATTAATGATTTGTTTAAGATGAAATAAAATGAAATATGAAATTTAATTAAATGATATGAATAATGATTTTGGCAGTTACAAATAGAAATGTGAAGATATTACGTAACTTATGATAATATAATATCAGGTTTGTAAGGTTCAACTTCCAGGCAGCTAAGAAGGGGAAGGGTGTATTATCTATTCTCCGACGGTGGGCTCAGGTTTGATCTTTTATCCGTCAACGGCAGCACTGTCAAAGGTAAAAGCTCCGGCGTCTTGATGGTGGAGATAAAAATATCCACAAAGTACCAAAAGATAAAAATCTTCAAATATATATATGAGGAATGGAGAGGCTGGCCGTCCGGCATAGATCGTAGATAGAAGTGAGTGTAGAATATTAGACCTATCAGCTTTTATAATAAGTGGCCACGTGACAGATTGTAGAACGAAAAGTATTCACTAATTTGAAATTAATTCGAGGGAAGGCTATTAAAGGAAAGATGATCTAATATTAGAAGGTATAGTTTTTCTAAGCTTACTGGAGTGAGATTAATTCAGTTCTTACTAAAATAAAAAATTAATAAGATAAATGTGAACAATCTATATTGTGACACAGTGCGTGTGCAGTTTCTTTTCTTCCGTGATATTTTAGTGTGTTAATAGGGATGGTGGTGGTTCCCTGTCAGCCCTTGAATGTTCATATTGAGCTTTTGCATAATTCATTTTAACCCTATTTTTTCATTTAGTTATTTAGTTTTTAAATCAAATTTCAATCATCGAACTTCACACCAACATTAAACCGTCTTGAGACGATTTGTCACAATTTTTGACAAACAAGACGTGCTCTGTCAAAACACATTTTTTCCTTTGTTCAAATATAAACCAATTAGAATGACACTTGTTGAAACGTGTCAAATCTGACATTTCTTTATGGTCTCCGGTTTTGGAATGATTTTACAAGACGAGGATCAACTCAATCAATTGCTATAATATTGATGTTAATTCTTTTTGGGAAAAAAATGAACAAAGTTGGTTTTGTGGAAGGTGCACGAATCAAATCAGTAATAAGGACACGTCGGTTTTGTGAAAATAGAGAGAAAAATGATGAGGATATACATTTCCGGTTTATTCAAAATCGCTCTGATCAGTGCGGATTGACTATGGATTAGACATAAAAGAATATCATTGGTATTGATACTAGGACTTGGGGATCCCCATAGCTCCCGTTAGTAGATCACTCGTCTCACACTCAAAGGGACCGAGATCGATCCCGGGCGCAGCTGTTGTCTAGATTTTATTCTAACCCTTACGTTTGATTGATGTGACGGAAAATACTTTGCGACAGACTAGAATCCTATCCAAATGGTAGCAAGCAGCTTCTATTGTCGGTTTCACGCTCTTGATACTGGGATAAACTCTATTTCATAGGGAAATCCAAAAAAAAAAAAAAAAAAAAAGAAACTGGAACATGTCGCCTTAAATGGTTTTATATACGTGTGACTTAGATGATAATAAATGAGCTTATGTATAGCGCAATGTCCACTTAACATGCTTAAAGAGCTTTAAAATGGGTCACTGACTGGTTGAAAAATTGAGCTTTTATATCGCGCAATATTCACTAAATGTGCTCAAAGTGCTTTACAAGCGATCCCTGGCCAACAGCAACACTTAACATGTAGGACGAGACACGACGCCTGTTAGGCGATATTACAATTGTTTTGAACTGAGACAACGCTGTTATACTCATTTTTCACCTGAGTACGGTGAGAGAATGTGAGTAAAGAGCCTTTTCCAAGGACTAACAATGTGCCGAGCGAGGCTTGTGATGATACTTTCATTGTTTATTGTGTGTTTGTGATACGTCTATCGTATACAATTTAACTGTCTTTTCAGTGTAAGCCAGTTACGATGTAATGTACGTGAAGCCTTAGATTCATCTTGTCCACCCTGACATAAAATAAATACACGAATAAATAAAATAAGAATTCCCTTTATTCATCCCATAGGGGTAATTTATCTCCAGTTTCTATTCCAAGGGAGGACTGGAATAAACCAGGCATCAGGCGCAGTGCAGCGCCGCAAATTGAGCCAGTTTGAGGGGACTTGCTCAAGGCCACACAGCGCAGAGTGATGATTTTATGGCGCAACCCATGGAGGGGAGGTAAGATCAATATTTTTTTCAGAGTGATGAATGATATTATGCAGCAACCCATGGAGCCAGTTCGAGGTGACTTGCTCAAGGCCACACAGCGTAGCGGTGGGTGATCGAACTCGCTACCTTTCGGGTACGAAGCCAAGAGCGTACCGCAACCACGCTGCCCCTAATAATACCAAATTGAAGCGATGAGTCACAAGCAATCATCTTTTTCAATCATAATCTAGATATAATTTCCTGAAGTCCAGATCCCTTCAAAGTCTTAGCCAATTAACAAGATAGATGCCGTACTTTGCAAAAACATGTATTTAACAATTCAGCCAGAAAACTCGTCCTTCAAATATCGATCGATTTAAATTACCCTCAGCTTGTAAATTGTTTAATATCATGGCAACTGAACTACCTCCGGTCCACAGTATCGATTACATAATGGTCTATTGATGTGGCTAATGTTACAGGATATTCACCAATAAATATGTCACACTTGACCACCTTGAAAAATGAACCTGCTTTATCTTGAATATCTAGTTTACGAGCCGGCAAAATGATCAGGAAACCAAACTGATTAATCGCAATAAAGAATAAAAAAGGTACATTCATTATGAAAATCCACTATGAATTTGATGGTGAGTGTCGCCATTACTGATCAATAAATTACTTTGGTCAGGATTCCTATAAAACGCCTGATGCGTGTAGTGAATTTTGTTGTGTAGCACGGACGCATCCCAAAGTGACAGCAAAACTCAAGTCAGGAAACATAAGGTAGGTGGATTTTTCTCTCATCGAAGTTACATTCAAAGTGCTCTCCTTAAACTTATTTATGACTACTATTCACTTAAAACTATTTTATTACAAGTATACTGATGGTATTTATACGAATAGAATACACACAACATAAGTGTCCACCAAAACAATCATAAACATAATACAAAACTATAAAATGAATGATTGTTTTGGTCAGTAGTACATGTGAGTATCTTATTTTAATGCATACGATTCTTATATTATCTTACTTCTTAGACCTCTTTTTTATTTTGGTGATAATTTTTTAACTTCATATATCAAATGAAGTAGGGCGAACCAGAAAATTCCCTGGTTTAAGAATTTTGACAAGCTGTGTTCATTTAAATTCGGCAATATAAATTTTCAGTAAAACATTTCATGTAAAATTAAATAAAACGTTTTGCCAGCTTAAGTTCTGAATTTCAATTTCAGACTTAAGCTTTTATTTTGATGCTGTGTCTTTAGGTAAAATGCTCACAATATCCGCAAGCCGGATATAAGATACCAACACACAAAACTGTGTGTAATCTTGAACATTTATAGTCTGATTGATACCATTTAGTGAGAAGTAATCACCAAAATGGATGTCCAAAACCGATAACAAAGAGCTGAGTGACATCAATTTCGTTCCTTCTTTTGAGCAAAATCCACTGAATGGACTCAACGTGATTTACAAGAGGTCCCCAAGCCATTACCAACACTGGATATTGCTTTATATAAAACCTTACGGTTTATTAATCTCTACTTCAGACTGTGTGCTGCGTTGTGATAACATTGCAGGACACTCGCCTTTTGGCCTATCGATCCATGATTCTAGTCTCACTTAAACGGCGTAATGTTGAGTCCTGGAAAAAGACTCTTTACTAAAATTCTCAAATTATGATCGTGTGTAATAAGATTACCCGATTGGAAACATTGTTAGTTCTGTTGAAAAAAAAAAAAGAAGAAATAAAATGTTGAAAGAGCACTGGTAAATCCATGAAATACGCTGTATAAATTTATAAGTATTAAGCTGTTAGAAACTGTTGACCGTTTAAAAAAAAGTAATATACAAAAATGATCATAACAGCTTTTAAAAAGAACAAAATATTAACATGAATTTGCTGTAGAAGAGCTTTGGGTCCGAAACGGTCCGTACTTATAATTTTGTTCTTTTTGAAACTTTTATAATATTCACTTTTTTACAACACTTTGTATCCATTTTCACATAATTAATCTTTTTCTTTTTTTACAATCGACAGCTAGACAACAATGAAGACCCCAATTCTTTTACTGGCCATGTGCCTTTTGGTTGTTTCTGTGACCGCTCGCAAGAGCAAAAAGGATAGACTGAAGGAACGGATCCAGGTAACGATAGATGTCTTATTGCCTGGGAAAATCACGGATAAGACGCAAACTAGAGTTCCGTGTAGCATGAAACATACAATTGGATTCAGTAGTCTGATGTCACGCCGCCCGGCAACGGCGGCCATCTTGGTTCTAAACAAAGAAAATAATTACTTTTTATTCTTCATGCTGGCAAGAACTTTTCATATGCCTTGTGATCAGAGTGTGTAAAAGTCAAAACATGATCAAATTTATGGGGGTTTTTTTCCTCTGAATACGCTTTTATGCTCGCCGGGGAAATATTTCATACGGGCGTCCGCCATTGTTCCGATAGTTTAGAGCCAGTGTTACTAGGTTACCATGCGTCATTAGGAAGGACGTGACGTTACGACTGTTGAAGATTATAGTAGTTTGTCCTATCCTAAAGATAGGGCGCAATTCTATCGCAAAGTACTTTCCACCAGATCTAGCATACCAGCTACCCAAAGAGGTCCAAAAAAAAAAAAGAGGAACAATCACTCGATTTCACATGAGAGCGCTGTAAATGATCAAGTACTCATTTTTCACCTGAGTACGGTAAGAGAATGTGAGTAAAGAGCCTTTTCTAAAGATTCTACTATGCGCCGTCCGGAGCGGGACTCAAACCCTGAACCCTCCGATTCGGAGACGACTGTCATACCACAAGCACATTGTACTCGCTTTCGGACAGGTAGGTTCCTGGTTCAACTCTCTTTCTCTCTCTCTCTCTCCCTCTCTCTCTCTCTCTCTCTCTCTCTCTCTCTCTCTCTCTCTATCTATCTATCTATCTATCTCTGAGCGTTGAATATACGAGTTTTATATAATTGCCTGGTCGTTAAAAACATTGAATGTGATGAAAAAATGGCAATATAGACTTATAGGCGTCATGTCTGTTCTTACGACATGTTAAGCGTTGCTGTTGGCTAGGGATCAATCCATAACGCACTTTGAGAACGTTCAGTAGATATTGCCTTTTACAAATGCTAAATTTTTATGCCTCCATTTTCTCAGATTTTTGCGACTACTGGTTTTTTTTTCATCTTAAGACATTAATGACAAAGTCACTGATTCCGTTAAATTGAAATATCTGTGAAAAAGCGTTAAGGAACAGAAACTGCAGGGGGGAAAAAACCCATCAAAAATCTGAAATTGAACTTTTCGTCCAATCTGTTAGTTTCCCTAGTAGGCTCAGAAAATAAAAATAACGATGGCGTGCACAATATTTACATTATATTATGTTTGTCAATTATTAATTTGTATTGTATTCACAGGAGAAACAGACAGAGCTGAATGAATGTTGGGCAAACAAAACAACCCCTTCTGGTAAGAAATGTGGATTGATTTTGCGATGTTTTAAAAAAGAAACAATATCTGTATGCTGATTTGGCAAAACCCGTCTGAAGTCGAACGAGCTAGTTTTGAGATCCGAGCAAATAAAGGTTAAAATTCGATATCTGCATGATTTTTGTTTTCAATTCATCGTTTTTATTATCTTTCCTACTATATTCTCACTAAAGGATTTTACAATC
>NC_088362.1:78713008-78715508 GCF_034508935.2 Berghia stephanieae
GATGTTTTTCTTTGTATAATATGGGTCCCAAATTGAGCTGCCATACTCCAAAACTGGTCTATCAATAGTTTTAAAAGCAAGGGTTTGAGTTATAATTGGGCATCTTTTTAAATTGCGGGTGATGTAAGCACTTGTTTGATTTGCCTTTGACGCCAGGTAACATATGTGGTCGTTCCATTTGAGGTTTGTAGAAAACTCAATGCCAAGGTATTTTGCTGTCTTTACATGTTCCAGGTTTTGACCATGAAGTTGGTAATCAGAAGTAATCGGTGTTTTTTTTATTTGTAATGGTTTGAACATTGCACTTTGATACATTGAATTCCATTTGATTTGTTGTTTCCCATTCTTGTAATTTAGCTAGATCGTCATTTAGTGTTTTGCAGTCGTATGTTGTTCTTATTTGATTATATAATGCTGGGTCGTCAGCAAAGAGGCGCACTTTTGGACTTATACCTCGTGGAAGATCATTTATATACACTAAAAATAGGATGGGCCCAAGGACTGAGCCCTGAGGTACACCCGATGTCACCATCCCGATACAGGGGTCATTATTTCGATCGACATGCTAAGTTTTGCTGCTTGAAAGGGACTTCTTGTAAAGAGTTTTGAACACGCTTAGTGGATAGTTTAGTTAGAAGATCAATTTTTATCAAATGAATGATTAATGAATGATTAAATCAACCCTTTTTGTACATCTCCGGGAAATATCAAAGCTTTATTTCACTTCTAAATATTTTTTACAGCATTTCAAGTTGAAAAAGTATGAAATTTGAGAAAAGTTGCTGGATACCTTGCCATTAGTGCGGGGCGGTCCTTGGCAAGCTTAAGGACCACGGTCCTACGGTCCTTGGGAATGAAGACCGCAAGGACGTCTAGGACGGTCCTTTTCGACATTGAACATTCCTGAGAGACTGTTGGAAATTCGAACCGTTTGACCTTTGAGACCGTGGGATCGTTCATTCTTGAACTGTTAAAGACCGCTACACGATGAAAACCGTGGTCTACAGGAGTAAAACACACGGAGTAGTCACACTCATTTCAAATTGTAACCTAATTAGAGAAGAGGGGTGATGCCTTCTTTATTTGCTCACCGTACTTCATTGTTACTTCGATAATTTAATAAAATTTGAAATTTATCCCCATTAACGGAGATAATGGCATCGCCCAAGGCGTTGATCGAGTTGTTCGTGGCGTTGATACACACACGCAACTCCTACCCCCCCCCTCCCCCCCCCCCCCCACACACACACACACATTAGAGGGCAGCGAGCATTGAAGAGTAAGAGAGAGACGTGAAGTTATAATAAGAGGGGGTGGATGAGGTAATAAGAGGGGTCGATGGTGACTTTTCGCCAGATCTAACAAACTCAGCTACCCATTCATTGCTGAGTAGACAGGGATTTAGAAAAAAACTCGACTGCACCCGGGATCGATCTCTGGCCCATTGCGTATAAAGAGAGTGCTCTATCAACTGAGCTATCGGGGTCCCCAAATATTCTATTGGACTTTTTTAAAATTCAGACGTTATAACTGGTTTTTTTTGGAAGGAAGAAACTAATGAAACTCATATTATTTGATTAGTAAAAACACCAAACGAAATTTTAATATAATTGTATTATTTTAAATGACAACACTGCGATAGAAAGGAGTGGTGACAAGAGATGGACAAAAGAAAACAAAGAATCGGATTTGCTACTTGCTAGGTTCGACACACACACACACACACACACACACACACAAACACACACATCTTTAGTAGTCACATACATTTCAAACAGTAACCCATTAGAGAAGAGGGGTCATGCCTTCACCATAGATCATTGTCATTGCGATCATTATGGTGTAGTAAATTTTGAAATTTACCCCGTATAATGGAATCGTCCAAGGCGTGCGCCTCCTGTTCCCCCCATCTCACACACGAAAGGGCGGTTTGCGGAGTGAAGGTTGGTGGTCGTCTGCCTGTATGGTCGTCTGTGTCGTTTAGTGTATGGCAAAGGGGGGTGGGTGCGATTAATTAAGTGGGATGGGTGGTGATTGGTGGAAGATAGGCAACCGAAGGCAACGAATCGCTGGGGAAGTAGTAGGCTATGGCGCGAGACCGAAGGTGATCAGACCGGTCTTCAGCGCGGCACTAGTTGAAAGGTGACAAGAAGTGAGGACCGCCGCCGGTCTTCACTATGGGACCGATCCCCGGTTCACAGCTAAAAGACCGTGGGACCGGTCCAAAGGACCGGTCCTCAGCGCGGCACTACTTGCCATACATCTGACCATACCTTCATGAAAAATCACCCGATTTACTCCAAATAAAGATTAAAATGCTCTGACGAGCATATGCTTTCAATAAATGCATAAAACTGCAAATCCAAAATTGAGAAAAGGGAGTAACCATGGGCAAATTTGTGAAATTCGAATAGCTTTAGTCACCCATACTGGCGAATTCCGGAGACACGTGTTTTAAAAATTTTGATCAGAAAACTTGTCCTTCAAATATCGAATAAAA
>NC_088362.1:78720508-78745508 GCF_034508935.2 Berghia stephanieae
ATGAAGACAACTTCCTTTTAACCTTCTTTTTAGGCATTAAAATAATCACTGTCAGAAATGTAACTCTGATCACAAAAAATGCATTAGTTTATATTTTTTTAAAACTTAGCGTGTTCAATTTATCACTGATCGAATTACAGTGGATTTTTGAAAATATATTATTGTTCTCCTATTTCTGGATTCAGTTTATCTCAGTCAGCCATGTCAACAAGCAAATGTTTTTGTTTTTGTTTTTGTTTTGTTTTTGTTTTTGTTTGTTTGTTGTTTTTTCAAAAAATAACCTACGGGTTCACTCACGTTTCTGACGGTTCTAACTGAAGTGTGATGCAGCCTTTGGTGGTCATCAAGATTTATATCTTTATTAAAATCAAACGAGTATGGATATAAGCTTTGTGCGGAGATCTTTCCTTCTTACTGGCAAGATCAATAAATATGATATAGAAATTCACAATGATGCGTCCATTTTATGTCATCTGTTAAGATTCTACGAGGGTGAATCAAAAAGTAATGGGACTATGCTTATTACTTTAAAACAAATTCAATCAATACAATGCATCATACCTCAAATTAAAGCTTGGCATAAGCCGAGTAGAATGATACTTCTCAACAAAGTTTCCGTCTCTCTCGATAGCCACAGTCCACCTTTTTGTAAGGCGATGTATTCCGTCCTCGCATAACTGAGTTAACTAAACTTTCAGCCAATTATTCACTACTGCCTTGGCTTCGTCGTCAAAGCGATGTGCCCTCATTGTCTCCTTCAGTGAACCAAATAGATGGCAGCCTGAAAGTGTCTAGTCTACTGAATACGGATGGTGAGACATCGTAATCCATAGATTACCTCCCTTTTCCTTACACGTGTGTTGAATGACATTTTCATGAAGAAACAGTACTCGCTCCATCTCCAAATTCGTTCTAACTCAACGAATTCTTGCTTTCAGTCGCTTCAATGTCCATTTGTACCTTCCATCTCATCAAGAGAAGTTCTTCTATCAGATCTGATCAATGCTTCTGTCTTTATTTGATTCACGGAGTTGACACTGCTTGGCCGGCGACCATCTCAAGATTTGTCAGATAAAGATATGGTTGGAGGGGTTTCATTTTCTTCTAAATGGCGAGGTAGATGTTTAACTCACCTAAAACTAAAAACACTGTCTCTACCAAATGCCTGAGTTTTATAAACGTTCCCAAGGCAGTTAAAATGTTATTCGAGGTTTTTTCTTCGAAAATAAAAGATTCAATGCAGGTTCCTGTCGCTGAGGGACATTCGTGGGGGCAGCCATTTTGAACTACTTGTCAAAATATGACAGGATTAAATTTTTCAACTTTCTGGTAAAAGGGTACGTATATGTGTATATTCAATTGAGCCAAATATGACGTCAAATGAAAAAGAAATAAACTCAGTAGGAGATTTGTCGCATTACGTTTTGACTCACCCTTGTAAACGCTGAAAACATCGTAGATCGTCCCCGACGCTGTTTAAATTTAATCGACGAAATCGTCCATTCAACTGATGTTGGTTAGCCTCTTCACTCATCTCACTCATCTCACCCAGTTAAAAATAATACTCCGCTTGATAAAAAATAAATGAACTTAGATTGGGAATTCGTTATTCCCATATCATCATATCGTTTCACACCAGTGCTGGTTCTTAAGTCAGCGTCAGTGCACGTCGGTCCCAAGTTCCAAGAGAATGTGTTCCATTGACAGCATCGGGTGTCCGCACATACACTGACTGTCCGTAGAAAGTCGCCACCACTTTAACATGTTCTGCCCGGTCTTCCCCACTTCAGTGCTTGCCCGTTTGAGTGTCACCCACTCTCTTCTGATTTCCCTATGATCAAATAACAAAGATGATTGGGACCCACCGTCTCATTCCTGTTTTATATTTGGGTGAACCAAAAAAAAAACAAAAAAAATTTGCCCTAATGGTCTAAATATAGAATTTTGTTTAAATCAAAACGCCTCATTTGAACCAATAGATAAATAACAATGTGAAATTGACTGTAAGCTTCAATTTAATATACGAAAACAGTTAAAATGGACGTTTTGGGTTTTCCCTTTATCAACAAAACAGGATGAATGAAACACTACAGACGAATGAGATAATACCACATCTCTCATTTTGCCATAAATCCTGGACACAAAGGTTATGATAATTCAATACTGTCGTAGTTTGACAAAACACTTATTTTTAATTTCGGCGGCTTGAACAATAGCTTTTAAGAGAAGAACAAAAGCAGATAACTAGGACCGCTATATTACCGTTTGAGATTGTTATAATTGTTTGCTGAAAATGACACAATTTGCAAAGGAAATTCGTGGACATTTTACATTAAATCATAAACCTTTAATGTAGTGAGCGTTCATTTAGCTTTTCAGTTTAAAGAAAGAAGGGAAAAAATCCTCTACTTTTTATCAGTATTTATATGATAAGGTCCAACCTTGGAAACTGAACCGGATTCGGTATGATTTAATGTCCCAAATTAAAGGAAAACAACTGTATCATGCACTGGTCAGTGGAATAGCATTAAATTATGACCGGAGAGAAACGTCCGGGTAGGGGAAATAACTCCATCGGTGTGCATTGATTTTAGGAGCTGATGCAGGCTACAAATCATAAATCCACTCATGCTTGGACAATTGCAATGATACGTTTATGTAATGCCATATGTCGCCCAACGTCTCAATATGGTATTATGTCGTAATGAACAACGTGCTAAAAATGATTTTAATAATAAAAGGACCTAAAAATGGACAAATTGGATTTGTGCTCTTTAGCCTACGATATTTTTTTTCTCCTTGATAAAACAAAATCATCAAACCCAAGTCCCATATCATTGATTAAAAATTCAACTTTCAACATCAAAGTCAACCTGACATAGTACCGTTTAGGGGCTGTAGGTCACATATACGTATATAACATTTCCTACGGGATGTGCAGGATATGGAAGCTGGTCAACTATCTGGGGTATGAAATTGTCTTCATTATACTGAAACTGTAATTAACCAGTTAAACGCCGTACACTGGAAAAAGACTTATTTAAAAATGAGCCAAAAAATTCGTCTTTTAAATATCGATCGATATAAATGATCCTTATCTTGGAAAAAAATCTCAAACCTGGGACTTCGCCGGGTCGCAGGTTTGAGAGGTCTTTGTCAAAATGAGGGTCGTTTAAATCGATTGACATTTGAAGGACGAGTTTTCTGGCCAAATTTTTTAAATACTTTTTTTGCCATAGTAAATATTTAACTGGTCAAGGGTAATGGTCACTCAAGTTTTTAATGGGGAAAATGAGTATAAAGAGAGTGCAACAGTCCTGTTGAATTTAGGTGGTTGATACTACGATAAGGGAGAGATAGAGGATACTATATTATTAAGATAGAAGTCTAAAGGTGAGCAGATCTTTTAATATTACACATGTTTTTAAAAATTATAATGTTTTGCTTTGCATCTTCCTCAGAGGTTACAGGTGCTGCTATTTATGGCTTAATGTCTCAAGACGGTATTATTTTGGATGGTTAAAATGATGAAGGATTGAAGTAATATCCAAGATTATTTGATTATGGGTTGTGTTTAAAAAAAAAAAAGAACAACAGAATTTATTTGGGAACGAAATACTAAAAATGCATATTTCTGATCGTTTCCATTTTCAAGTTACTTTACATCTGGTAACCCCCGTCACAACTCCGTTTTGAGACGATAGGTCCCGTTTCTTTTTCCTTTTTATGTTATTTTTTATCTCTTCTTCTTCTTCTTCTTCTTCTTCTTCTTCTTCTTCTTCTTCTTCTTCTTCTTCTTCTTCTTCTTCTTCTTCCTCTTCCTCTTCCTCTTCCTCTTCCTCCTCCTCCTCCTCCTCCTCCTCCTCCTCCCTCCCTCCTCCTCCTCCTCCTCTTCTTCTTCTTCTTCTTCTTCTTCTTCTTCTTCTTTTCCTGTATTTTTCTTGTGCTACTTTGTTTTCTCTTGCTTGTCATCATTAAAAAATAATGTAATCGAAGATATGCAAGAAATTGTGGCAGGAGCCCCAGAAGATTGTCGACTTTGCTTATATACGGAAAAAATACCAGCTTTATGGTAGCATCCAAGAAGGCAATGTACCTTCATTTGCAAGCTTTTCCACAACTCTCAACAAATAAAACGTCATTAAGAGAAATTTGCACTCGTAAACATTCATAAACGGCTGAAATGTGTTTACGGTGACTTGACTGTTGGTATTCGAACAGTTAAATGGTGGGTTAAGCGCTTTACTGGTATGATGCTGTCTCCACCACCATTAGTAAGCAGAGTCGCAGTGATATCCACAAACTGCACCGAGCAAAGTAAATTAAGAACAAATTGACAAACTTCACCGAGCCAATCATCGGATAAAACAATCAGAAATTTCGCAAAGCGAGGAATTTCATTAGGAAAAGTTGGATAAATTGTTCGAGAAATCCTTAGTTACAGTAAGGTATGTGCCCGTAGTATACCAAGAAGGCCCACGCAAACGCATGATCACATTGAAAGAAGAAGTTTTCTTGAAGTCGTAGAACACCCCTCTTACAGTTCCGATTTAGATCCAAGTGGCTTTTACTTTTTTCTTAAGACTTAAGATGGCGAGGTGACTAGGTAGTGTGGAAGTTTGCCACGTAAATTCCTCTTCGACGCGATGCAATAACTGGTGAGTTGTTGGCGGTCTGTGTTTATGGAAACGGTGACTATGCTGAAATCAAAAATTATAAACAGAAAGGACATAAACTAAGCTATGTTTTGACACTTTTGTCAATTTCGTATCTAATATAATTTTGAAAATACAAGAACGGTGTCAAGACCTTTCAGGTTACCCTTGTAGATATGGTCAGTACGGATTTGAATTTTAGAATATAAACAAACAAAAACAAGAATAGAAAGACAGTTGGAGGCTGTTGAGATTTGGTTTCTTAGAAGAATCATGAGAATATCCTGGATAGTGCCGCGCTGAGGACCGGACCGAGGACCGGTCCCACGGTCTTTTAGCTGTGAACCGTGGTCCAGTCCCAAAGAGGAAGACCGCCGGCGGTCCTCACTTCTTATCACCTTTCAACGGTCTCGCGCCATACTACTTCCCCAGCGATTCGTTGCCTCGGTCCTTTGCCTATCTTCCACCAATCACCACCCATCCCACTTAATTAATCGCACCCACCCCCCTTTGCCATACACTAAACGACACAGACGACCATACAGGCAGACGACCACCTCCCTCCACTCCGCAAACCGCCCTTTCGTGTGTGAGATGGGGGGAACAGGAGGCGCACGCCTTGGACGATTCCATTATACGGGGTAAATTTCAAAATTTACTACACCATAATGATCGCAATGACAATGATCTATGATGAAGGCATGACCCCTCTTCTCTAATGGGTTATTGTTTGAAATGTATGTGACTACTAAAGATGTGTGTGTGTGTGTGTGTGTGTGTGTGTGTGTCGAACCTAGCAAGTTGCAAGTCTGATTTTTTGTTTTCTTTTGTCCATCTCTTGTCGCCACTCCTTTCTATCGCATTGTTGTCATTTAAAATAATACAATAATATTAAAATTTCGTTTGGTGTTTTAACTAATCAAGTAATATGAGTTTCATTAGTTTCTTCCGTCCAAAAAAACCAGTTATAACGTCTGTATTTTTAAAAGGTCCAATAGAATATTTGGGGACCCCGATAGCTCAGTTGATAGAGCACTCTCTTTATACGCAAAGGGCCAGAGATCGATCCCGGGTGCAGTCGATTTTTTTCTGAATCCCTGTCTACTCAGCAATGAATGGGTAGCTGAGTTTGTTAGATCTGGCGAAAAGTCACCATCGACCCCTCTTATCACCTCATCCACCCCCTCTTATTATAACTTCACGTCTCTCTCTTACTCTTCAATGCTCGCTGCCCTCTAATGTGTGTGTGTGTGGGGGTGGGGGGGTGGGGGGGGGGGGGGGGTAGGAGTTGCGTTTGTGTATCAACGCCACGAACAACTCGATCAACGCCTTGGGCGATGCCATTATCTCCGTTAATGGGGATAAATTTCAAATTTTATTAAATTATCGAAGTAACAATGAAGTACGGTGAGCAAATAAAGAAGGCATCACCCCTCTTCTCTAATTAGGTTACAATTTGAAATGAGTGTGACTACTCCGTGTGTTTTACTCCTGTAGGCCACGGTTTTCATCGTGTAGCGGTCTTTAACGGTTCAAGAATGAACGGACCGGTCTAGAGACCGGTCCTTGCGGTCTTCATTTCCCAAGGACCGTAGGACCGTGGTCCTTAAGCTTGCCAAGGACCGCCCCGCACTAATCCAGGACAGAAAGATTGACAAACCATGAAGGATTGGATCAAGCAGAGTTAAGACGCTCTCTACTTGAATCTAAAAGAGAAAAACAGTCAGAATTCCTTAATCACATGAACAGAAATAGACAGTAGCGAGGAAGAGGTCTGGGAGAAATAGACAACGGACTGGCTATATCATAAGTCTTAGGACACGGACAAGAGAGATGAATTTGACAAACATCGACTTTCTGAGACGTCAGAGGATAGGGAGGGTTGGATGACCATGATCATCTCAGATCCAGAACCATTAAATGATGATGATCATCTTTTATTTCCTCATCAATAGCATTCTACCCTTCTCCATTCTCGCTCTCGTCCTCCTAATCATTCATTCTCTTAATCCCTCTACAATCTGACTTTTAAATGAGCTTAACTATTAATACTGGTTAAATAAAACAAACGAGACATGATGAATATTGATAGGAAAATTTGCAGTGCATTTTTCAATAACTTGATCCCAGCGTATTTATAGGCTAGATCCATGACCGAAACCTTTTTATCAAGATCTGGAACACCTTCATATAATTAAGTTGGTCAATTAAACAAGTTCTCCCCTTAGATATATAAGACCCCTAGAGTTGGGGTTTATCCCGTTTTGGTTGGGGTTTTTTTGGGAGAATTAAACAGGCAGTGACACTTGTTTGCCACCATTTTGACAGGACACACAGTTACTCTCACCAGATATAACAAAACCACTGCCACATCACTGATAAGTTAGCAGTGGAGGTTCAGAATAAAATTTAGACTGCACCTAAAATCGATACTGGTCCCTTTGCTTAAGGGGCCAGTGCTCTACCAACTGAGCTGACCAAACTCTCAACTTACGTAACCTGCTTATAGGTGCAGGGGATCATTGTGATAACAAAGATAGATATAAATATTTTCTGCTAAACAAAATTTTATTACACGTAGTTTTTTTTTTGTTGTCATTTCCCGGCATCTCGGCAGGGAGCATATAGCGGTATGGTCATTGCTTCGTACCTATAAGATACCAGGCTCGAAGCCCGTCGCTCTGTGTGGCTCTGAGCAAGCCAAATCGCCTTAGCTCACTTTTCGGCTCTACAATGTCTCCTAGATTATTACAGTCTTCCATTGGGATAGACCAATGCCCTCTAGATTGCTATGGGATAGACCCAAAGACTAATTTTCTCTTCGAGAATGAATAAATTATCTATTTATCTTTTTTATTTTAAAAAATCATTCATTTATTTATATATTGCTGGCTTTCCATATGTATTGTAATCGCTCAAGTTGAAAGAATGTGTCTGACAGCCTGTTTATCTGTAGGAAATGGAAAAGTTTGTCCTCCATTTTATCCAGACATGGCAATAGATTAATATTTAGCAGCACATCAAAGATATAGAAGCGATGTTAGTGTGATAGACAAATGTGTCTCACGACATCAATCTGGTATCATATCGGATTAAACTCGATTAAGAATATTGAGTCTAAATTCAAAATGATCAAAACTTTTGGATTAAAGTAAGATGTCTTTTGCAATCTCCAGGAACAAAACTCACTGTCTTTAATGAATGCCTTCAATACGAAACAGATATTGGAAACATTCAAAAATTTACATTCATCGTGTTTTGCTGACAAAGAGAAAACCTGAAACGGCCACATTATCTGTCTTAGTTTAATAAATTGAAGCTTCCAGTCCATTTAGTCAATGACCCCGACGTCATACCGTTTTGACACAATTCGTCACATACGTCACCCACCGTCTAAAAGCGGTATTTTGTCCGATGAACTCGGTACTTGAAAACAAATTTATAGCCAAAAATATGAAACTTGGGATTCATTTTATATTCATTATTATCATTCCCCCTCCCCCCTCCCCCCAAATTAACTCATACATTTGACTGCTTCCCTTACAGCCAAGGACTCCGGCAAGGGCCAGGACAAAGCCATGTAATCCCATTCCAAATGTGAAGAATAATGAATACACTTTCTTACATCACAAAAGATCCATAATATTTCCAATCATTTCAATTCTAATTTCACTGTTCGGTGTCCGTTTCAGATTCTGATCCCAGATATAATGCCGTCATGAGACTGTGGGTAACAAATGTACACAGTGTTAATAGAAGGAACGAAATCGACGTCATTCAGCTCTTTGGGTTTTTTTAGTCAGTCATTTTTATGATTAATTTTTAATTCTCTCAGACTATTTATGTAGTAGTTAGTAGTTTCTTATGGTTACACCTCCAAGTGAACCGTTTCACTCCAGTCCAGGTATTTTTGTCCTCCGGTAGCATAGCCCCCTGGCACGGCTGTGGACGGGCAGTGCAGGACCAAGTGGTCCATATCTTGTTTGGCACCACCACATGCTGTGCACTTGGGCGAATCTCGGTAGCCCCAGCGGTACAGGTTTGTCGCTGTTCTGCCGTGTCGGGATCTGATCCTGTTTGCATGTACTCACTGCTTTCTTGTCAGCTCGTGGAATCCCGGCAGTGGTTGGATAGAGGGGTCGTTGATTATTGCGCTACCCTTTGGCGGACAGTTAGTCTATTCCTTTCTCCAGGTCTCGGCGATATTGAAATCTTCTAATTTTGAGCCATGAAAAGGTTTCCTTGATTCAAGGCGTGAGGTTTTCGGTGCCATTTCCGTGACTTGTTTGAGCGGTGTTGTGTATGAGATGTTGTCAAGGCGCTCATGTTGTTTTTGTGTTGCTTCTTCTCTACGGAGGTGAGGGCGAGCAATGCCGCTTAAGGTTGGTAGCCATGCTATTGGTGTGGATTCTAGGGCTCCCGAGACGGTTCTCATAGTATCATTAAGTAGAGTGTCCACTTTATGTACATGGGCACTGCGAGTCCAAACCGGGGCACAGTTTTCAGCGACGCTATAGCATAGGGCTAGTGATGATGTTCTTAGGACTTTTGCAGGGGCTCCCCAGGATGTACCAGCGAGTTTCCGTATGATGTTGTTTCGTCGTTGTAGTTTATGTGCAGTTTTCTCCAGATGGTGTTTATAGGTCAGTGACCTATCCAGAGTGACTCCTAGGTATTTTGGGTTTGCATCATAGGGTAGAATGGTGTCATTTGTAGTTACTTTAAGTTGGTCCTTTGATTTTGCATTGTTGAGGTGGAACATGGTTGACACTGTTTTTGTAGTGTTCATCTTCAGGAACCATGTTTTGAAGTATTGGTGTAGAGTGTCTGAATCTTGACTAAGTACTGATTGTATTTCTTGTTTGTTTTTTAACTTAAAGGCAATGGCTATGTCATCTGCATATCCAAACTTTATGGATCTTGTTTCAGGAAGGTCGCTGATGTAGATGTTGAAGAAGCTCGGGGCGAGGACTGATCCCTGTGGGACGCCATTCCTAATCATCCTAGATTTGCTGGTGTTATTACCTAGGCATACAGAGAAGCTTCTTGTTCCGGCCATTTTGTTCAGCAGTTTTAGTGTTTTTCTACAGTCTATTATTTTTGACAGTTTAAACATGAGGCCTGTGTGCCAAACAGTATCATATGCAGCTGAGAGATCGATAAATACAGCCCCTGTCTTCATTTTCTGTTCAAATCCTGTTTCTATGTAGGATGTCAGTGCCAGCACTTGTTCTGTAGTATCTCTGTTTGGTCTGAAGCCTGCTTGTTCTGGTGGTATGCCGTTGTCAAATTTAGGAGATAGTCTTGTGAGCATTATTCTCTCTAACAGTTTAAAGAAGCAGCAGAGAAGGGATATTGGTCGGTAGCTGGCTGGATCTTCAGCTGGTTTGTTTGGTTTCAGGATGGCTAAGACCTTTGCTTGTTTCCAGTAAGAGGGATAGTTGGTTGTTTCAATTATCTCAGAAAATGCAGACGAGAGCCAGTTGATAGCATTTGGCCCCAATTTCTTTATCATGTCCGGGTACACTCCGTCTACACCGGCTGCCTTTCCTGCTTTCATTTGTTTTATGGCAGTTTCTGTTTCAGCTGTCGATATTGGTAAGGCTGAAAAGCTATATTCTGGTAGGCTGTTGTATATTTCTTGGTATTTATGTCTAATGTCACGTTCGAATTTATGATTTGGAGTGTGCGTGCTTCGTTGTTTTATTTGTTGCGCTATTTTTTCCACGCTTATGGATGATGCACTGGGGTTTAACTTTGGCTTGTCTGGATTGAGTTTATTCAAAAGGTTCCGGGCATGTATTCTCGATCTACCAAAGTCGAGGTTTTCTGTCATTTCCATCCATTTTTGTCTTCTTCCTTCTTCAAGTGAAATTAGCAGCTCATCAGCAACATTTTGATCTTGAGTTTTTTCATATTCTTCTAATAATTCTTGGCTTTTCTTAGACCAGCATGGGATATACCTAGCTCTATGGCCCCCTGGTATGTACAATTTTGAACTTTTTAGAATGAGTTTTGTAAACCTGTCGATGTTCTCCTGCTTTGCTGGAATTCTCCTACATATGTTTTCAAAATCGGTATCCGGACTGAGACACTGTCCCAGTCCCGGATGCACACCTCCAATTTCATGAAGACTATTTATTATAAACGTTCAACGTTACACATAGTTTTGTGTGTTGGTATGTTACAGCTGGCTGGAGGATGAAGTGAGTATTTTAGCTAAAACCTTATCAATTGATTGATTTTGTGTTTTCTATTCGTTTTACAATGATACAGGTGTATTTGAAAAATGAGGAGATCTGTGGCTTTTGTGGTTATGTGCATTTTGGTGGTTTCCGCCAATGCTAATAACAAGAAACTGAAGAAAAAGCTCGAGGTAATTAAGTAATATACATTTTAATGTAAAATATACAGATCGTTTTTTATTAATGCTTTTTTGTTGTTGAAATGAAAACGTCGATAATGTTGTCGTGGTGTTGAAGATGGAGATGGTGGTAGTGGTGCTGCTGCTTGTGGGGGTGATAGGCTTAGTGGTCGTATAGATAGTTCAGCGCTGTAATGATAAGGATAACGATGGAGATGATGCTGATGAAGATGATGTCTATAATGACGATGATGATTATTATTATTATGATGATGATGATGATGATGATGATGATGATGATGATGATGATGATGATGATGATGATGATGATGATGATGGTGGTGGTGGTGATGACGTTATTGTTTCTCATCGGTTAAAAACAGTAATCACGATTAACTTCTGATTTCTGTTCGAAGGTATAAGATTTCTAAAAAAGAATTACCACTTTCTGACAGGACCCCCAAAACAGTATTATTTTCGAATATGTAAAATCGTTGTCCTATGTATGTATGTATGTATGTATGTATGTATGTATGTATGTATGTATGTATGTATGTATGTATGTATGTATGTATGTATGTATGTATGTATGTATGTATGTATGTATGTATGTATGTATGTATGTATGTATGTATGTATGTATGTATGTATGTATGTATGTATGTATGTATGTATGTATGTATGTATGTATGTATGTATGTATGTATGTATGTATGTATGTATGTATGTATGTATGTATGTATGATGTATGTATGTATGTATGTATGTATGTATGTATGTATGTATGTATGTATGTATGTATGTATGTATGTATGTATGTATGTATGTATGTATGTATGTATGTATGTATGTATGTGTGTATGTATGTATGTATGTATGTATGTATGATGTATGTATGTATGTATGTATGTATGTATGTATGTATGTATGTATGTATGTATTAGTATGTATGTATGTATGTATGTATGTATGTTGTATGTATGTATGTATGTATGTATGTATGTATGTATGTATGTAGTGTATGTATGTATGTATGTATGTATGTATGTATGTATGTATGTATGTATGTATATATGTATGTATGTATGTATGTATGTATGTATGTATGTATGTATGTATGTATGTATGTATGTATGTATGACGAAATTGTTGTTGTTGTTAACTTTTATCAATGTTTTGTCCATGCAGAGTTTGGAGGAAGAGTTGCAGGAATGTTATGCTTCGAAACGGACAACAACTGAAATCTGGAGTAAGTTGATGTGATTATAATGTAATAATATTATTTTAAATATGAGGAAATCAAAAGTATGTACAGCTGATAACGCATAGTCACGAAAATAAAGTGGACCGTTTTTGTTTTGTTTTTGTTTTATGTTTTTGTTTGGCGCTGCTGTGACTGGCCCTGTTTACTTGAACGTAGTGCAACAACCTGTCATGTCAAGCACTGGAGAACACTTCAAGAAAAGGATTTTTATTTTTTAGTAAGATGGGGCAATGTAAGATCCTTCCTTTATGAGATCTTAACGAACGGATGGTCGGACAGAGTTGTAACCGATGCAAAATAAATCGGCTTGATGTCCCTAACAATTCGAGTGTTCTAGTCAATTATCATTAAAATCCATCAGAAGTTTGTGAAGATATCCACGTCAACGCGTGCACACGGGTTGTGGAACGGACTATAGTCACCATCTAGATCCTATTATTCTGCTATATTTCTATGTAGTCTGATAGCGGTAAAGTACCATAAATAGGTACAATATGCTTGACTATATTCAAGACGAGACATCAAACCATCAAAGACATACTACCACTATCATAATTATTATTATCTCTACTACTACCTACTACTATTACAACAACAACAACAACAACAACAACAACAACTACAACTACTACTACTACTACTACTACTACTACTACTACTACTACTACTATTTCAGCAAATACCACTACTGCTACCACTACCACAAGAGCAAACAATAACAACAGCAACAAATACTCCTACATTGATATTACTTCTAATTTTGTTACTACTGCTGCTGATACAATAATTCTTTTCATCATAACTAGCCACCGCTTCCAATACTGATGAAACAACCTACGGTGGCAGCAGTGAGGAAGACGGAACCACTTCAAGTGGCAACAGTGGAACTTATGGAACTACCTCAAGTGGCAACAGTGAAACTGATAGAACTACTTCAAGTGGCAACAGTGGTACTGATAGAACTACTTCAAGTGGAAACAGTGGAACTGATAGAACTACTTCAAGTGGAAACAGTGGAACTGATAGAACTACTTCAAGTGGCAACAGTGGAACTGATAGAACTACTTCAAGTGGCAACAGTGGTACTGATAGAACTACTTCAAGTGGAAACAGTGGAACTGATAGAACTACTTCAAGTGGCAACAGTGAAACTGATAGAACTACTTCAAGTGGAAACAGTGGAACTGATAGAACTACTTCGAGTGGCAACAGTGGAACTGGGAGAACGACTCCTGGCAATGATGGTAAACTTTCTTATCTTTGCTATTGAATAAAATAAAAATAAAATTCCGTTGGAAGTTCTTTAGAACCCATTCCAAGGGATGGTTGAAATAATTAAAAAGTCATCGGCAGTGCAGCGCCTCAAAGTAATCTCGAGCGAGGTGACTTGCTCTAGATCACTCCGCGTAGCGACGGGAATTGAGGCAAAGACACACGCTGTGTCAAAAAGCCCAAAGTTATTAGGATCATTTTACGAAAACAGTTAGTGAAATGTATCTAGTAAAGCATTATCCAACATCAAAACTCTAGGCTGGTTAGGGTAAAATAGTTAACAGGAAGAGAAACCATTGAAATATGAGCCTTTGAGCTGTATCAATAGATAATAATATGAATAATAATAATAATAATAATAATAATAATAATAATAATGATGATGATGATGATGATGATGATGATGATGATGATGATGATGATAACAATAATAATAATAATAATATAAATAATAATAATAATAATAATAATAATAATATTGATAATAATAATAATAATAATAATAATAATAATAATAATAATAATAATAATAATAATAATAATGATAATAATAATAATAATAATAATAATAATAATAATAATAATAATAATAATAATAATAATAATAATAATAATAATAATAATAATAATAATAATAATAATAATAATAATAATAATAATAATAATAATAATAATAATAATAATAATAATAATAATAATGGTGATGATGATAATAATAATAATAATAATAATAATAATAATAATAATAATAATAATAATAATGATGATAATAATAAAACAAATATAAATGATAATGAGGATGATGATGATAATAATAATAATAATGATAATAATCAGCGATGTTGTCTGAGGTGTGGCTGAAAGGGTGAAGCCAAACGTTAAATCATAGCAAGAGCGAATTTTTTTTAATCTCTTAAATATAGACTTTTTAAACAAATCAGGTACTAGGTACACGCTCTCTCGGCCACGCCAATCAATAAATATTATTATTTAGTCATAGTGATACCAATACTGTGACTACAATTAAAACCAATTAATTTGTCTTTACTGGGAATGACTTCAATATCATCGTCTTTTTCGGTTGACCCAAATCAGAAACTCAAACTGATAGTAGTTTTTGATAGCAATCCTCTTACGGTGAGGGGATACTATTATTTCATGCGCGGCAGCATGTTTATTTCACGTAATGGTCACGAGTAGAACTACCCTTATCTTGAGGACGTCACGGGACAACTTGAGGTTTTGTTTGTGTGTGTGTAAGGTTGGGGGGGGGGGGGGGGGTTGGAGCGGGATCTGTGTGTGTGTGTAAGTGTATGTGAGTGTGTGTATGTTTGTGTGTTTAGTTGAGTGCGCTTTTTATAATATTCTGCTTAAAACGTTAGAAATAGATTTTTTTTCAATCAAGTTTTCCTCCAACTTATCCACGAGGTCAAGTCCCTATACTATTGTTGATTTAAATATTCATGATTACTACTTGTCTTTGCTTTCTTGTTTCTATTTAATTACAAAACTGACACTTCTCTCAAAGAGTTGATCTATGTGCTCTTTTTTTTTTTTAGTTTGGTATGTAAAAGAACAAACTATTCATAAGTCACAACTTGGCTTTGTTTTCTTGTCTCTATCTCACAACAAAACAGGTGCAACGGCCAACAGAGGGGATCGAGCCATTGATTGGGATTGGGATGACCGATCTGCTGGATCTTTTGAGTCTGGTCAATCCGGGTAAGTAGAAAATACAAATACACATAGAAAACCAAATCGTGTATGTTTTTAAAGTAAGTTTCTTTAACGCCAAATATCCACTAAAATATTTTCTCGTGTTCAATGTTATCTTGTGTGATGCAACCGAGGGTTCACAGCGTAAAACGCATACCCAAATGAAGAATATAGGAATTAAGATTGTCCCAACTATCGAGAACCTCTGTGGTGTAATGATCGGTAATCAGGAGGGCTGAGGTTCGATCCCCAGTCAAGGCCAATTGACTTTTTGGGAGTGTTTTTTGTCTTGTATTTTTCTTTCATGCTTTGGCTGGCACCGTTTCATACACACTTGTTCAGGTCAATATCCACTAAATATGACGAATCGCCTCAACACAGTTTTATGTTGAGGTGATTTTTAAAATGTGAGGATTTATTTAGCGCAAAATCCTCTAAACGTGCTCAAAGTTCTTTACAAGGGACCCCTACCCAACAACAGTTAGCATGTAGAGCGATACATAACGCCTGTTAGGCGATATTATTTTTGTTCCGGACAGGCATAGTTGTTAACCACACCCAATTTGTTTTACACCAGAGTACGGTGAGACAATGTGAGTAAAGAGCCTTTTCTAAGGACTCAACTATGCGGCGCTCAGAGCGGGACTCAAACCCAGAACCATCCAATACAAAGGCAAGCGTCAAACCACAAGACCACATAGATGTACGATTTAGTTGCTAAAAAAGAATGTATAGATATAGGTTTGTGTTTCATGGATCATTTTGATATAAGCTTTTTAAGCGTCAAAATCTGAACTTTCACATTTCTGGTTATTTCAAGATTAGAGTATATTTTTGTCATCTGGTGTACCCGATCATAATACCATATTGAAGCCATGGGTTACAAATGTGCTCATAGCGCTTTATATCCTGCCCCACGCCAAAAGCAACGCAAAGCTTGTACCTAAGACGAATCATAACGCCTGTAAGGCAGTACTAATTATTTTATTTCTTCAGAGCTAACACTGTTATCGGCAAAGTACTCATCTCACGCTTGAGTATGTGAGAAAATGTGAGTGAAGAGCCTTTTCCACGTACTCGATTGAGCGCTACCCCCTGCCGGGTTTGAACATAGGCTCTTCAGATCCGAATGATATATTACAGGACCACAAAGCCTCACAAAATATAATATCAAATATGAGCCGCCGTCTCAAAACGGTATTATGTCGGGATGAATCGGACCACAAAAAGTCAATTTAGAATTGAAATGATAAAAAAGACGAACTTCAAGTCTTTTGCAATTTCAAGAAATTGCATATCGATGGTCGGCGAATCTAACCTCTGAAGTCCTAATGTTCACAATCGGCGGATCAAAACTCTAAAGTCTACATACGAGCACACCATGTTTTATTTAATTTTGGGAGGATCATTTTTTATCTAATTTTGGGCGGACCAGACTCTGATGACAATCAGAGGTCTAACCCGCCCAAAATTAAATATAAAATGGTGTGCAAAGCTCGTATGTAGACTTCAGAGTTCTGATCCGCCGATCGTGACGAAAATCGAGACTTTAATGTTTGATCCGCGACTATCGATATATTCTCCATCGTAACGAATAGAAATCAATTCCAAGGTTCCTTTATTTGGCAATAAATTCAATAATACCGCTTTGAGACGGTGGGTCACATTAATAACACGGATATATTTCCAAATGCGTCCGTGGACTTGGAGATGACCCAGGTTTGAGAGTTTTTGCCAATATGAGGACGTTTTAATCAATCGATATTTGGAGGACGAGTTTTCTGGCCAAATATTTTTAAACATTTATTTTTCAGATTTTGACAGACTTTTGGAAATTGTTAGAATTTATTCAAACGCTATATTTTTTATTGTTTCAGACAGTATATTAAAAGTTAAAGAGAAATATGTTCGACACAACTAATCTAATGATGCTCAAATTTGCGACTGACCATTCCACAATACTCTGATGAAAAGGTTTTTTTTCCATTTTGAACAGAAACTTTTACTTCATAATATTAATAAATGAAAACACCATCTCTGTCTTTTTTTCAGAATGTCTAAATCGGAACTGAAAAAAGCGATTCGCAGAATGAAAAAGGAGCTTAGAGAATGCCAGAATAGCTAAGAGGCTGTTTATCCTTTTAATATGATGACACTCAGCATATTACTATCTTGAACTTCACCCCATTACCTAATAAATAAAGTGCCTTTTGGACAATAAAATGGTTTTGTCTCACATTATTTAGCCAGTGCCCCCATCCCCTCAAAACCCTTCTACATAGATCCTCTTCTACTTCCTTATGTCATTTTAGAATGTATTTTTGTTCTTCAAACCAACCTCTCTCTCTCTCTCTCTCTCTCTCTCTCTCTCTCTCTCTCTCTCTCTCTCTCTCTCTCTCTCTCTCTCTCTCTCACTCTTAAACTCGCTTACCTTCTCTTTTGGATCGCCTCGTTTTTATTCATACACAGAAACACCCAAAAATAAACACACAAGCACACACACACACACAATATATATATATATATATATATATATATATATATATATATATATATATACATATATATATATATATATATATATATATATATATATATATATATATATATATAAATTGAATGTTTTGTATAAGCAGATTCACAAAAGCATTATAGGTCCATATTTCTTAACTGCAAATGATTAAATGTATATTTATATAATATGCTAGAAATTTATGTGCGTCCCATCTTCATGAATATCGGCTATATATTTTATTTTCAGCAAGACGGTGTTCCCGCACCTTGGAGCTAAATCATTTCGGATAAATACTTTTTCTCAGTAAATTTAGCATCTTTGGAAAGTACCAGATACATGTACTTTTTTTAAAAAACGAATAAGTTATACGATAATTATTTTCATTCATTTTCACCATCAGCAGCGGTTGAGTGCCGATTTTTCGTCAGTGTTGAGTACCTACTTGGAGACAGTTCGTTCGTAAATTCTAAGCACGTTATCAGACAAGTGGATTGGGATAGATGTACTCGATTGCCAGGCCTCCAGGGTCACCGAACATTTCTCCGTATGACTTTTTTTCTTATGGAGTTACATTAGAGACATACATTGTACATTCAGTTCCCATACCAGATGTTGGCACGCTCACTATGAAACAAGAGCTGTTATTGAATCCATCACGCCACAAAAAATCTCAAATAGGTTGAATTTGCTTGTATTGTAGGTATCCATGGCGGCAATACTAAGGTACATTGAATAAAAGAAAACGGTTAACACAGTGTAAAGCGTTTATGTATTCATAAGTCCACGTTTAAAGTATATTGGCTGTAAAGTTTTTTCGGTTTAATATGTTATTAAGCAAGGAAAGACTTCATGGTATTTCATAAAATTGATTTTACATTACCATGGATATATTTAACCCTAGCCTACCAGCCGAAACCAACGACCATCCAGACCGTTAACATTATTCACAATTTTTTTCACATGAGAATTTAAAATGCATGGGCTTTTGCAATATGGAACAACAGTGTGGCGTCAAAATACTGGTTCCGTTATGATTGGAAGGGTAAAACCACTCTTTCGGAGTTTGGATGCATACCTTGTGTAATTGATCTTCTAGTTTCAGAGTGATGACATCTTATTTCCTAGTCTAAATTTATGCTGGGCGTCAATAAAGATCCTCCTCCTCCTTTTATTTTTTCTTAGTCTTGTGTCCGTGCCCGACATCTTTATCCGGAAGACGACAGAGCCAGTCACCGCTGTGGGTCAGCCCTTAGGCAAAGTGATATCGAATTCATGAAAGGAACAATGTATGACACTTAAATTTAACCTCATATTTCTTGAAAAAGATGTATCATTTAAGTGCTTTTGAACATGTCTTTTATTCAAAGATGACGAAATCCAAATTCATTGAGGGGAGGAATAAAAGATTTCTTACACTCTTGCTTTTTGGAATACGAACTTTGTTCCCAACACGCACTCATAAGCTTGTGCAGCGGCTCGAAACACGCCCGGAATTCAAAAAAGAAAGAGTAAAAGAATCGTATATTTTTAGAGTCATTTGGTTTTAAGCAATGACTATGAAAATTTTTGTTTTCTATTTTTGTAGGAAATACTACTCTTAAATCAAATCCCTATCTCCACTGAGTAAAAATCTTTTTAAATTTTGAAAATCCATTAATATATAACAAAGTTATGCCGTTTCAAAGCTGTCATTTATTTGGATGACTCACAAAGAGAAAAAAATACGGAAAATATGGGACACTTTTTCTGCGTTTTATTCCGGTTTGTGGCTGTATCTCGCTTAATACGCGGAATTAGATATTAAAACTTGGCAATTTTATGGCAAAATTATCAGAAAATATGATGAAGACATCAGAAGAGTTCTAACGTGTATAGTTTGAGAGCTGTATGGCTACAGTCAACTATAATTTTGTTTTAAAATATACATAATATTGATCATTTGGAACTTTTCCGAAGTGTAATTATGTGTCTACAACCCATACAAATGACACGAAAAAAGCCTGCTAAATTATTATCAATCAGTCCAGTGAGATCATGGCTTATGTTATTTCTATTATTTATTTGAGAGAGAGAGAGAGAGAGAGAGAGAGAGAGAGAGAGAGAGAGAGAGAGAGAGTTAATCTACTATCCCTATGACATAACAATGAAACAATACCTTAATTCAAAAAAAGCGCGCGAGGATTTGTGTCGTCAGTCGTCGCGAAAAAGGTTGCCAGATGGCCACGTGTGTGGCCAAATATATGATTTTGTTTCTTTTATTAAATTTTATTCATCTATTTTTGTCTCAGTGACATTTATCCTAGTCTATTCAATTTTTTTATTTGTTAAAATTTAGTTCATTTTAATGGGCCAGTCTTAATAGTGAAAGCCATATGATTTTCTATTTAGCCAATTTTGAAGTCGAATTTGGTCAGGTTAAAGTCTGGCCATCTGGCAGCCTTGCCTCGCTCACGTCATTTTCGTGTCGTGCAATGAGGGAAGCAAAATGGCCGTCTCCATATTTTCACTCATTGAAATGCAAATTGGGTTGTTTTGTGAGAATACGGGAAAAGTACAAAATCTCTCCTCTTTGTAGTTCTAGAAATATTGCACTCCAAAGAGTAAATATCTATTTTTAACGGTCTTCTGGCAATCGTACGAGTTTTGTCGCTTGACATAATCTAAAATGACTCTTTTCTAACTGTGTGCTAACTTTCAGTCATATTCATCGATAAACAGCGTCGTAATTAATTTTTTAAAGTAGCATGTACGGAACGGCTTCGTCCCATATTTTGTCGCGAATTTGGGCACTTCGTGAGCGAAAAAGAAGCCCAAAGATTTGTGCGGGATAGTCATTGCTAGAAGGAGAGCCCGATTTTACTAAAGCAAAATAATAAAATAGTTTTGAGGCGTCCTTATTGACCTTTGTTAAAATTCGTATTGTAATATTTAAATTTATGTTTGAAAAGCAGGACCATTTTCGAAACCCTTCAAAAGAGACCACGCAGAACATCCTCCGTAAATTTGATAATAACACTTCGCAAATTACTCAATTCTAAATATATACGAAGGCCATATCAACCCATCATCAATAGACGTATTTGGCGTCTGTGATTTAGATAGGGAACTATAATGGAGTGATGACTGTATAGATGGAGACTTTACATTTTAATTTCTATCAATCCAGAAGAACATCATAATTCTCATATGAATTTTAGAATTGCATATAAAAACAAAGCATAAGAAGTTGTTCTGTTGATTTAATTATAGTGAATGCGATCACAACAATGTCAATTTTGAAGATGACTATAATGACAATTATGATGATGAGATTGATGATGATGATGATGATGACGACGACGACGATGATGATGATGATGATGATGACGATGATGATGATGATGATGATGATGATGATGATGATGATGATGATGATGATGATGATGACGATGATGATGATATCAATTTTTACTAAAAGGAGAATAACCTTTCTGAAAATGACATAACTAAAATCTCACATTTCCGATGATTTCTACTATAAAACCACTTTTTGTCACTAAGTTCACCCAAACATCATTATCGATTTGAGTGATAATCTACAACAGCAGTGAGACTATAACATTTAAAACTAGTGCATTTATATAGCACAATATCCACTAAACGTGTTCAATGCGCTTTACAAGGGTTCCCCAGCCATCTGCAACGCTTAACATGTAATACGAGACACGACGCCAGTTAGGCGACATTACAATTTTTCTGACAGAGACAACATGTTAACGGCCAGTTACTCATTTTGCACCTGGGTCCTGTGAGAGAATATGAATAAAGAGCCTTTCCAAGGACGCAACTATGTGCCGCTCAGGGTGGGTCTAGTACCCTGGAGCTCCCGGTCCCAAGGCGAGAGTCTTACCACTAGACCACATAACTGCACACGGATAATTTGAGTTATCAGATGTTGGTTGATACGACAATGTAAACGTACCTTTAGAAATATTACAATCTCATTAGAGAGTTACATGTATCTCAACAATAATGTGGTGCCTGTGAGCAATACGAGGGATAAGCACACACAAATAAATAATAATCAACAGACTACGCCCGCCCCCCCCCCCCCTCTCTCTCTCTCTCTCTCTCTCTCTCTCTCACGCTCTCTCCTCTCTCTCTCTCACGCTCCCCCCCTCTCTCTCTCTCTCTCTCTCTCTCTCTCTCTCTCTCTCTTACCGAGGAAATATTTAACAGTCATTCATTTCCATGAATTCCCATGAAATGATGAAGGGTCAATGAATTGGATGATATAGCCAAGTAGTAAGTACACGCGTGTTCCAACTCCAATTTCTCGTGATCCCCTTTGAGCAAGGAACTTAGACCTATTGTTTACTATGCGACTGGAGTCAAATGAAAGAGATTATATATATACATATATATATATATATATTGACATTGAGCTTTTATATATAGCGTAATATCCACTAAACGTGGTCAAGGCGCTTTAGAAAGGGTTCCTGGCCAACCACAATACGTAACATATAGAACGAAACATGGCGCCTGTTATGCGATATTAATTTTTATCCGACATAGACAACGCACTTAACGGCCAGGTACTTATTTTACACCTGAGTACGGTGAGAAAATGTGAGTAAAGAGCAAGGCTCGGTCTTAAAGCGAGTGTCATGCCACTAGACCACATAGCAGCACAAGCATACAGAATCAAGACACATTCAGATTAAAACAAGTTTTTGAGAAGGCTTGTTTATCAACTTTATGCATTCATTTCTGGAAATTCATATTGGATGGTAAAGAAAAGATATGTCTCTAAATTTATATACTTTTTGAAAGAGTTCTCTGTTTGCATTTTACGAAGATAAACAGGAAGGAAATTCTAGATTGATTGTATTAGATTGTATTAAATTAGGGAGAGATTTCGTAAAATAGCTCACACCTCAGAAGCTATTAAAGTGTGTAGAAAAGAATGATGTCTCTTTATAGTCTTTTCACATTTCACGAAGATATTTTAGGAATTTCTAAATAATAATAACAATACATTTGTATAGGGCCTAAAAGCAACCACTTAAAAGTGATTTTCAACGCTTTACAATGGAGTCATACGCAAACATACACAAAACACGTCCAAAAATATTTATTATACTGACAAAGAAAGAAGGTTATCCAAATCAAAATAAATCAATCATACCAAACTCTGCAATTTTAAGATGCTTCTTAAATAATATAAGAAAACCAGGACCAGATATTATTCTTAAACTAAGAAAGTTCCACAGACGTGGCGCTGTCAGTTAACTGTTTTTGGTGAAAAGTGCTAGTTTAATACTACAGTACCGATTGTATTAGACTGGAGAGGATTTCTCAGAAAAGTGGCTCAGAAACAAGCAAAAGTTAAAGCTTTAAATCAACTAGAAAGGAAATATTCTAGACTTTGAATAAAGTCCTGTAGTGTAGAATTTGGTTCATTATCAGCAGTGACAACCAAAACCCAAACCCAGTACCATATTAAAATCCGAAAGTAAGTGGCATACCACTTGACCACATAGCCGCAGCTGGACTAATTATTATATTTATTACTGAGAAGAAATAAATAGCTTCTAAAGTTCGAAAAAATAAAATCTTCATATTTCTGATCCCTTTAATTTATAAAATTGTGCGGCTTTGTGGTTTAATGGTATGAAACTCGCCTTCGGACCAGTATGTCTCTAGTTTGAGTCCTGCTCTGAGCAAAGCATAGTTGAGTCCTTGTAAAACATTTCTTCACTCACATTCTCTCTGGAGTGCAGCGAGTACATCATCTCGCCATTAACAGCGGTATATCTGTCGAAAAAAATGAAATATTTCCTTACATGCGTCATGTTTTGTGCGTTATATCAATGCAAGTTATGTCATTTTTTCAACCTCTAGTACAACCTGACATGATAGCATAATGAGACGGAGAGATATGACAATATAGAGCTATTGTCAAGATCAAAATATGGTGTAGCCATAATAATATTCGATATTTACTATCGGATGCAGCAAAGCGTGCAATTCAATCTGTTGCAACCATATTTACAATTGGTTTACTTGGGATACGTAGACAACCAACTGTAGCAATATGATACCATCTATTGACTGGATGGCCAAACATATATATATGGATGCTGCTTCATAACCAAAAGGTACTGAGTTCGAGTCCCAGTTGCTCTGTGTGACTTGAGAAAGTCACCCCGCTCTACTTCACTTTGTGGCGCTGCAATGCGGCTGGCGCTAGGGTTATTCCAGTCTGACGTTTGAATAGATCCTTAAGAAAAATTTCTATTTGGGGTCAAATAAAGGTTTATTTTATATATCTATTTGACTGGAAATGAACTATATGCAATTTTTCAAGGTGTTCAAAATTGTATTATAAAAACCCTTTTAATTTTCTCTTTAGATTTACAATTTATAAGTGTTTTTATCACATAGAAACGTTTATCAGTGTTAATGTAGGCATGTTGGATATCTCTAATGTTTCAATACAAAATCGTGTCATAAGGCCTCTCAGCATTGTTTTCACTATGTATAATAATTCAGCGTCTTCTCGATTATGCCAGTACACGTTTTATTTTTCAAACCTAACTAGGAGACGTGAATATTGAAATTCATTGCTTAAGGTTCGCCCTCCAAAATGGCAAAAATATTCAACATATCTCAGTTAAATAAATTACAAAAACAAGTGACCCTATCAAAACATATTACACAATCTTCCTTGGTTGCCAATTAATGAAAGAATTGCAATACCTAGGTATCCTATAAATATTACTTAAGTAACCGTGTGTATACCTCAGGGACCTAATATACTCCCTCAACCCCCCCCCCCCACCCTCTCCCTACCCTTACCCAAAGGAGGTTGAAGACTCTCTTTTGACATACATTTCCAGGGACAATATTGACTTAATGTTAAAATTATCTCTTCTGTAAGAGATCCATTCCTGTGGAATTGGATTCAATTAGGCTTTCAGAAAATATTTCAAAATGTGACTATGTGGTCTTGTGGTAAGACAATCGCTTTCGGATTGGAAGGTCTTTGGAAAAGACTCTTTACTCACATTCTCTCACCGTACAAAATAAGTACCTTGCCGTAAGCAGCGTTGTCCATATCCGAAAAATCTTGTAATTCGCCTAACAGGCGTCATGTCTCGTCCTACAGGTTAAGTGTTGCTGTTGGCTAGGGACCTATTGTAGAGCCTATGTAAACACGTTAGTATAGT
>NC_088362.1:78753008-78755508 GCF_034508935.2 Berghia stephanieae
TCACCACTCGTCTAACTTTGTCTATTATTTGCCATCGTATGAAAATGTCTCTGAGCTCATCAGCAATATTGGCAGCAGTATGAGCTCTGTTCATTTTTTTGGTGTCCAATACATGGGTTTTCAATTCCCAGTTGTCATTGATGAAATGCACGGTAACGGTGATGTACGATTTCGTCATCCGAGATTGCCATAGGTCAGTGGTGACGGCGACATGCTGCGCCTGACAAAGCTCCATTACAAGTTTGGCACATTCCTTTTGGTACAGTTGTGGGAGGAGGGAACGAGTGAGTGTCCTTCGGTTAGGCAGCTGATAACGAGGGTCAATTGTCCGTGTATAATCCTTGAACCCATCGTCATCAACGATGCTAAAGGGTTGCATGTCTTTCACTATAAAAGAAATAAGTGCACGATCTAGTTCTGATTTCTTTTTAGATCCATCAGGATACTTCTTTCTCTTTTCTGTAATTTCGGCTAGGGTTGGCTGATGCAATATTTTGGGGGCATACGAAGACGACGAAGACGATGTCGATGGAAAATACAAAGACGGAGATGTAATTTTAGTAGTTGAAGTTTCGAATTCCATTGGGTGTTTATTCCGTATGTGTCTCGCAAGCGTCGAGGTCCCTCCAGAATATGTAAATAAACATTTACAGATCAAACATAACACTTTCTTATTTCCTTCATCTTTTTCGTAATGGTCCCAAACCCAGCTGGTTTTTCCCGACGACATATTTTCCAGTTGAAATTAAAGCAAATTGGAAAATGGGTGAAACAGTAACAATTGAGATAAATAAAATAATCTAATACGCGACTATGATGAATACTGGGGTTGTAAATTTGTAAGTAACTGAGATGGTAACAAATTAACAAATTTAAATGACAACAATAACAACAATGCGATAGGCTGGCTTATAATTAATGGAGTGATGGTGACAAGTTCAAGTTAAAGAAAACAAAAGACAGTCTGGATTGAATACACACACACCACACACACACACACACACACACACACACACACACACACACGGAGTAGTCACACTCATTTCGAATTGTAACCTAAATAGAGAAGAGGGGTGATGCCTTCTTTATTTGCTCACCATACTTCATTCTTACTTCGATAATTTAGCGCGAATAAAATTTGAAATTTATCCCCATTAAAGGAGATAATGGAATCGCCCAAGGCGTTGATCGAGTTGTCCGTGGCGTGGCATTGATACACACACACGCAACTCCTACCCCCCCCCCCCTTTCACACACACACACACACACACACACACACACACACACACACACACATTAGACGGCAGCGGGCATTGAAGAGTAAGAGAGGGACGTAAAGTTATAATATGAGGGGGTGGATGCGGTAATAAGTGGGGTCGGTGGTGACTTTTCGCCAGATCTAACAAACCCAGCTACCCATTCACTGCTGAGTAGACAGGGGCTCAGAAAAAACTCGACTGCACCCGGGATCGATCTCTGGCCCTTTGCGTATAAAGAGAGTGCTCTATCAACTGAGTTATCGGGGTCCCCAAATATTCTATTGGACTTTTTTAAAATACAGACGTTATAACTGGTTTTTTTGGAAGGAAGAAACTAATGAAACTCATTTTATTTGATTAGTTAAATAAAACACCAAACGAAATTTTAATATTATTGTATTATTTTAAATGACAACAATGCGATAGAAAGGAGTGGTGACAAGAGATGGACAAAAGAAAACAAAAAATCGTACTTGCTACTTGCTAGGTTCGAGACACACACACACACACACACACACACACACACACACACAAACACACACATCTTTAGTAGTCACATGCATTTCAAACAATAACCCATTAAAGAAGAGGGGTCATGCCTTCATCATAGATCATTATCATTGCGATCATTATGGTGTAGTAAATTTTGAAATTTACCCCGTATAATGGAATCGTCCAAGGCGTGCGCCTCCTGTTCCCCCCATCTCACACACGAAAGGGCGGTTTGCGGAGTGGAGGGAGGTGGTCGTCTGCCTCTATGGTCGTCTGTGTCGCAAAGGGGGGTGGGTGCGATTAATTAAGTGGGATGGGTGGTGATTGGTGGAAGATAGGCAAAGAACCGAGGCAACGAATCGCTGGGAAGGACCGGTCCTCAGCGCGGCACTAGTTGAAAGTTGAAAGGTGATAAGTGATAAGAAGTGAGGACCGCCGCCGGTCTTCACTTTGGGACCGATCCCGGTTCACAGCTAAAAGACCGTGGGACCGGTCCAAAGACCGGTCCTCAGCGCGGCACTAGGGTGCATGAGGCATATATAGGGGGCAAAGGAGGAATTCCGGTTTACCGTCACTAGGGGAGGGCATTCGGGTCACCAAAAGGTCATCGATGCTTTAGGTTTTGAGAAGTCAGGTCATCGACGACTGAGAACTTCCCGACCTCCACTTAGTTCTCGATGCTTTTCTCGTCTCGAGAATCTTGGTCGTCGATGCTTCTCGTATTGAGTCCCGAGTCCCGAGTCTCGAGA
>NC_088362.1:78758008-78828008 GCF_034508935.2 Berghia stephanieae
CCCTGTATGGCTTTGGTCTCATCAGTCTTGTTGAGAGCAGCGACGGGTGTGAGTCAGCAGACCAATCCTTGCATGGGGCAGTCTCTACCGCAGGTGTTGCACACGTAGTTTGACTGTGCCTCTTTCCTCCTTGCTCTCCTCTCCTCAAACTTCTTCTTTTTTCTCTCCTCACCTCTCTTGACTTCCTCCATCACTGCATATATCCATATCTGTAAATAATATTTACTGGATATTACGCTGTATGAAAGCTCAAGTTCTTTTCACCCTCTTCTCTCCTCATTTTGCTCTCCTAGACTTTCTTCTCTCCTGTTCTCAGCCACTGCACACATATGCTCAATACAAAGAGTAAGCAAAGGAATATTTATTGACTGTACCCATTCATCGTTGTCTTAGTCGGAATATGTTTTCAGTGTATTCTTTTCTTTTAATTATAAGCTTATAACAATCGGACATAGATATATTTCTTTTTCATTCTCAAAATAAAACATGTAAACATAACATCCAAACTTCTAAAATACCACAAATTTAGTTTTGAACCTATAAAATCACACCGATATAATACCGTTTAGATATTCTAATCTGTCATCATTGTTTTAGTCCGAATTGCGTCAGTATTCTCCTTTTTATAAGATTTTCACAATAAGACATATAACATATTATTTATTTTTCATTGTCTCAATAAAACATGTAAACACAACATCCAAACTTCTATAATATCATAAATTTGGTTTTGAACATATAAAGTTGCACTGACAATACCGTTTTGAGGCAATAAGTCACAAATTATTGGTTCACCTCATGTCTTGTGTAAAAGTAAGCTTTAGTTCACCTGCCCAGCCTTGCCCAGTATATGCGTTTTGAATGTCGTAAAACTGAGTGACTCCGTATAGTTTTTTTTTTTTTGTTTTGTTTTTTTTTTTTGGGGGGGGGGGGGGCGACTTGGTATTTGTAACTTTCTATTGGCTCTTACACCAAAACTGGTAACCGCCCTGTAGAATTATGTGACACAGGCCAAGATTTTCCAAAGCAAAACAAACAAAAAACAAAACAGAACAATAAGAAACCATCAAAGAGCTTTTTGGGTGTCATTCAATTTTACGACATTCAGCACACCAGGCATGTGCACGGCTGGGCGGGTACACTCTTTAGTTACATTTATCATGTGCCATGGTTGCTTACTTAATGACACCTAATATTATAATGATTGTGTTTTTCGACAGTGACTGAGAACATTCTCTCTGGTGAGGAGACTACAGCAGGTAAAGAAATATAATATTCTTGAACTCTAGAGTTTGTAATTTCGAACGATTTCCTAACCACGGTGCGACTTTAGGAAACTGGATAGTTCAAAATTTCAAACTCAAGAGTTCAAGAACTCATTTATTAGAACCTTGCAATTGCACTTTGAGTATCCTTAATTTGTGCTATGTTTTTTTTAACCCGACAACTTCACCTTCAGAATAATTGCTTATGCAATCAAAACACCATTAGGTGTCAATATCTATTTTTAGTAAAAACCCAGATGGGTGTGGATATGAATATCTCCAATCCCCCTCCCCCCCCCCCCCCCCCCCGCCCCTTACGTTTAAAAAAAAAAGAATATATGGATTCTTCATTAGTCTATTCCTAAAGTTACAATAAAATCGAATTTTTCATCTATCTAGCTAGACGTCTATCATCTACCCATAAAGAGTATGATAAAGGATTTTTTTTGGTGCGAAATGACATTTAATATCTCTCATCTCATGTAGTTCCATATCTGAAGCAGACGTCGGAGGTCATCTTCCGCCAAGCTGATCTATCTCTTGCCAATTCTATTAAAGCAGCGCCACCTTTCTCAGCTTCATCTGTCCAAGTTCTTATCCCTTTCAAATACGTTATTCTTTGTCTTCCTCTTATTCTTTTTCCATTCATCTTTCCAGTCAAGGCGAGTACTTCCAAACCAGGGTGGCGGATAATGTGTCCTAAAAATTCCATTTGGCGTTTGATGATTTTTGTTATCAGTGATCTTTTTCTGTTTGCCATTTCTAAAATTTCTTCATTTCTTTTCCTTTCCATCCATGACACCCTCATCATTCTTCTGTAAAACCACATTTCCACTGCCTCCAGTCTTTTAACCATGGTCTTGTTTATGGTCCAGCTCTCACAACCATATAGCAGCACAGACAGTACATAGCAATCCAGGACTTTGATTTTTGTTTTCATGCTAATATTCCTGTTTTTCATAATTGTATGCAGCTGGTTGAATGCATTCTTCGCCATACCTATTCTTTTCTTTATTTCACAATCTGATTTTCCATTGGATGTTACATTGAAGCCTAAATATTTGAAACATTCAACTTGTTGTATTGTTTGTCCTCTGCTTGTTATTACACAGGCTGGTGGGTTATTATTTTTAGATACCGTCATACATTCTGTTTTAGATATATTCAGTTCCAGTCCCATATTTTCACTACTCCTGACTACAACATCCAGTAATTCTTGTAGTTCATGTTCAGATTCTGCCAGTAGAACCGTATCATCTGCATACCTCAGATTTGTTACATTCTTTCCTCCAATACACACCCCCTTCTTATGTTCGATATCTCTTAATATCATTTCACTATAGAGGTTGAATAAATCTGGAGACAAAACACACCCCTGCCTAACTCCTGACAGGAGGCCTGTCATTTAACATATTAGTGAACAATGTACGAGAGATAGGTCGGTCACAAGTTGCAGTGCAATTATAGCGAGATGCCCAACAAGCGTTATAGAAGCCAATCAAATGATAATCTTAGACTTTCATACACCATAGACTTTCACACACAAATACTTACAACGGCCCTGTCTCACAGTAGATAATATGGAAAATCTGAGGTTTCCCTCATAGGCCAACGGCCAAGACCCGAATACAAGGATAGAGGAGGAGATTAAAGGCAATTAATTATCCAAAGATAAATGTAGAGATGATGAAATGCTCAATCCGATATCATTAATTCAACATTCAACCGAGATATATGGAGGATTTTGGACCCATCGATATCTGCCATGGACATGATGATGATGATGATGATGATGATGATGATGATGATGATGATGATGATGATGATGATGATGACGTTTCACGATCACTGTTATTATTATTAATAAAAATCAGCCAAAGATGTCAATATAAACAAGATAAGAAATGAAAACAAATTGATTATTTTATGTTTATGTTAGTTTTATAAGAAAGTGTGTTAAAGTGTATGTTTTCTCGCTGTGTATGTGTGTGTGTGTGTGTGTGTGTGTCTGTGTGTGTGTGTGTGATTGTATGTGTGGTTAGTTTGTGTTCTTGTACGTGTTGCTTTTTCTCAAATATTACATTCAAACATAAGAACTTGTTTATTCATTCTTATACTTCGCGTTTGTAAAGCCAATTTCCTTATCGATGGATACAGTGTATTTATCTATATCATATTTATTCCTATAATTGTTAAGCTGGTGACATGAGCGCTGAGAGCGGCGGAAGTAGTAGAAAGAGAGAGATCTCCGTGGCTAAATGGAAACGATTTGGAGGGTAAGATATTTTGTTGTTATTTAGTTATGTAAATGTTGCTGCTCGAAGCTCGAAGAAATAAATAATAATGTGAAATTGAATATAAGCTTCAATTTAATTACAAAAACAGATCAAATCAGATCAACCGATGTTTTGTTTATTCATCTTAACTACGCCACTACCACATTATCTCATTCATCTGTGGTATTTCATTCATCCTGTTTTGTTGATAAAGGGGAAATCCGGAACGTTAATTTGATCTGTTTTTTTGTAAATAAATTGAAGCTTACATTCAATTTCACATTATTATTGGTTATTTAGTTAGAGAATCAAGTTTAGTATTAACCCATCCTCCCTCCCTTTCCCTCGATAAAGTAAACGACAGAGTGTCAACATCCACAAACATAACCAATCCACAACAGTAGCCGAGTGGCAAAGCACTCGCCTCTCCCAGTATTGGTATCAAATCCGGGTACAAACCCCCCCCCCCCCCCCCTATCACATCAATGAATGGGTAGCTGGTTTTGTTAGATCTAACGGAAAGTATTTTGCGATAGACTAAGGTCCTATCAAAAGGGTAGCAAATAATTGTCATCGTCTGTTTAGCGCCTTTACAAAGGTTACCCGCCGCCTCTAATCAGCATTATACCGGAGTGAAGTTAATTTGGATAATTGAATTTAAAGTGAAATCTGTAAGAATTACAAAAAATATAAGACCGCAGTGGTTTATGAAATAGTTTTATTCTTTAAAATGTAGCATTTGATTCAAATACAATGTCATATTTTTATCATAATTACGATCAGGTCTAATAACTGAACGTAATTATGAGTCTCATTTAACATTATTGAAATGAGTTCTATTTTCTCTTGGTTCAAGAGTATTTCTATTAAGATATAAGACCATAGTGATTTAGCTTGTCAGACTTCTAAATAGGAACATATCGTTTAACATATCGATGTTAACTTTGGCTTTTTTAGACATTATGGTCTTGTGTATGTCACTCATATTCTGAACTGTAGTCCCAGTCTGAGCGGCGCAAAGTTGAGTCTTTTGAAAAGATTCTTTACTTACATTCTAGCACCGCAGTCAGGTGTAAAATGAGTACCCGATAACAGTGTTATTATGTCTGTGGAAAAAATTGTAATAGTCTTGAAGCGTCATGACTTGTACTATGTGTTAAGTGTTTTTTGTGACTTGTGACCCATCGTAAAGCGCTTTGAATATATTTAGATGAATTCGCTCCATCAATTGAAAGCATTTGGGTAAATGTGTCACCAGTTTTGTACTCTAAGTTAACCGTACCAACACACAAAAAAAACTGGTTGTAACCTTTAATGGTTATAGTCTGATTGATATAATGTTTTGTGAGAAGTATTCACCAACTCGCGGAATAAAACCAATAACATAGTGCTGACTGACGTCATCTTCATTCATTATATACACAAAGTCTCGGTATTTAATTTAAACATCAACAATTTTGTTAAATCAGAGTTTTTAAAAAGTATTTTACATCACATTGCATCTTCTATTTCGTTGAAGAAAACCGTTATTCAGCAAATCTTCAAATGAATACATAAAATTAAAATAATGACTTTTTGAACATCGCGTATGTTATAAAAGGTCGAGTTTTTCATGAGAACAATGTGAACATGTACGTGGTTTTTCTTTTGATATAAAATATTGAATTGATTTTTATTTCAGAACTACCATCCAAGAGTTGAGGAAACAGCTCAACACGTTGAGACAAAAACTGAGGGATTGTCAAGAGATTTTGGATTAGGCTATCCTTACTTCGTGTCCTACATCAAATGGCTGAATGAGTCACACTTGGAGGTGTGAAGACCATACGACACTACTACTACTTCGTGTCCTGAATTGTGTCAATGAAATAAATAGTCTACATTAACTTAGAGATGCTCTTGTTGTGTTAATATTTTTATTATTATCTAAGTGTCAACACCTCAAGAATTGTCGTCTAACTGGATTTAAAAACTTGGGAGCAGGCACTGACGCAAGATGAAATTCTGAAAGTGTCTGACAAAACAAACGTTAAAGTAATATTACGCTTCCAAAAGCTGTTACTGTAAAAATTAATAAACAAAAATCAATAAAACAGCCTTTAAAAAGAACAAAATACTGAACACGGAACGTTCCGGGCTCAAAACCCTTCTTCGGGTTAAAACAAAAAATAATAAAAACATAAATACATTGCTGCAAACTAGACAGACCTTCTAGAAAAAAAATATCCTTAATACAGGATGCCATCAAAAAGCCCTTGGTAATTATCTTAGCTATGTATATATATATATATATATATATATTTTTTTTTTTTATATTTGCTATTTAATCAAAGAAGTATGATATTATCTTTTTCGAAATGTAAAAATATTGGCAACATTATGTTTTATGAAAAACATAAAATAAAGATACTGATAGTATCACAATGTGTCTCTATTCTGACATGGTAGTCATCGACTTTGATGTCGATTCTGAAAAAACACGCATTAAAATTTTTTGATAAAAAAGAGAAATCCTTCAAATATTGATCGGTTAATAGGTGCCTCATCTTGTCAAAAACTGCCACGAAGTTTGAGTGACCGGAACACGGTGATTATGTGCTTCCTGAATTGAGTATTAAATTGTTAGTATTTTATTGTACACAAAAGTACACTAGAATAGAACACGACAGTTGCTGTGCTGGGCTGACGGCTAATCCAAACGTAAAGTCGACCAAATCGAATGCTATACCAAAAGACCACGAAGCCACTTTATTCTAAACATTTAACCAGCTATTCTTCTCCAAGCCACCCAAACCAATCAGAAAAGATAACGGTATGCTTGCAATAGATAATCAAAGCTTTATTGAATCACATTACCTGACGATCCGTAGGAAGTGAAAAGAAGTTACAGCTCCAATATTAACCATATAAACTTCCCCTTGTCTTTCCCCAAGTGAAATTTTTCTTTTGATCCTATCTCGATGAAGTCTGAGATAACCCATGCATCTGCTACAGTGCATTGCAGTGTCAGAAATAAGTGATTGAAGCTTATATTTCTTGCCCAAAGAAAAAAATAAGATACCGAAATGGGGCTTGAACCCGTGTCTTTCGGTGGATATGCATTGTCTTATATACACGGACATCTTGCATCCAGTGTATTACAACTGTAAGTATGTATAATTGATAAGTACAACAATGGTAGAGACCCTCAACATAGACTTACGGTCGTCAGTCATCTTGGCAGTGTGTCCCTATAGAACATTCAAATGGTGATTGCGTTTATACCCGAGACTAAAATGATTTTACCGAGACAAGAAACTTAACAGCTCCTTCTGTGTGTGTCAAGTAGTTAAACATAGCCGTAGCCGTCCGTACGCATCAATTGTACAAATAAATTAAACTGTGTGTAAACTTAAAAGTAAGTCTATTAAGTTTAAGTCCGTTTAGGCCTGTTAGAGAGAATCTAGTGAGAAGTAATCACGCAACTGAAGATATAAAGCTGCGAACATCTAAGCAGAATTTAAGATTTAAGTTACTATAATATTTCAAATAAACATTAATGTTATAGGATGTTTACCGACTTGGCCTGACCTAAATTCGCATCGTATGTTATCAAAACTCTTTTCCCACTCCTGAAATTTCTTGTCTTTGTATTTCAGTCTCGTGTATACTATTGACCATATGTTGAACCGTGTCAAATAGTAATATGTAGTATAGGGCGGTGTGTTCTTTGGAACTTGGGCAATGTGATACAGCGATATGAGCTTTGCTTCGTAACGTGACGTTACGGAGTTGGATTACCGACATGCTGTTTGGCCTTGAGCAAGCCCCCTCGTCTAAGCTCCCTAACCGGAACCCCATTGCATTGCTTTGGGTTGAAGTTGTCCGAGTTTGTGGTTTAGAATGGTAAATCCCTGGTTCAAATTTTGCTACGGGCGACAAAGTTGAGTACTTGAAAAGACTCTTTACTCACAATCTTTCACCGCACTCAGGTGTAGATCTATAGAATGAGTTGCTGGCCGGTGACAGCGTGGCTCTGCAGCAACAAATTGTTTAGTTTTCCTATTGGCTGTATAAAAGCTCACTAGATATTTTATGCCACTAAAGAACCAGGATCGTAAAATGAAGCAAAATAATCACGCTCAAAGGGACCGAGGTCGATCCTGGTACAGTGCGGCTATGTGGTCTAATGGTATGACACTCGATTTCGGATCGGACGGTCCTGAGTTCGAGCGTTGCTCGGCGCATAGTTGAGTCCTTGGATAAGGCTCTTTACTCACATTCTCTCAACGTACTCAGGTGTAAAACCTGACCGTTAAAAGCGTTGTCTCTGTCCGTAAAAAAATGTAATATCGGCTGACAAGCGTCATGTCACGTTCTACATGTTGAATGTTGCTGTTGGTAAGGGACCCCTTGTAAAGCGCTTTGAGCACATTAAGTGGATATAGCGCTATATAAAAAGCTCAAGTTGAGATTTTCTTTCTGACCCTCACCCCCAAATAACGATTGGGTAGTTTGTTAGATCTGGCGGAAAAAAAAAACAACTTTGCTACAGACCAGCGATCTATCAAAAGGATAGCATGCAATTGCTACTGTTTGTTTCACGCTATAGAAGCCGGGATAAACTCCGGCTCCATGGACCTAACGGCTTTGAATGACTACTTTTATTTTATTAACCTTTAAATCCAACAATCTCATGGTTAATGACTGACGAGTTTCCCACTTTGACGGATGATTTAGTCAATTTGATACCTTTTCATTGACATCGAGTACCATAAAGGTATGATAATACATCGTTACGCAAGATTCCCCAATGTGTGTTATTCGTGTAGTTGGACTTGTTGGGCTACTATCCTAGTGTGTAGGCTTATGTGTGTGTGTGTGTGTGTGTGTGTGTGTGTGTGTGTTTGTGTGTGAATGTGTTAGATAAATGTGTGCCGAGATTGTGTGTTGTTTTTAGTCTCAGTATTCATTCGGATTATCTTGCATTAAATGGAGGTACAAAATAATTTATTTCTTGCCGCACTTTTAATATGGAACTCTTCTTATCAAAAAAATGCTTTCTGCCAAATCTGAATATTGTACCCACCCGCCTATTCATTACTAGTAGTTCTGCAAGAAAAGGAGGCCCTTACATGTCGTGGCATTAAACTTTGTGTGTTTGCGTGTCAGTCATAATATATGATCCGTCTTCTTATAACAGTGTTATGTCAGGGTGAACTAAGTTCCGAAAATTGAAATTAACGTGAGAACGGTTAAAGTGAGAAAACTTAAACTTAAAGTGAGAGCAGTGGTAGCTGCCTTATGCCTAGGATCGTAAAAATGACTAACAAATGGTAATAACGGAATGGTTTTGGATTGAAACTCCATACTCTTACCACCAATTCTCACTACATTTAGTTTAATTTGTTTTCAGCATTCCTGTGTTTATTCTTTTGCTCACGAAGTGTTTGTACCAGAATGGTCCATTGTTTATACTGTTTCCATCCTATGTCTTTTCATTTTACCTTTTCTTGTTAAAAACAAAACTTTGGACTTAAGTAGTTTGAAAAACAACATTCCTTGTTCCCATTTTAACGTATCTCGATTCAGATAAAATTCCATAATTGAGACTTTCAAATAATTATGTTAAAATGTTTGTGTCTCCTTAACATAATATGTAATTCAAACGGTGAGACACATATGCTCTAAAAATTGATTGATGGCATAAGTCATCCTTTACATCGACCGCCCCCCCCCCCCTCCATTACATTGAAATTGAGATATTGTATAGATAATAATAATGGTAATAATAATAATAATAATAATAATAATAATAATAATAATAATAATAATAATAATAATAATAATAATAATAATAATAATAATATAATCGTTATTGTCCAAAACAAAATGGGAATTTGTCATTTGGTTTACCATGTTTGAAATAAAAAATACAATACATAGATAGACAAAAATACATAATATATAAACATCAAAATGATAAATGATATAATATATAAATGAAGATGGCGTTTCATAACAGTTTCGAAACCCAAACATACTCTCTCTTACTCACATGCACACCTCCACACACCCCTACACACTCACGTACACACACAGACACACAAACACACACACACACACACACACAGGAGCATCAAAGCTTGTAAAGTTGTAGAGGTTTTATGTGTTCTAAAAGTTCTGTTCAATATTGTATTTCTGTATTGTATAGATAGTTCGAAGATGACGTCACTCAGGCCTTTGTTATTGTTTTTGCCATCCGCGTTTGTGAGTTGTTCTCACTAAACTGTATTAACCAGACTATAAAAGTTCATGGTTACACAGAGTTTGTGTGTTGGTCCGTTATGCTTCCGGATGGCAATGTTGTGATTGGCCAAGCGCATTCTATCTATATTCTATTCAATATTCTGTTCACATTGATGTGTTTTAAATTTTACTAACGCTTTTTACACGTTTTTTACAGTCAGTTCCAATGAGTTTCTAGCCCAATTTTTCTGCCATTGTGTTGTCTGAGAGAATGAAAACAACTCACCTAGCCATGTTGTATAGATAGTTCGAAGATGACGCCACTTTGGTCTTTGTTAATTGTTTTTTTGCCATCCGCGTTTATGAGTAATGCTCACTGAACTGTATTAACCCGACTACAAACGCTCATGGATACACACAGTTTTGTGTGTTGGTCCGTTATACTTCCGGATGGCAATGTTATGAGATTCTTTGCCAAGCGCATACTATCTATAAGTTGATAAGATCGTATTTTGACTTATAAAATCAAACCGTGCTATTCACAGTGTTGTTTTTAATACAAAACACACTTAGTGAATCCACGATCCAAATGCAATATTGCTTTGGGATTAACGAAAACTTATAGATAGTTCGAAGTTGACGTCTCTCAGGTCGTTGTTATTGTTTTTTGCCATCCGCGTTTATGAGTAATTCTCACTAAACCGTATTAATCAGATTATAAACATTCATGGTTACATACAGTTTTGTGTGTTGGTCCGTTATACTCCCGGATGGCAATGTTATGAGCTTCTTGGCCAAGCGCGTACTATCTATATTGTGGATTTACTATTCAAGTTGGATAATTTCAGCGCGTGATCGCGCAACTGGTATGCGGAGGACTTCCGTAGTTTCACAGCACTTTATTATATAGATTGTATGCGCTTGGCTAAGAAGCTCATAACATTGCCTTCCGGAAGTATAACGGACCAACACACAAAACTGTGTGTATCCATGAACGTTTATATTCGGGTTAATACAGTTCAGTGAACATTACTCATAAACGCGGATGGCAAAAAACAATAACAAAGGACCCAGAGACGTCATCTTCGAACTATCTATAGATAGTATGCGCTTGGCTAAGAAGCTCATAACATTGCCATCCAGAAGTATAACGATCCAACACACAAAACTGTGTGAATCCATATGAACGTTTATAGTGGGGTTAATACAGTTCAGTGAGCATTACTCATAAACGCGGATGGCAAAAAACAATAACAAAGACCAGAGTTACGTCAACTTGGAACTATCTATAACTTAATGTTTTAGCCATTATGGACTTTCAATTAGTTGCAATGTCCAATATACGATTCTTTCATCTCTTTGTATTTATTAAACGAGTTATTTTTTATCGTGCCCAATAACACAACGAGCTTGCTTTAGATACAAGAGTATCTGCCAGGTCGTTAATATAAAAAAAAAGAAAAGAGCAGGATCAAGGACTGAGCCTTGAGGAACACCAGATTCATATGGGACAGACTTGGATGATTCACCGTCAATAATCACTGATTGTGTACGGCTTTTCAGGAAGTTGTCAATCCATCTGTTGATTTTTCCATTTATCCCATATTGTCAAAGCTTATGGCATAATATGTTGTGGTCCACGATTGATGTTAATGCGACAGAACGGTAATCATTCGATTCTGTTGGATGATGTTTTTTAGGCACTGGTATGATAATTGAAGTTTTACACAGAATTGGGACAATTTATTTATAGACAGATCGCTGAAAAATTGTTATATAGGGAACAGCAAGCTGTTCGAAACCGTTCGAAAGAATATTTCCAGAAATCTTTGGTTTGCAGTGCTTATATAAGTTCTGGACTTCTTCATATATATTGTATTGGTTCTTCTTCGTTGTTTGATTCCATGTGATTGTTGTTGGTTGTAGAACAGGTGTTAAATCTGCAATAGAAATCATTAGGCTCGTTTACATCTGGAGTGTTATTCTGTAGATTGGAACCTTTCTTGCCTTCAATACCACCCCTTTGACGGATCATTTTCTTGGCCTCAGCAGCATTCGAATTCCTTATTCTATCTTCCATTTTATTATCTTCTTTGATTGTTGCTTTAATGATTTTCTCTACTTCATTAAAAATATTGATATCGCCAATCAAAGCTTTTTCAAAGATTTGTCCAACCACTTGGAATTTTCTCACATAATATATTTGATTATTCGAAGTTGAAGTGGCTAGTAAACAATCTTGTTTTAGAAGTATCTATTGTAGAATACTGACCTCATAATCTACACTTATGTCAGGCTTGACTTCAATCGGATAGAAGAGAGTTAAGAGTCGCCCGTTAGTCAATGCTAAACAGCGTAATCAAGTGTGGCAATAAAATCTAATTTACACATCTTTAATTGTCGTCGTATTGGATGGGCAGAAAAGTCACGATGTCACACCTTCCTCTCTTCCGGTTCAAAACTCATTGGAAGTGTGTAACCAACCAGTCCTTCGGAGGACTAGCAATGAATAGGTTACATATTATTGAACCATAAGATAGAAGGGGTTGCACAAGGTATGTATCCATTCCTCCGGGGACTGGTTTTACACTTCCAATGAGATTGGAACCAGTAATTTGATTTCACACTATTGTTCCTTATTACTTGTATCGACGTCATAAAAAGACGATAAGCAATGTCGTCTCTGATACAGGAACTCGCAGTGTCTTCGCTTCCACCAGATCGAACAGAGCAAGCAAGCCATGTGTCATACCGATCCAAAAATTATAACGAATCATTATACATACGCGTATCATTTGAATAGGAATAGATGCTCCTTTAATGACCAAAATAAAAGTTTAATCATTAAAAATGAGGATGGTGAATATAAATATCAGACAAGTAGTAGTAGTAGTAAGCTTCGTAGAGCTTCGCAGTCTGAATGATGCTTGTTGAGAATTATGTGTGATTCAGTCATGGTCGATGAGTATAGCTGCTCTCTCCACCCATGTTGTTAATTGTTTCCATTGGTCACGGTCCTGGGCCAGAGTTTTGAGGCTAAGATCTTCCGAATCCAGAAATTTCTGAAATGTAGAGAGATCCTGGTTCAGGGTAGTTACTATTGATGTTGGTGGTCTCCCTACATATTTGTTGCCATGAAGGAAATATTCTGTCATTGCAGTTTGGGCTGGGATGTTATCTTCTCGACGTAAGATGTGATCAAATAGCCTCCATTGTTGTTCTTTTATTATTGTACTCAGGCCCAGGTTTTTTCATAGAGATCAGTATTTGTTATTGTCTCTGGCCAATAGATCCGATTACGCGACGTAATTGTTTGCGGTGGTGTGAATCGAGACTTTATAAGTTCTTTTTTTTTTTTTTTGTGAGGCCCCAGGTTCCACAATTATATGTCAATATCGGAATAATCAGTGCCTCGTAAATCTGTATTCGTTTATTCTCACTGATGATGTTATTTTTATTCCATAAATTTTGGAGTTGGTTGAATGTATTGGTGGCCAGCTGATTTCGTTTTCTGATGTCTTCATTTTCGTTGATCAAATTGCCTAGTTTACGAACACTTTTCCATTCATTCAAATTTCTGTTGATTTTTGTATATTCTGTTTTGGATTGATTCACTTTCAGATTCCATGCTTCTAGGCTGGTTGATATTAGCATGCATATTTTCTCTTAATGTTCTGATTCAAAGATTAGGTCTGTATCATCTGCGTATATCAATTCACGAGTGATCTTCTTTATTGGTGGTAATTTTCGTCTTCGATCTTTCATGGCCGATTCGAGGTATATAGTGAATAGAATTGGACTTAAGCTGTCTCCTTGACGGGATCCGATCCAGGTTGATATTGTTGTTAATTCTCTGCCGGATTCAAATTGTAATGTAGTATTTGATAATATGTATCGTATGAGTTTCACGTGATCTTTGTTCAAGAATGAGTCAAGGATTGACAACAATTTGGTTCTACATATCGATTCCAAGTATGGTAAATTCTTCCTTATACTTCTCCGTTCTGGCTTTCAGCCATCGATGGGCCCATACTATGTATGCAGTGCTTCTATCTCTTCTTAACCCGATCTACCTTTTCTCTAATTCTGTCATGTTGAGCATGATTGTGCTTTAAAAAACTTTTCTTAGCGTGGGTGATAAAACGATTGGTCGCACATTTTCTAAAGGGCCTTTCTTTTTATTTGGTTTGTTTAGCAGAATGAGTGTTCTACTTCCAAGATTGAGAACTTGTTTTGTCCTAAATATCTTATTATACATATCAGCTAGTATTTGCATGCCTTCGTCGTCAAGACATTTTAGATTAGACAAGTAGAATGGAGGATATAATATTAAAAGTTGTGACTTGCTGACTCTCAACGGTATCATGCCAAGGTGATTCAGATGCTAAAATTGGTTTTGTAATCAAATGAATTCAACTTGAATCAATTTGGTCTATTTTACAAAAGACAATAGACGCAGTTTCTCACTGTGAAAAAAATCCCCTAAAATCTCACATCTGTAGCCTTTTTAGTATTAAGTAACTTTTTCGCAAATGGTTTATCTCGACATAATATCGTACTTTTCACCATCTATTACATCACCTTGGAGATCGCAGTAAGCTTATTAATTTGTGGTCCACCGTCATAGACCGGTATTATAGTTGGTGTTAAGCTGCATGATAAGCAAAAATGATTGCATAACAAAATTGACGAGATATGTGAAATATTCGTTTCTGTTACTTCAAGAACTATGATTAATGTCCTAGTTAAAATACATAAACTAAACCCAAATTCCATACTAATGCCTATAAATTAAATTTTCTCCGCATCTACATTTTTCCCAACATAATACTATTTGTCGATGGGACACATTTTTGCGAACATTCGTTTCATACGATAAGGGACAAGTATCAATTTCAAGTACAGTCAAGAAAAAAATTCCTGACCCCCCCCCCCCCCCCCCCCCTACCAATCCCCTTACTACACTGCTCACCCAACATTGGGTAACTGAATTTGTTAGGCCTATCGTAAAATAATTTGCAATAGACTAGCATCCAAACCAAAGGGTAGCAAACAAAATGATTACTGTAAGTTTAACGTGCAATATCATTACATTCCACTGGACTTTTGGCTTGGAAATGTGTTGCAGTATTTTGTTTCAGCAGAGACCAACGATTGCTTACAAACTTGCCTGTAACTGTTTTAGGTGCATCCATGGCACTGCTCCCAACTACTTGTCAACTCTTCTTTCTATCTACAATTTGAATCGCTTTCTCCGCTCATCTACTTCCCTGTACTTGAACCGTTTGATTCCAAGTCGAATGTTTCACGATGTGCTTTCGCACATTATGCTCCCTCTGTGTGGAATGTTGTTTAAGCAGACACCAGTCACCGTAAAAGTCCCCTTTAAAGCCTTTCTGAAGTCAGAGTTCTTCTTTTCAGTTTCCTGTGAGTGATTTTATTGATTTTATTGAATGATATAAATGATCGCAAATGCATATATGTATAAGAACATCCGAGAACTTTTGGTGGAAAGGGGCACTATAGTAATTATTATCATCACCATCATCATCATCATCATCATCGTTGTCGTCGTCGTCGTCGTCGTCATCATCATCATCATCATCATTATTATTATTATTATTATTATTATTATTATTATTATTATTATTATTATTCATCATCATCATCATCATCATCATCATCATCATCATCATCATCATCATCATCATCATCATCATTATTATTATTTGATGATTTCTCCTTGTACTATATAACCGTTCATGAACTTTGATAACATTACACGATATCGACCATTGACCTTAGTGGGTTATCTTATTATAAGTATTGTATTATGTCCTGCATGGGTCAAATTGTGTTAATTATAATATACATACCCAATGTCTTGTAATGTAGTAAAGATAAGGGAAGAATAATGTGATTTCATAAAACTGGTTCCTAATTCATTTGAAGTGTAAATCCACTCTCACGGAGGGAGTACTGGGTTCATACATTGAGTGAAGGTATCTTATTTTCTACACTAAATATATTGATGTTGGTTGTCAATAGATAGTTCGAAGATGACGTCACTCGTGTCTTTGTTATTGTTTTTTGCCATCCGCGTTTAGGAGTAATGCTCACTGAACTGTATTAACCCGACTATAAACGTTCATGGATGCACACAGTTTTGTGTGTTGGTCCGTTATACTTCCGGATGGCAATGTTATGAGCTTCTTAGCCAAGCGCATACTATCTACAGAGATAATCCATCTTCGCTCTTTTAGTCCCGTATTCCTTAGAATCAGCCGATATATCATGTTACCAAAATAGTTCTGCCAACTTTACGTAACCTATTCATTATTAGTACTCCGAAGTACTGGTTACAATCACTCTCCTAAGGATTTAGGAACCAAAAGAGTAGAGGGCTTGATGTCACGCCTTTTCTTCCCTTTAGATAGACCGACATTGACATCGCTGACTTCTTTGTTCATGCTTTTAGCAAGCTATTTTATGGGCAGTTTTCACTTAATTGTAGTAAATAGACTATACGTTAAGGTTATACATTTTTTTTTTTTGGATATTGGTTTGTTATATCCGACTGACGGATGTTACTCGTTTTCTAACTAGACGTCTAAGCCTATGACATCAATCGGGTTCTATGGCGAATTTCTCTAATTAGAAAAAAGAGAGCTGTAGATAGCTGGATTTATACCAAAAGCTAGCAGGTGCCTAAAACAGTCGATAAAATGTATTGTTAAAAAGGGAGTAAAATTACTCTTATAAAAGACACAAAACAAAGTAATGCATTCTCTGCAACAATTCAAAAGCTAAGTTTACGTTATTTTGATTATATTTTTTACCTATTTAACTATCTCTTTTACCCAGCTGGGTCAACCTAGTTTTGTTTTTTTAGTTTATCTTTTTTCTTTATTTTAAATATAACTTTGAAACGCACTCTTCCTCTCCCGTTCTCCACATTATTCTCTGTCTCTCTCTCTCACTCTCTCTCTCTCTCTCCCTCTTTCTCTCTCTCTTTCTTCCCCTCTCTCTCTCTCTCTCTCTCTCTCTCTTTATCTCTCTCTCTCTCCCTCTCTTGCACGCATCCACCCACCCACACACACACACATACAAACACGCACACATTTACCTATGTTTTAATAATGTACTATAGCATATTTCCTTTTCTTTTTTACCTGAAGAAGGCCCAAAGCCGAAACGTCGTTTACTTTGTTTTGTATCTTTTATAAGAGTCATTTTTACTCCCTTTATTTTATTATCCTTTTAGATGGATTTAATTATATGACTCAGAAAGTGTGCATTGAAAATGGAACAAAACCCATGGAAATGATAGTTTTTACAGTACGTCAACAGGAAATACGTTGACGTTTAAAGAACCGCAGTCAGATATCCTCTATTGATGCTATGCGTATAAGTAAAATACCCACAACTTCACCAATCAGACGATACACGTTACATTTTTATACGGTTTATTGAGGAGAATGAATACAGTCTCTTAATGTGTGAATAAGAATAACGATTTCATATTTTGACCATTTGTGATCCACTGTCTCAGAGCGGTATTATGTCGGGATGATTTAGTAAGATACTGGTTAGCAAATTTGTTATATTGAGGAGAAATAACATACTTTTCCAAAGAGCGATAAACTAAAATGTCATATTGGCTATCAGATCATTTTATCTTTTATTTAATTTTCAAGTTACATTCATAGATCTGGTTCACCCAAATAAAATACTATTTTGAAGGGATGGGTCATGTTTTGAATTTAAATTGACTTTTAGGAATCTGGTTCACCCCGACATAATACCATATTGATGTGATTGGTTATATAATTTTAGTTACAGATGGAACAGGCAATAAAAAAGGGCAGTTTGAATTATTGTATAACTGTTTTCATTCCTTTCAGCAATCCATCACCTATTATAGGAAATAGACAATAAAGAATCCCGTACAATATGGCTCGAAGCTTGGTACCTATTGCGATCATTGTATTTGTGGTTACAACGGCAGTGTTTGTAGCCTGGGTCAACAATGCAAGGGTGCCTGAAACAATACCTGAACAATGGAAGGTCAAATTTATCGATTCGGCAATGCGATTTTATAAAATGGCGGTAAGTAAGATATTTTTTTCATTTGAGACATCAGCGTCAAGTATTAGATTTAACCAAATTATTGATAAGTGGTATTTCTTTGAAATATTCTTAAAAGAATTCTTTCAATCTGAACTTACGACATTAGAATCGATTAAGAGCGTATTATTAAACATTTCTTGCACTTGTGCTTTTGGAATCTGTACTATTTTTTCCCAACCTGGAACATCAAAGCTGGCGCAACACGATTGAGAACACTTAAGGAATTCCTGAAAGCAAGAAGAGTGCAAGAATCTGAAATAAATAGATAGATAAGTCTAGATACAAATTGGAAGATCCACATCGAATATTTTTTTTCTAGTGAACGTAAGATCGCGGCCATTATTCTAGAAAGGAAAGAAGCAATGTATAATTTTATTCACAAATTTAACATGGTAACTATCTGGACGTAAAGAGGAATTTATGATCTTCAATGGAACGCAAAAAGAAGCTCATTCAACATCTCTTTGGGATAAATATATCAGTCTCTTGAATAAAAAATGATATCAATTTCACTTTTCTTCCTCATCTTCCTTTTAAGTCTATAACTTCAATTTTGAAGATTCCAAAAGACCACACCATTTTTCGTTCATTGAAGATCGTGATTCCAGTATCTCAATGTCGATTGTATGAACCAGTTAAATGAACATCCACTCTTGAGTGGGGAAACATAAACTTGGATGGTTGCCTCCTATTTTCTTGAATATCATCGGGGGGTAATTTCTCTTGGTCGTTTAGGCTTTTTCAAAATATGGTAACTTTGTCACGCTCCCTTCTCTGTTGTTTTGCTTCAAAAGAAAAAGGAAAAATTCAATATGTCTTGCCTGTAAGTTTCAAATGACAAATGAGATGAAAAGAAAAACTGATATCACACTATTAATGTTTCTGAAATGGATTAATCTGTTTTTCATCAGATGAGCACTGCCGTGTTCCTAGGTCTGACCGAACCCCTATCATCATTTGACCGTTCTTTTGCCTCAAAGGGGATCTTAATGCAAGTCACCGGCTCGCCTTTCTGGACTTACTCCAAAGATGATCTCAAGGTAACTACGTCATCCATATACTGTTGTCCATTGCATGTACTAAATTTACATGCATAGTATATTCTTGTTTCCTCTAAAATGAGCGAGCTTTTATATAAAATTTCTTTACTTACCAATTTTTTGGCATTTTATTCTAAAAAATTAAATTTTATTGCCACATCTGATATTACTGGGCCCATTTTCTATTTCATACAATTCCAATCATCATTACACGCCATATATATTACATATATATATATATATATTACTATCATTCTAATTTCTTATAATTGACTACAATTATTATTATCTTCACTGCCTAAAGATAGTAACACCATAGGCGCGTGGAATGATTTAATGTAAAACCAAAGGCAAAGTTTACAAAAATGGGACTAAAGTTTACATCCATAGTCGTCACTTATCATCTCAATCATCGAGAGATTCCGATCTCACTTGGTAGAGCAATCGCCTCATAACCAGAAAGAATCTTATCGACCCCCCCCCCCCCCCCCCCCCCAAACTATATTAGAAGTGATCTGGAAAAAACGGTCGGATATAAATTCGAATCTCATATTATTACATATTTCTCAACAATATGCAGTTTCAATTTTGTAATTATCTTATTTTGGGCCCAAGTTATACACATTTGAAGGGAGGGGTGAAAAAAGTTTAATGGAGAAAATCGCTTTTAAAGAAAAAGACACACTACATCGATGGAGCTCGGGAAAAAATTTAATCTAAATATATATAAACTTTAAATTGTAAAATCATTTCGTGAAAGTGTAGTTGGGTGTAAACTGAATAGGTAGGGGTGAAAAAAACTACAATTATGCAGATTACAATTTTGCACTTTTATTCTCTGTGGGTTTTATCATATCACCTCACATATTGACACACACTGTTAAGACACCTTTTTATTTTTTGCGACCAATCATCAATGTCGGGATGGTCCTGACATTAAAAATGAATTTAATTTAAATCTTAATCAAGCTTGATTAATTCTGTCAATACCATCTTAAACTGCTAAAAACTTATAATTCCTATTTCTGATTATATTGATTACGTCAAACGCAATTCTCTTCGTGTGATTTATTTATATTATATTATTGACTACATTGACGCGGTTGATCACATTTTGGTCAGAAGACTCTTACCAATAACTATAGAAGCAAAAATTATGTTTTATTGTTAAAATATATGTTGTGACTATAACGGGTATTTATACAGGTCAATTTTCCCCATACCAGGTCTCCGACAAGAGAATAGAAGGAGTGAGGGTCAAAATCTACGAGCCAACATCTACAATTAAGGACAAGAAGAGGCCTGTGGTGGTATACATGCATGGTGGAGGGTGGATAATGTTATCTGTAGGTGAGTCGATCTTACAATCTTAAAAGAAGTCTATTTTATAAAAATATCATTGTGGAAAGTCTTTCTAACTTAATTTGGCTGTCCTATCATGGTTTTGTGAGAACTTGGACTTATTGCCGATCGCCTCCTAATCTTCGGTCTTGGACGCTTTGGCAGACAACCAAAAGAAAGCAAATCATGATTTACATTCAATAGTTCAACAAATGGGATCAATAAAATTTGTTTGCTTGAGTACTAATTAGGACAACTCTGCCGTACTCTGGAAAAGCCAAATTTGAAAATTTGGCCAGAAAACTCGTCCTTCAAATATCGATCGATGTAAATGACCCTCATCTTTGCAAAAACTCTCAAACCTGGGACTTCACGAAGTCCAGGTTTGAGAGTTTTGCCAAAATTATGCTCATTTAAATCGATCGATACTCGGAGGACGAGTTTTCTGGCCCGATTTTTAATATGGTTTTTTTTCCAGAGTACGGTAGAACTCTCTGTCTCTAGGCGCTGCGCAAACCTAACAATGTCGTCAAAATAAAAAGTCCTATGTCAGGCTATAATAATAATATGTTAATGAAGACTAGGGTCGAACGAGGCACATACAGGTCATACCACAAGAACCCAAAGCCTCACTCCAATCTAATGAAAGAACTCAAACTTCATTGCACGAATTAGTTTTTAGTTATTAATGGAGAAAATGTTGTTCTCGCTTTTATTTTTCTTTGACAGGGAAACCTTTAAAATAACAATTTGGGTTATCAGAACTTTTTTTGTTCATATATATGACTCACCGCGTCCAACGGCATTATATCTGAATGATTCAAAGCTGATGATTATGGAATTGGTTGTCAAAAATATGAAACCTGGGTTACGTTTAATTGTTTTATGAGGACAATGTATCTTAAAGTGACAATAAATAAAATTTAATTTTTCTGGTTATTTCAAATTAAAATTTAATTTCGGCACCCGTTCGCCCCGACATAATACCGTTTTCAGATGGTGGGTTACTTTAGTGACCTATAATCTCAAGTCCATATTTTGTTGGGATGATTTAGATATTGACAACTGACTTTATAACCAAAAGATATTAGACTAGGTTCAATTAATTTGTGTAACAATTAGGTCTAGTGGTATAGCATACTAGCCGTCGGACCGGAAGGTCTAGGGTTCGAGTCCCGCTCTGTGCGGCGCATAGTTGAGTCCTTGGAAAAAGACTCTTTACTCACATTCTCTAAGAGTACTTATGTGTAAAATGAGTACCTGGCCGTTAACAGCGTTGTCTCTGTCCGAAAAAATGTAATATCGCCTATCAGGAATCAAGTTTCTACTTACAGTTTAAAGGTTGCTGCTGGCTAGTGACCCTTTGTAAAGCGCTTTGAGCACATTTAGCAAATATTACTTTATAAAAATACTCGAATTAAAAAAATAGTTCTACAAAAAAGAACTATAATTTCTCAAAGGGCGAAACAGTAAAACGTCATTTTTCTGATCATTGTCAAAATGATCATGTCTGACATTCGATATACCCTGACATTATACCGTTTTGAGACGATGGGCCACATATTGAGTATTATAATTTTGGGCAATTTTATGACAGGCCACGGTCATTGATCATCTAATCTTAATCGTGAATTCCTTCCTTTCAACAGACGCCTATGAGCCCTTGACAAGCAAGCTTGCCTTGGATGCTGGAGTGGTTGTCATTTCTATTGAGTAAGTTGTAGATTAGTGTTCAAAGATAATGTATGATTCCCGACCTCCCGTAATGGGCAGGGGAGGTACTTAATGTGACTTATATCCCCTTATAACTGAATTTGCTTTCTGTCTTTGTCTTGGAATGAGATTACTTGGTTTTGTCCTGACCCTGGCCGGAGTCCTTGGCTGGGAGGGAACAGTCAAATGTTTAGTTATTGTTTTGGGAGATGACATTTTTTCTCTTCTAAATCATCTCTCTGTTATGTACTGTTATTTTTTTTAAACATGATTTTTAAACATTTGAGTGTAATCCTCTTAGTGGGATCTTATGCTGGTGTCAGGGTGAGACATTTAGGTAATCTCAAACTAAGTACACTGATAGTGTGCTCTTGGAATCCACAGCTGTTCCCTATTTGAACCAATCCCCTTTTTCTTACTTTTCCTCAAGTGCGTTTAATCGTACATCTAGGATTTTTTTACTATCCAATTTTCATCCTTTTTACGGCCGCTGATATAACCTAAATGTGTTGCAAGCGCCGTAAAACCCTTAAAAACAAACAAAACAAAGATAATGTGTAATTCCCCGCCTCAAATTGGAAATTTATTGGGATTATTTATGTAGATACTGGACATTGCATTCATAGTCGAGAATATCAGATTAGGTTGAAATTACAACAAAAACTAGAGGTGCCTAAATGAGCCAATAAGATGTGGATAAAGATAAAGTGAGTAAATGAGACTCGTATATAAGGGAACAACACAAAACAAACGACACTTCGACTTTGGCCTTCTTCAAGTAAACACGAATTATGATATATTTATTAGATTGCCGTCTGGTATTCTTAAATAACCCCCCCCCCCCCCCCCCCCTCCCCTTATCTTATGCTGGATTTATACAGTTTTCATCTCTCCCTCTCCCTCCCTCTCAGTCAACTCTCTCTTCCTCTCTCTCTCTCTCTCTCTCTCTCTCTCTCTCTCTCTCTCTCTCTCTCTCTCTCTCTCTCCAGGGACGGCTGGTAATAATGGGCAGGGTGGGCAAATACCAGCCTGTTTTTTCAAGTCATATGCTGTATTACCAGGTCCGAAATAATCTAATTTAAATTAGATAATTTCAAAAGTTAGTACTTAAACTTGATACTTCATATTGAAATCAATTTGTGTGTATTTTTGATAGATTTAGAATCACCATGCACCCCGTAATACATAAACCAGGATACGCCCCTATTCTTTTTAGCAACCCCCCCCCCCCCCCCCCCCCCTCAAACCACTCCACTCCGCCCACATCGTCATCTCATCGTCTTGTCGCCTGACAGTGAACTCCGATTTTGCTGTCTGGCCCCTCAAGTACTAGGTCGGGCTAATTCAAATGAGCCCACCTTATAAACCAGTGAACACTAAATAGAGATTTTGGCAAACGTACTTTTTCTTATTTATTGCCTTACTTGTGCTGGTACCATTGATGTAATGACATTGGGAAGGTTTCAGTATTGAATTTAATTTATTAATTTACTAATATATCAATTTAGTATTAACTTGTGTTGTTTTTATATATTTGTTTATCCATTTAAATTCTTTCTTTTTTTTTCTCGTTTTCCCTAGTGCTTCTCAAAACTCATTTATTTAAATTGTTTTCTTATTTATTTTTTATTTTTTTTTTTTGTTTTGGTTTTCTTTAACAAATTAATTTGTTAGTTCTTTTTTTTTTTCCAAATTCTTAAAGTAATTACCGCTGTATTTTTATTGCCAGACTAAATATTTTTGCAAAACAATGTAATTTTCTATTGTATTTCCTCTAATAAAACAAAACACTTTTATTCAAAAGTCAAGACTAAATAAATATATAAAATACAACCACCATTTTGGTTTTCTCAACACTTGAATTAGTATACGAGAAATACTCTTCTGAGAAAAGAGAGTTGAATTCTAAATAAATACGTTTAAAGGAAGGGTGGGCAGATTCCGTACTTGCCCGTCCTGAAGCTAATACATACATAAAGCCCCCCATAGACGCCGACATCCGCTGATAGCGGTACGGATGACCTATCGCCGTGACCCGATCCCTGCGTTTATCGCAGATGATTTTTGCCCACATAAGGGGAGATATTTTTTTGAGGCGATCGGCGATCGGGGGCGTGGCAGTATAAAAAAGTGGACAATTTTTTTCGGATTTTCGCTGTTTTCACGTCGGATTCGTGATCAGCGTCAAATTTACAATAGGTTTGATACTAAGAACTGTGTGTTTACTCCAAAAATTGGTGAAATTAGAAATAAATTTTAATTAATAGTGAGGCTATGTGGCCGACAGAACCGATCTCAGTTACTGTCTGTTATTCTATCTTTCGTCTTGCGCACAATAGTGATTACTTCTCACTAAATTATATCAATTCGACTGTTGAAGGAACGAAATTGACATCATTTCACTCTTTGTTATTGTATTAAGGCAGTCATTTTGGTAATTAGTTCTCACTAAATTATATCAATTAGACTTTTAACGTTCAAGGTTACTCGTAGTTTTGTATGACGGTACGTTATTTCCGACTGGTGATGTTGTGAGCATTTTACCTAAACTCATAGCATCAATAACCGTCCAAGATATTCGCATCATATGTAGCAATAGCTATAATAATTAACATGTCGAGAGAGAGAGAGAGAGAGAGAGAGAGAGAGAGAGAGAGAGAGGGAGAGAGAGAGAAAGAGAAAGAGAGAAAAATTTACTTGCGCTATATATACCGCTATATTCAATAAAGGTTCTCAAATCACTTTATAAGGGTCTTTGGCCAAAATAAAAACATGTTAGACGAGACATGACTATTAAGCGAGATTGCAATTGTTTCCCGACAGAGACGACGCTGTAAACAGCGAGGTACTCATTTTAACAGTGAACAAGGTGAGAGAATGCGAGTAAAGAGCCTTTTCCAAGGACTCAATTATGCGCCACTCAGAGCGGGACTCGAATCCAGTACCGTCCGATCCAAAGGCGAGTGTCATTTCACAAGATCACATGCATAGCCGCACAAAAAAGTGATGAGAGAATAGATTCATATGTATTGAAGGAGGAGAGAGCGGATGGAGTGAGTAAAGTTCTTGGATATTTATAGAAGGAGCCAAATTGACGTCACTCATCTCATTGTTATTGTTTTTAGACACCCATTTTTATGATTAGTTCTCATTAAAATATATCAGACTATAACGTTCAAGGTTGAATTTTTAATTCAGAAAAGTGAGTGGAGCAGGCACTTATGTTGGTAACAACAAGATATGAAGTGAGTAGAAAAGTGCCAGAAGACAATAGAGAATAAAAAAATTTTTTCGCGGCGGTGGTGGGGTTTGAACCTGCGACCTTATTGGTACGACAACTCCGCCTGGCAGGTGAGAGCGTGGCTCTACCGTGTGAGCTATCCACGAACACAAAAATATTCGTTTCAAACCCAAAGTCATTTCTAGATCCCTCTCTCACCCACTTCTTGAGATCGCCGATTCGTTCGCCACCATCGCGAAGTAATTTTGACCAGCAGTTAAGCTTAATAGCCAATATTCTCATCACAAACATATAACATAGAAACGATTGAGACATTGAGTATGCTCCGGTGTATGGGGTGAATTTTTAATTCAGAAAAGTGAGTGGAGCAGGCACTTATGTTGGTAACAACAAGATATGAAGTGAGTAGAAAAGTGCCAGAAGACAATAGAGAATAAAAAAAATTTTTCGCGGCGGTGGTGGGGTTTGAACCTGCGACCTTATTGGTACGACAACTCCGCCTGGCAGGTGAGAGCGTGGCTCTACCGTGTGAGCTATCCACGAACACAAAAATATTCGTTTCAAACCCAAAGTCATTTCTAGATCCCTCTCTCACCCACTTCTTGAGATCGCCGATTCGTTCGCCACCATCGCGAAGTAATTTTGACCAGCAGTTAAGCTTAATAGCCAATATTCTCATCACAAACATATAACATAGAAACGATTGAGACATTGAGTATGCTCCGGTGTATGGGTGAATTTTTAATTCAGAAAAGTGAGTGGAGCAGGCACTTATGTTGGTAACAACAAGATATGAAGTGAGTAGAAAAGTGCCAGAAGACAATAGAGAATAAAAAATTTTTTTCGCGGCGGTGGTGGGTTTGAACCTGCGACCTTATTGGTACGACAACTCCGCCTGGCAGGTGAGAGCGTGGCTCTACCGTGTGAGCTATCCACGAACACAAAAATATTCGTTTCAAACCCAAAGTCATTTCTAGATCCCTCTCTCACCCACTTCTTGAGATCGCCGATTCGTTCGCCACCATCGCGAAGTAATTTTGACCAGCAGTTAAGCTTAATAGCCAATATTCTCATCACAAACATATAACATAGAAACGATTGAGACATTGAGTATGCTCCGGTGTATGGGGTGAATTTTTAATTCAGAAAAGTGAGTGGAGCAGGCACTTATGTTGTCTCTATTGTCTTCTGGCACTTTTCTACTCACTTCATATCTTGTTGTTACCAACATAAGTGCCTGCTCCACTCTAATATTAATTCTTTTAAGGAGTTTCATGGCTATTTCAATATTGTTACGTCGAATTGATAGCATTCTCTATTTGTGTGCTGCCTCTTAAACAGAAAAGAAAAATTGCCTTTGGTTTGTTATATTATCTTAACCATAGATTCTTGTTTATAATATTTGCCAACATTTATTATATAATAGTGTTAGCTTTTATGATTTCGTGTTTTTTAAAAATCAGAAACCAAGATTTTTGTTTGGAAATAGGTATCTTTGCCGAAATAAAATTAAGCCCAATGACCGGATAATCACAAATTGGGGGGGGGGGTGCTTTACGAAAGTGCTCAACATTCTTTGTCCTTCTTGAACGAGTGTTTGGCCAAGGTCAGTCACGGATTTCGTCGTACTGATAAAATGTGTCCCACGTAAAATAAAACGTTGATTCAATGACGACTGATAATAGAATTGATAAAGCGTTATCAATCGTGATTCTTTCAAAATATAGACATTTGTCTCGTGTACGTGTTAGAATGTTTTTAAATGATTTCTTTATATTGTCTCCAAGCTACCGTCTAAGTCCTCAAGTTCCTTACCCTGGTCCGAGATCTGATTGCGTTGCTGTTGTCAAGTATATCCTCTCCCACGGGGTGGATATGGGGCTGGACATAACTAGAATCGCTCTAGCTGGAGACAGTGCAGGTGAGATGATCATTGATTCATTTCAACCATATTGTACCCTGTTGTCACTTCAAACTGGTATTGTTCTACCCCTCCCCATAAATAATAACGGGTAATGATATCAAGTTTACATCATCAATTTATGACGTCAGATTATCAAGCGATACATTTCACTAAAATTAGATTCTTAAAAAAAGAAGTTTCATTTAAGTATTTTTGAAAATGTCTGTGAGTTACAAGTATCATGTTTTATCTTAGACACACACACACACACACACACACACACACACACACACACACATATATATATATATATATATTATATATATACATACATACATACATACATACATACATACATACATACATACATACACACACACACACACCTACCTACCTACCTACCTACCTACCTACCTACCTACCCTACCTACCTACCTAACTACCTACCTACCTAACTACCTACCTACCTACCTACCTACCTACCTACCTACCTACCTACCTACCTACCTACCTACCTACCTACCTACCTACCTAACTACCTACCTACCTACCTACCTACCTACCTACCTACCTACCTACCTACCTACCTACCTACCTACCTACCTACCTACCTACCTACCTACCTACCTACCTACCTACCTACCTACCTACCTACCTACCTACCTACCTACACCCGCGTTTTTACCTATTACGTTTTCTTTTCTTACACTCGTTTCCACATGTACCATAATGCAAATGTAATACAACATATATCCTTTTCTTATCTACGTTTACTTGAAGAAGTCAAAGGCCATAACGTCGTTAACTTTGTGTTGTATCTTTTATATAAAAGCATTTTACTCCCTTTATTTTACTATACTTTTTATCCTAGATGCTAGGTGTTATTGTTGGCTTTGGGCCTCTTTTAAAGAGCTTTGAGCATGTTTAGTGGGGGGGGGGTGGTGTTCACATTTATTGAATCACCCTGTAAACTCAATCTCGCCTTGAAAGGGTTCAAAGCTTTATCAAATCATTGTAACAATCATTATCTTCCTTACAGGTGGTAACTTGGCTGCCTCGTTAGCACTCGAGTTCAAGGACAAAATTGCCATACAGATTATACTTGTACCAGCTCTTCAAGCCATTGATAGTCTTACCCCATCGGCTGTCGAAAATGCTCATTACATGTACGTATGAATGTATAACTTTAAATCGTTTTTTTATAATATTTAGTGAGCTACCTCCCCGAAAAAGTATTAGAGTGGACTGAAAAAGTATGAAATTCGAGGCAAGCTGGGGGGTTTTTTGTGTGTGTTGTTTTTTTTTTTTTTTGAGGATATGATTTTTTCTTGTATTTTCTATCTTTTTTGTTTGACACTATTTCATACACATATTTTCAGACTTTTTTCTTGTATCAGTGCCTGATCGCTTTTTTGTCACTTTGATTTTTTTTTAAATTGGAGTGAAGCTACACTTATATCTTCGTCCTCTGTCCTTCGTGTTCAGTGTTTGTTTTGATGCGGAAAAGGGTTCAAAGCGAAACGTATAGTCTTGTAAAATAAAAAAGAGGATACACAATTGCCATTAATAAAGTCATGCCACAAAAATGAGGATAAACTCAGTTTTTAAAAATTCTGATGGCTCTAAAAAACTGCCCAAGGTCAGAGCTTTCTCTCAATTGAACAAAGTTGCAGAATATCTTATGACACAATATCGGACCCTGCAAATCTGTTGCATCTCATTCAACAGTAATGGCAGATAAAAAAAATGAATACAATAAACTGGAAATTAAGGCAGCTCTCTGATACATTGAACAATTAGTCTAGAAACGGTAGTTGAAATTCGAATGTCACTCATTTCCACAAAATTATGTCAAAATCCAGTGCGTGGAAATTTGACATGGAGAGGGCAAACAGGTGTTGTAAAGACGAGTGAGAAGATAGCGCACTGTATAGTTTGTTATAAATAATATACTCGTGGAAATGGATGAAAGTACGTGTCCGTAAAAGTCACATGAAGTGTTGTATTTAAAAAAAATGGTTTAGTCCAGTTTCCAGTCCTCATGGACCCTAAAGAAAAATGTTATATTGGGGGTGAATAAAGGATTTTTTTCTTTTAAACTGAATGTTACTCACTTTTTTCCTGGGTCAGCTTTTTGCATCATGCAGTACAATTATTCTCTTCTATCCTATTTAATTCATGTTCTTTTCAGGTCTTCTAGTATCAACGACCGCCTCATGTATACTGCCTACCTCCTCTACGGAGGTATCCCTCCCACACCCAAGCTTATACAATCCCTTATCAACAATACACACGTCCCTCGAAGCGTTCGAGAAAATCTATACAAGCACAAACTAAACATGGCCGGTCTTATCCCATCGGATGTCATTCGCACGCCGAAGCTGAGGTTTCGCCAAGAAACGTCATATAGAGAAAATGAAGATACTAAAACTGTATGGGAATCAGTCAAACACGTTTTCAGCGACCCCTATTTTTCACCATTGCTGGCCGATGACGAAGTATTGCATATGACGTCACGATGTTACGTCATGACAGCCGGATATGACATCATACGTGACGATGGGGTCATGTACTACAATAGGTTAAAGAAGATGGGTGTGGTCGGCGTGTGGAAAAATTACCCAGAATCCTTCCATCATTCTTTGATGTTTCATTCTGGTCCTTTAAAATTACAGGTCGGAGAGAGAATTGTTAAAGATCTCGTTAATTATATAAAGAAATATCTTTGACTACAGACATTTTTTTTTATTTCTGTGGCCTATCGTCTCAAAACGGTATTATATCAGAATCAAACAAATCCGTAAAAAGAATGTTCAGCTAAAATGATCAAAATTATGAAATCTGTTTATTTCGTATTTTGAGAAACAGTATTTACTTCTATCAATCGAACATATAAATCTTTAATATATTGCCACTATATACAAATGTTTTACTATAAAATCGCGTTTCAGCATCTTAACTACTCATACAATACAGTTTTGAGACATCGAGTCACACTTTTGACCAATTGACTCAAAACGGCATTTTGTTGGGATAGATCTGAACCTAAACATTTAATCTAGAGCTTAGATTCTATTATTCTAGGTTTAATGTAAAAGAAATTTATGATATCCTTGAGGAGAGCGAGTTTGTTTCTTTGACTTCAAAATATTATTAATATTTCTTAACTCTATGACTCGAAACTTTGATTTGTTCGACTTGTTCATTCTGAAATAATGCCATATTGACACGATGGGTCACATTTTTTATAATTTCGTAGTCTCTCTCTCTCTCACACACACACACACACACACTCTCTCTCTCTCTCTCTCTCTCTCTCTCTCTCTCTCTCTCTATCTATCTATCTATCTATCTATCTATCTCTTCCTATCTCTTTTTCTTCTTCTCTTTTTTCCTCTTACTTAGAGAAAGAAAGTAAGAGAGAGAGAGAGAGAGAGAGAGAGAGAGTGTGAGAGAGAAAGAAAGATAGAGATAGAGAGGCTAGGGAGTGGTATCAAGAAGTTGAAAAATGTTGATGCAAGACCAAATAGAGAGGAATACTGTGAGAAATAATATAGATAGATAGATGGATAGATATATAGAAAGATAGATAGATAGATAGATAGATAGATAGATAGATGGATGGATAACAGATAAATAGATAGATAGATAGATAGGTAGATGGATATATATATTATATATATATATATATATATATATATATGTATGTATATATAGACAGGCAAATAGATAGATAGATAGATAGATAGATAGATAGATAGATAGATAGATAGATGAGATAGTAGTAGTAGGTAGACAGACAGATAGATAGATAGATAGATAGATAGATAGATAGATAGATAGATAGATAGATAGATAGATAGAGAGAGAGAGAGAGAGAGAGAGAGAGAGAGAGAAGGAGAGAAAAAGAGAGATGCAGTGCACAAGCATTGTCTGTATCTGCATCAGGTGAACTCTTTGAACAAATGAAAAGCTATATTGTAATTTTATGAGTTTAGCGATTTACGACATCTGTACTTTATTGTATTATATTCCATAATTTAGTGTCATAAAGTATTAAAATATATAAAGATACATAAAGATAAAAATATAATGGATGATTGTTATAACTGATATCTGGTTTGAATGGAATAAATTATTAATGGATGATCAAACCTTTTATACGACATTTATTGATGAAATATAATTTACAACCTACAATTCAATGAAATAATGTTCTTTGTTATCTTTAGCTTTACTATTTTTTTTCCACTCACCATATCTAAACAAAATTTTGCCGCACTCTGAAAAAAAAAAACATATTTTAAAAATTTTGGCCAGAAAACTCTTCCTCCAAATGTCGATCAATTAAAATGGCCCTCATGTTGTCAAAAACTCTCAAACCTGTTACTTCCGAGTCCAGGTTTTGAAAATTTTGAAAACAGGGTTTATTTTTCAGAGTACGAAAGAATGATTTGATGACAGGATGATTCTAGTGGATGGTTCTGAAATAATGGAAGCTTCAATTTAATTTACGAAGACAGATGGTGTGAATTCGATTGAAGCTGCCATTCAATTGTATTAATGTTATTTGTATTCCTCGAGCTTCAAACAGAAACATTTGCATTCGTATGAAATCAGGGTCAGTTGAATGTCAATGTCCGTCAATTGATTATGTTTTCAACGAGCGAGATCAATGATTATAAGCCCACCGCTTTTACTTCTATCTAGTACTACTTTCACCATTTTAAACACAATTATCAAACGGCATAATGAATCTTAATAGATTGTGCTGAAATTAATGTGAAATTGGTCGTTAAGTTATCTATGTCTGTCAATGAAGTTATTAACAAATTAGTCAAATGGGATCCACTGTTTCTGTTCAGTACTATCCATGTTCGCCATTTTTTTGACACAAATAATAAATTTAGAATGAACTTTAATAGATTGTGTTGAAATTAATATGAAATTGCAGTTAGGTTGTCTTTGTCTGTCAATGAATTATATTAACGCATAGTCGAGTCCTGGGACTCTTTACTCACATTCTCTCACCGTACTCAGGTGTAAAATGAGGCCCTGGCCGTTAACAGCGTTGTCTCTGTCCGAAACAAAAAATTTAATGTCGCCTAAAAGGCGTCATGTACCGTCCCATGTGTTAAATGTTGCTGTTGGCCAGGGACCCCCTGCAAAGCGCTTTGAACACGTTCAGTTGATATTGCACTATATAAAAGCTCATGTTTTAACCCGTCGATTCTAATCAGATTCGCCATTTTCAAACACAATTATACTTAGTGACGGAATGACCTTCAATAGATGGTACTGAAATTAATATGAAGTCACCAGTTAGGGAGTCAATGTTTGTCAATTGATTCTCACAACGAAAGTCAAATAATATGACCAACCGTGTCGATTCGGCAGTATGCACGAATGGGCCATTTTGGGAAAATTGAACTTGTTTTGAAAGTAACCAGAACACATAAAATTTTTCGAATTTTCGCAGTTTAAGAATTCCCAACCATCTCCTCAACAAAGCAATAAATTTGGCGAAAATTACATCATGATACCGGATTTCAATCAAATTCCCAGTGTCAGGGTCATACCGGTTTGAGACGGTTGGTCACAGATTGATGATGTCACAGCACTTTACAGGTCGTCAATCATCCCAAGCGTCGTTAAGCATCCATCCATTCTTCCATTTAGTTGTTAAGTTCACACACGCCTTGAAACCAACTACATGTATTTTCAATTTTCAAACTCCATTTTTACTCTCATTTTTTTCACCCTTACATCACAGATAACTACCTAACTAGACTTGTAGATCTTAACAGTATCACTAATTTGTCTTCATTCAACCTTAATTAAGATGTTGGTAATAAAATAGCTTTGATGAGGGCCGACGACGACGTAGGACACAATGATGATGATTTACGTTTATCATTATTCTTCTTCTTCTTCTTCTTCTTCTTCTTCTTCTTCTTCTTCTTCTTCTTATTATTATTATTATTATTATTATTATTATTATTATTATTATTATTATTATTATTATTATTATTATTTATTATTATCATTATCATTATTATTATTATTATTATTATTATTATTATTATTATTATTATTATTATTATTATATTATTATTATCATCATTATTGTTATTATAAATAGTATTGTTATCACTTTGATCATGATGATGATGATGATTATTATTATTATTATTATTATTATTATTATTATTATTATTATTGTTATCATCATCATTATTATCATTATTATTATCATTATTATTCTCATTATTTTTCTTCTTCTTCTTCTTTTTGTTGTTGTTGGTGTTGGTGTTGGTGTTGGTGGTATTTTTGTTTTTTTGAGGCCCAAAACAGTGTGTCTCAGGGATACTTCCAAGAATAGTGTTCCTTCATTTTCCGTTTGTACATTCCCGCCAAAAAATCCGTTTGGAATCTGGAATAAACGTTAGAAAATGTGACTGGTTTATTATGTGGTTTATCAGCATTGGCAAAATCAAATAAAGGTAGGACATCATATCAACGATTTTAGACTTATCTTCACAAAACTGTTTTATATCGATGTGAAACGCAACTCTTTAGATTGAATTCATTAAACATTTGAGTGAGAAAAAAAATGCCTTCATCAAGGATAGGGACTTTGTCTCTTTGACCTCTGAACTCTAAATTTTCATAATTCATATCTTTTAAAAAAAATAATTTGAAGCTTTGTTTTAATGGCCTTGTTCGTTCCAGACATAATAGTAACAATTACAAACAAATTTCTATAGCGCCTTTCGTCGGAACCTCAAAGCGCTTTAAAATGTTTTTTAAAAGGGCATTGTTTACCTAGGAAACAATATTGTTGCAAGTCCAAATCAACCAATATCAAAACATTAATAACATAAAACGGGCATCAAAAACATCATCAATACAGAAGTCACATACAATACATTTAAAGTTCAATTAAGTAAATATTTTCTGAAAAAAAAATGCTTTCAGGGTTGTTGGGTTTTTTTTAAAATGTCTATTGAGCTCAAAACTCTCACAGATTGAGGGAGATCATTCCTAATCGTGGGTCCGAATTTCATGATACCGGATTGACTCGATGGTGCACATTTCTTCTTTTACTCTTTACAAGTTGACTTGATTTTACTTTTAGCCTGATATCATGTCTTACAGTTTTTCACCAAGAGAGCCTTTTCGTTGTTATCATAATTTTTAAGTTTTTATAAAAGTTTTGGGGTCAGCGTGGCTCAGCGGTACGGTCTTTGATTCGTACTCGAAAGGTATCGTGTTCGATCTCCCGCCGCTGCGCTGTGTGGCCTTGAGCAAGTCACCTCGCCTTAGCTCAATTTGCGTACGCAGTCATCCCCTGTAATAGACCCGAGAGACAAACTTCCCCTATGGGATGAATAAAGGGAATATATTTATTATTTAAAGTGGATTTTGTTACGGAAAGAGTTAATGTCACACTGAAAAAAAAAAACACCAATAAAAGCTATAAGATAACAATGCATAATGATTTAGCGTTGTAAAAATCGACATGTATTGTTTTTCACGCACAATTTGCGTTTATTAGGATATATAGAGTATAGTATTTTGTTACATTAACAGGAATTGTCTTGGTGGCCGCTACTTACTTATTCCACAAAGATTTTCTCTCCAGCTCTCTCTTCACCATGTTCTCGTTGGGGAAACGGGGTCCGTTGGCTCTGAGGTCCATTCTCAAGTAATCAGAGGCATTATTTATGAAGAATTTTTTGTCCATCAATATTACAGTGGATCCCTCGCTCACCTGTGGATGGATATTCCTTTATTAACCTTACTGGTTTGTTTAAAATGTGAACTTTCATAAAGGGACATTTCTACCAAATGTTGCTCAACGCGCTTTACACGATGTCTCACGTTAACAGGAACACTTAAAATATATTGGATAAAATTGACGCCTATAACTATAAGTAATAAACAAAAATGAATATAACAGCTTCAAACAACAAAATACCAAACACGGAACGTTTCCACAGCTTCTAGCAGCCTAGTATCACTATAACTATAACGCAATGTTTCTTCTTTTTATTTCTTTTTTTGGACAGTAACAACACTGTTACCGGCTAGACACTCATTTTGCACTGGTTTGTTTACTTGTTTTTTTTTTCATCTTTTATTTTATTTTTCATTTGTTTTCTTTTTATAACGTTCACCTCAATTTTCATTTTCTGCTCTGGAAGAAATATTTTACGTTTTAATTTTATTGCCGGATACACCTTCTATTTTGCCTCAATCAGGAAAAAAACACATTTTTAAAAAATTGGCCAGAAAACTCGTCCTTCAAATATCGATCGATTTAAATGACTCTCATCTTGGCAAAAACTCTCAAACCCGGGACTTATAATAGCCTCACATTGGATAGGACCGCCATTGCCACGTCTTTTATGATTGTTATCATCAAAACTGCAAAATAATATAACGTTATAATGATTAGCAGCAGTGCGCTTGGTAACAGATTATCGTGATCATATCCCACCATTCACATTTTGAATGAACTTAAAACAGTTAAAATGGTAAGGATTTTGTTACCAAATATACAAAGGCGTCAATGAAATAATCTGACATCTCTCCGGCAACTACAACAATAAAAGCAGCAAATCACATAATATTACAGAGCCCGGGATTATCTCCGGCTCCATGGGCTTTATTGCTCCAGAGGACTACTACATGGGAGTATCAAGAGTAAAATGTACACCATTTGTATAACGTAAAAGAAATAAACGTGACCCACCGCCTCAAAACGGTGTTATGTTGGAGTGATTTAGATGTTACAAAATTGAATTAATGAACAGAAATATGAGACGTGTCGAGTATATATCTAATAAAAACAAAAATAAATGCAGTTTCTTGAAACGACAAAAACTTAAATTTCAAATTTCTTGGCATTTTGACTTTTAAACTTTCTTTTTTTTTAACCTTTATTTATTTCTCTTTTTTTCCATTTTCTTATATTTTTCCATATTTCTCACATTGACGTGATACCGTTCTAAGATGATGGGTCACAAATGCCAAAAGGGCACAGTTCGATTACCACTGCTATCCTCGGGGGTCTCTGCTCAACTCCATCCCCAAGGTCGATTGTTTCTATCCCCTGAAATATTAAAGAGAAAATGCCTTGCATTCATCAACGGGGAAATTGGTCTTAAGATTCTCTTCCAAGGAAAGATTGGAATATGCTTCAAAGGCAAACATATTTAGAGTGATTAAAGAGATAAATATAGACAGTTTTAAATGGGTGCTGTAGTAGAGTTACTATTTTAATCATATTGATGCTGTGTGCTTAAATAAATTACTCACCATGCCTACACAACCTGATCGAAACGCCTTTGAGATCACTAACCATAATATTAAACAAACAATAAAAAACAAAACAAATTAAAAAAACTCGAGCATTTATATAGCACAATTTCCACTAAGTGGCAGCCAATCTAAGATCTGAGATATGCTGACGACACTGCACTCCTGTCAACAACACCTTCTGGATTAGACAGGCTAGTGCAATCTGTAAAACAACATAGTTAGGACAAAGGCTTGCTCCTAAATGCTAAAAAGGCCAAAGTAATGGACAATGATAAAAGTTCAAAAGCTCATATTTTGGTTAATGGTGAAAAACTGGAGAATTTTAAATATGATATATGTCTTGGGGAAAGAATAGAGACAGATAGAAAATCGACCCCTGATATCCAAAGGGGGATAGCACTTGCCCAAACAAAATTGACAAAATGATGACATTATGGGAAAGTGAAAGCATCCAACTGAAAGTGAAAATATTAAGAGCATGCATATTTGTCAACAGCATTATAGGGATGTGAATCATGGACAATTACAAAAAAACGACGAGAATATAATCAATGAAATACTACCCTGGACAGAAACGTAAACTAACCCAAATGTGAAAGAATCCCTGGACATTAGGAAGCCATATCTCATCAGGATGACAGAAACTAAAACTTGCTCTTTTGGACATATCAAGAGACATGACACCCTTGAAAAAAAAATTTTAGAGGGTATTTTTGAAAGTAAAAAAGAGAGATGGAGAACGAGAAGATGATGGTCACAAGACATCAGCGAATGGATGAATAAGCCAGTGGCTAAGTGGAAGGATGGCACAGGACAGAGGCTTGTTTCGGTTGGTAGTTGCGGCGGCCATGTCCCGGAGAGATAAGCCATGATGATGATGATGATGATGATGATCCACTACTTTGCTCATAGCACCTAGAAAAGGGTCCATAGCCAACAGCAAAACTTAATATGAAAGACGAGACATAACGCCTGTTAGGTGGTATTACATTTTTTTTCTGACAGTGATAACGATGTTAACAGCCAGGTATTCATTGTACACCTGAGTTACAGTGGGAGAATGTGAGTAAAGAGGCTTTTCCAAAGACTCAACTATGCGCCGCTCAGAGCGGGAGTCGAAGGCGAGTGTCATACCACAATACCGCATAGCCACATTTGTACTACTTCTTCTTCCTTTTAAGTCTGCAGCTTTAATTTTGAAGATTCCACAGATCACATTATTTTTCTTTCATTGGAGATGTGAGACTATTTCAGTGTCTGAATGTCGATAGTATGAACGAATACAAGTGGACATCTACTCTTGAGTGGGGAACCATAAACTTGGATGGCTTCCTCTTATTTCATATGGTCGTTTATATAGGCCTTTGCAAAATAATGTCACATTGTCACGTTTTCTTCTTTGCTGTAGCGTTTCAAGATCTAAATCAGTTTCTTGTTTTTATCTTCGTTGTTTTGATTTATAAATTTCACAACTCTGTTTTGTATTCGTTTGATTTCTTAGATTTCTGATTTGTGGTGAGAGACCCAATAATGCTTAGAATTGCATTCGAACACCGTATTATGCAATGAATTTAAACTTGCTTCTGTCAAAGATTTGTGAAAATGGGCAAAATCGGGAGGGTCTCAATTTTGGCTGGGTCTAAATTTATTCAAAACATCTGTGGTTCATTACATTTTGAGTTATCAGATTTGTAAATTTTAAAAAAAGAAAGAAAGAAAGAATTTTTTAAAACATCGCTCACAATGAAATCTCCCTCTGCCAGCGTCTTAAAGTGGAACCAATTTGGCTTCGATCGTTCATATAAGTCCATTAACTTATTCCTTGACAATATCACCTTCTCATAGGATGCAGCTTGGGATAACCTGCTGTTTACCCTTGTGTTAATTACATGAAATAGAACAAATTGAATAAGTCAACTGTGTAATATTTAGATGAAGGGTGTCTTGATAGGTGTGTATGTATGCGTGTGTGTGTGTGTGTGTGTGTGTACGCGCGCGCGAATTTGCAAAGGTAGGCTTACAGCGGTACCGCAAGAAGAAGAAAGAAAAAGGAGGAGGAGCAGGAGGAGGAGGAGGAGGAGGAGGAGGAGAAGTATAAGAAATAGAAGAAGAAGAAGAAGAAGAAGAAGAAGAAGAAGAAGAAGAAGAAGAAGAAGAAGAAGAAGAAGAAGAACAACAACAACAACAACAACAACAACAACAACAACAACAACAACAACAACGAGAGCAAGAAGAACAAGAACAAGAAGGAGAAGGAGAAGAAGAACAAGAATAACAAGATGAACAAGAAGAGAGAGAGAGAGAGAGATGTTATCTTATTATATATTTGACAAATTGGATTTTTTAGTAACACTAAGACTCCGAAATCACCCGACCTAGTGTCTCTACGTTCCCAAATAACAAGCTCCGTGGAGGTTTCTTACGAAGTCTATTTTAAGACAATAGAAATTGAGTTCAAATCTTATTAACACGTGAATCATAAATTTTGAGTTGATCGACTTATCATCACGTTCCTTGAAAGGCCACCGTTGTTCGACGATTATGCGTACCTGTATAATATACTAGTGGAGGGCTCGCAATATTTGTGGGTAATTAAAGACTAATACAAATAGACGCTCATCTACATTAATGTTTATTATACTACTGTATTGTAAAAAATTAACACAGATCGAGACAAATCAGTTGAGCTATTCATGATCAAAATCTGTCTGGTCGGTCTCTGGGTGTTTGCCAATGAATCTCATAAAGGGTGGTCAGATGGCGATTCCCGAATTTAGTTTCCATCAGAGCCATAAGGCCTATGGAGACGGAATTTATCCCGGTTCCTATAACGTGAAACAGAAAATAACAATTTTGATTGAATGCAAGTTCGTTGCAAAGTCTAACAGATCTGGATCAGCTATCCAATCCCTCCAGGGTGACAGGAGGATCAGAAGAAAAAAATCTCGACTCACTTTGCATGTGAAGCGATTGCACTACCAAATCAGCTTTTGAGATCCCCCTTTTTTTTCATTGTAAAGAGTCACATTTTAATTGGGTTTTTATATATACTTGCGATCAAAAGAAAGTATACACATTTAAAATCGTCGTTACTTTTTTATCTGTTGACGTAGGCTAATGATTTTCCACTGAGTTGTTTATCATTAGCCTTTCTGTGTACCGATAGTCGATGTTTTTGTTTTTGACCTGAAATTCGCTCACCACGTCCCGCACGAAATTAGCCTTTTAACCTCTTACCGTGGACAGGAAGTGTGTAGATTAAATTTTTTTTGTCATCCGTGTCTTCTTGAACTATTTTCAAGTCAGGAAAACACAATACAAAATACCCTCCATTAATCTGCGCGATGCCACGTCTTAGTTCAGAACAACGTGCACGTGCCATTGGTCATCTTCAAGCTGGATAGTCTGTGACCAATGTCGCAAGAATGTTTAATATCACAAGGAGAACTGTATATTCCTTAGTGGATCGATTTGAAATAATACAAACGGTTAGGGACCGAAATCGAACTGGCAGACCACGAGTAACACAACACAAGGTGAGGACCGTTTTATACGCACGGGATTGTTTTAGGACGGCGACTGAAACTGCGCTAGAGTTCCCAGGTACACAAATTAGTCGACACACTGTTCGTTGCAGACTTAGAGAGCATGGCATTATCGCAAACGTCCGTTAATGCGACAACTTCTAAGAGCACATCACCTGTTGGCCCGTCTTCAGTGGGTCTGTACTCATCTGCGCTGGACAGCGCATGCGTGGTCGTTTGTTCTCTTCTGGCTGGTCCGTCTTCAGTGGGCCCGTGCTCATATGCGCTGGACAATGCATGCGTGGTCATCTGTTCTCTTTTCAGATGAATCACGCTGTGTGATTTGAAGAAATGACGCTAGATTACATTGTTACGGAAGATCACACGAGTGATTTCACCATTCTTGTGTCTTGGAATCCCCAAACAGAGGATATGGACCAGTGATGGTGTGGGGTGGAATAAGCAGAGACTGTAGGACACCTCTAGTTCAAGTAAATGTATCCCTAACCGGTGCAAGGTACATCCAGCACATTTTACAACTCCATGTTTTCCATGTTTACATGAACATCCAAAATTTTCACTTAAACACGACAATGCACCATCCCACCGAGCTATTGTAACAAGGGATTGTATAGCAGCAAATAATGTGAACATTATCAGCCTGTGACCTGCAATATCCCCCGATCTAAATCCGATAGAAAATGTGTGGAACATAATCGGCCGCCAAGTTCGTTCGTTAGACCCGCAAAATGAACAACAACTGTTCCACGCCATAAGAACAGCTTGGGATAACATTCCTCAACACCAGCTGACCACATTGACCAATGCCGTGCGTAGGAAATGCAATGCTGTGATTGGAGCTAACGGGGGACATACTCGTTACTGATTGAATTAGATTTACCTTCATTTCAAATGAAATGAACGCAAGTAATTTTATTATAATGTCATTGTTTGTCAAAATCATAGTGTATGTTTTGACTTGTTACTTCCCTTTTAAAAGGTCATGTTTTAAAAAGTCTATGTTGCATACAAGATCTACCATAAACGTTACAAATTCTAACAAAATGAAAGATAAATGATAGTACTATGATTACACATAGGTTTTAAATAAACCAGAACAATATTCCATACCAATTCTATAGGTAAAACAAGTTTATACTTTCTTTTGATCACTAGTATATAATTTTGAAAGATTGTTACTATCATCTTATATAGGCATAAATGAATTTAGTATTATTTTATTACAAGCATAGCTGTCCGCTCAATGAATGTGATGATCAATCGATCAACTCAAAATTTATTATTCTGCATTTAATACCTTATATATTTCACTCACTTATCGTAGAACGCATTGGGAAACTGGTTGACATAACTTTAATTAAAACTGTATTCAAAATAATGAGATGAATCACTACCTTGAATCGATTCAATGCAAGTACTCCAACCTCATTGTCACATCAGAGAGCTCTCTGGTCATACTCGTTAATCGGAAGGTTGACACAAAAGCCAACGTGCTAAAATGATGGCGTGTGTTTTCGATGAGATTTGACGAAAGAAATCTGATATTTCGATAAAATTATAACGGTGTCTAATAAATCTAATAATGCACACAAACCATCTTCATGTCAATTGTAACACCATCCAAAATTTGGTAAAGATTGGTCCAGTGGTTTCGGAGCCATGGTTTTACTAATAATCGAATTTGCCAAATATATAACAAGATGTCACTTGAGTGTTACAAATGACAAATAGAGGTTAACCATTTTAAAAATCCATCTTTGCAAATGGCAGCAAAACTAACTATTTATAGATGTCAATTTTGCAAATGATAACAAAGGCTAACCATTTATACATTTGACCGTTTCAAATGACAAGATAGGTTAACCGTTTATAAATTCCATTGTTGCAAATGACATGACAACAACGGTTAATCATTTATAAATTCCATTGTTGCAAATGACAAAAGAATTAAATTTAAAACTTTGATCGTTGCTCATGACATTGTGACATTTATACATTTGATTTTTGCAAATGACAGAATTTGGTTAACCATTTATAAATTTCATTTATAAAGCTACTTTGTAACATGAAAATTCAAATAGTTACACGTAATCTTCTTGTGAAGATATGCTGGCAGATTTCCTTCTTCCCTCTATTTCTCTCTCTTTTGTCTTTTTTTCCTCTTTATCTACTTTGGTGAAACCGACTTCCTTTTTCACAGAAAGAAATAAAACAAAAGAAAACTAACTTAATAGCTTTTCATAAACGCTAAAAGCACGTAAGTGAGACATTTATATTGTAACAAGAATACAAAAGGATTCGTTGGAATGCTATAATGTAAGATCTACAGAAGTATAATTTCATAATTCATTAAAAATCAATTTTTTTCTTTGTTTCTTGCACTATTTTTATTATAATTTTCGGCACCTATAAGTGACACAAAACCACATCAAACGTGATAAAATCTGTAAAAAAAATGCCTGGATATACAATCTCTCCACCGTGCAGCTTGTAAAAAAAAGAAAACAATAAATAATAAACAGACAAGCACCGACAACTTTCTCACCTTTGCTTGTGATTGTGAATGTGTAGAGCTTGATGCTGCTGTGGAATCAATGGATTTTGAATGGTTGTAAAACGATTGAAAATTATTTAAATATTAAGCTACTAGAAGGTGTGAACAGTAAAAAGGAATGTAATAAATTTATTTTTTTTTAACACAAAATAATAAACACGGATGGCTGATGACTCAAACCCATCCTCAACCAATCACAAAAACAGTTAAAACGTTTATAGATCACGATAATTCCAGATAGATAAAGCCAATGTATAATATTTTAAAACCGAAACGTTCCATGTTTAGTGTTTTGATAGTTTTGTTTTAAGTTTTGTTTTCTTAATTTCAAAACATTTAACTTTCCTAAATATGATTATTCATAAAATTCAATTTTCTTCATCTTTTTCATTCAAACATCATATCGTTTTGAGACGGTGGGTTTCTTTATTAGTATAAAGATATACAAATGCGTGTGTATATGTTTGTGTGTGCGTTTGAGTGTGTGTGTGTGTGTGTGTGTATGTATGTGAAACAGTGCCAGACAAAGCAGAAAGAAAAGTGCAGGAAAAATCATCAAAAAATAATAATAATAATAATTAATAATAATAATAATAATAATAATAATAATAATAATAATAATAATAATAATAATAATAATAATAATAATAATAATAATCAGCCTGCCTCGACCCGGGATAGAACTTCAGACCTCTTCATTACCGTTCAGGCGTGCAACCATTGCATCCAAGAAGTTCACCGATAATAGGCTTCAACAGTCATGACTTCATTTCCCTCTTAATGACGCATAGTACCTTAGTAACTGGCTCTAAACTATTGGAACAATGGCGGACGAGCATAAAAGTGTATCCAAAAGAGACAAACATTATAAATATGATCAAATTTTGACTTTTATACATTCTGATTACATGACATACGAAAAGTTCTAGCCAGCATGAAGAATAAAAAGTACCGATTTTCTCTGTTTAGAACCAAGCTGCTCGCCGTTGCTGGGCGAAGTGACATCAGACTATTGAATACAATTGGGACGGTTTAATGCTTGCAAGGGTACCCGTTTGCGCTATGGACGCTCGCCTGCATTACAAAACACAACCATTGAACACGAGAGGATTAGTTGTTATAGTTACTTGGTCCATTATTCCCTTTGTTGAGAATCTAAAAACTTTATCGCCTCGTTCATTGATATTTATGAATGTTGATGTGAATAAATACTACATTTCAATGATATCAAATATTAATAGCCGCACATTTTGCTAGTTTCGGTTTCTGTACCAGCAAGACTAACCCTCTCCTTACCAATCATATGAAAATCGTCACATTCGTTACGATACAACTAACAATTTTCTTATTCAAATTTCTTTTGTACATCACAAAATTGAAATAAAATACACTGTGTGTTGAAGAGCACGTTTTGCTAAAGAAATTATTCATCGCAAGAATGTTACTGCTATTATGCCTGAGTAGTAAAAAATCTATTTTTGTGTTAGTTGGGTGTGAAGTTTTGGGGGAAAATCTTGAAAATGGCTGGTAAGGAGAGGGTTAAGGTCCCCAAGTCCATGATGATCTCTCTAACAACATCCACCCTGGATCAGTGATGTATGGCGGTTTTTCCCACTTGAACAAGTGGCGGCAAAAGTCCAACGACTCCAGAGCATCTGGTTGAACGTTACATCAAAAATAAGCAGATGCCGGATGTATTCTCGACAGGACAGGTACGAAATAGAGTTTGCTGAATGAATAAATCGTCATAGCATTTTAGAGTGAACCAATCAAAAGCTACTGACGGTTGAAAATTAAAAATCAATAAAGAAAAAAAGTCGTGACGTTTCATGCTTTACTTTTCCGGTTCCAAAATCATTGGAAGTGAGTATCTAACAAGTCCTTCAGATGACTAATAATGAATAGGTTGTATACTGAATCATAAGGTGGCATAAATATTTTAATGGCAGGATGTATCGGCAGATTCTAAGGATTACGGGACGTAAAAGAGCGGGGATGGATGATTTCATATTCTACACTTAAAATCCAATTTTCAGTGACAGGTCAACTCCGACAGAAAAGCGATTTGAAACAGTGGGTCATAAACGAACAATAAGGAAAATCAAATCTCACCAGAGGATGGCAACTTCGATGACCTCTTTGACCCCTGTGTTGGAAGAGAAATAAATGGAGATTTCATCATTCGAGACTTCCTCCTCCTCCTCTTCTTCTTCTTCTTCTTCTTCTTCTTCTTCTTCTTCTTCTTCTTCTTCTTATTATTATTATTATTATTATTATTATTATTATTATTATTATTATTATCATCATCATTATTATTATTATTATTATTATTATTATTATTATTATTATTATTATTATTATTATTATATATTATCATCATCATCATTATTATTATTATTATTATTATTATTATTATTATTATTATTATTATTATTATTATTATTATATTATTATTATTATTATTGTTGTCATTATTATTATTAATATATTATTATTATTATTATTATTATATTATATATATATATATATATATATATATATATATATATATATATATATTGCTGTTTAATAATCAAAAGAAACAAACAGACAAAAATAAAAACAACAACAAAGAAGTGAACACAACAATATGCAAAATAGGTATAAGCATTACCATGCCTGTGTTATTCCTAGTAGTACCATGTTGAGGCGGAATGGGTTCTTTGATACCTCGATGGTTTGAGCCTGCTGCGAATTCATTTGAAATTTATATAATAAAAATAGATAATATTAAATAAATAAAAGAATTTGTTTAAAATTTCGAAAAATTGTACTTCAAATTGTAGTTTGTCAAAATTTGAAACCATGTGGCAGAAAAAAATATAAATAAGATGTTAAGTGAGAGGAGAGAAAAAAGTCAACTTTATAAACACCAAACTGCCGCTACTGAGAGCCAACGTTGATATTAACAACACACCATTATTGACAAGATCATTAGTTAACTTCGCGAAGTCTCAGAATTGAAAGAGTTTGCCAAGTGATAGATCATTTAAATCGATCGATGTTTGAAAGAAGAGTTCTATGGCCAAAATTCTAGGGTCCTAGTTAATACTAGTTTTAAAAAAATAATTGTAAGTATGCGCTACTAAAATCAATATGCACATCGAATTACTCTTTTTCGTTTTGATTCTCGTTGAAGATGTTAGTGATAAGAAATAATAGATAAACAAACATAAAATTGGCAAAATGTAATAAACAAGAAGGAAATTTGTGATATATTGCTTCAAATCAATATCATCATTCCAGGGTGAGGTAAATGGTAAACTAATCAATTTATTGTTTTAAATAAATATGAGTCTTGTATCAAGTTTTTATGTTTTATTGAAGACAGTCGTTATAATGTAAACAATGACAGTGAGAGAATGTGAGTAAAGAGCCTTTTCCAAGGACTCAACTATGCGCCGAGCGAGGCTCGAACCCAGGACAGTCAGATCCGAAAGCGAGTACCATGCCACAAGACCACATAGCCGCACATAGAGAAACGTTAACATTATGAATACGTCATATCGCTACAATGAATCCTGAAAAAGCCAACACCGCAAGACCAGAAAGCGTGGCTGATTTTCAGCAGAATTGATTTTATCAATTTACATTGGAACACACTTAGATAAAGAACAGAAAATGTTGGCTTTAAGCAGAAGGTGACTTTAATAGTGTTGACTTTATGCGGATTCCGTTGTACCTTTTTTCAAACAGTATAGTCCGTTTTCTTAGCGGCAAGTTCCGTGCGTTTTGTGCACTTTTTGTAACCAGCAAACTAAGTATACAAATTGGTGCAGAAAATTATGAAGATTCGAAAAATAGGTGGCTCCAAATACCATTTTTATTGAAAAGACCTTAAAATTCGTCGTAAAGTCTAGTGAAAACGCGCACTTTGTGACGTTTTGGCGCTCGATTACAAAAGTATAAAAAACAAACATTCTCACCCATTAAGAACATCTTGATTAGTTTTTGATCGTGGAAATATTTTTGTTTTAATGTTTTCCATTATTATTTACCAAAAATCTAGCTTTTGATTATTTTAAAACAATTTTTTTGTCTTCTGACCGCAGACAAAAACCCCAATAAAAATTGTCCTTTTTTGCCCGTGCAACAAAACGATGAGTCATTAGGACGACCTATCCTTTACTAAGTATGTACTAGGATGTCTTAGCGCCTGTAAACGATAAAAACAACAACAAAAGACTAAAAAAAATATTTAAAGCAGTTAAAGAGGTTTCTTTCAACCAGTGTGTACAGTACAATAATGCTAAATCGAAATGCGGTTTTGTCATCTGTCACCGCCTCTCCCTTCGAGATAACGACAGCTCCATCTACCGACAATGGCATCATGTGTTGTCTAAAAAATAACTGAGAGAATGAGTTTTGTCTTTTGAACGATGTCAACAAACTACAATTTTATTTTGTGCAATCGATATTCGTTGAAAAGGTAAGGAACAATCTTTTTCATCTATTATAAATGTCTTATATCATCGTGATGTTATTTTACTTTATGCGCATGCTAGTGCGATAAGTATCGCGCAATGTATGACAAAAGAATTGAGTTGTGAAAAAAGAATTGGGTCAGATCAAAGCTGAGTCACAGTAATATCATTCTAAACACACAATAAGCCTCCAGGATGCAATAGATAGAGTAAGATTATGGCCCATGCTTGGATCTGAACATATTTTTCTATCTTAATATAATATAAGTTGCATGTGTTATGTCAGTACTAAATTTAGACCCTTTTAGATTCGATTCGATATAGATTAGCCTGTCGATGATTGATGATAGAATAACGGTGTTTATCAATACTGCTGCCCGAGAAAAAAAAAAAGATAACTAATTTATTATTAACTCAGTTGATCAAAAAAAGAACATCTCCATACATAATTCTTTAAATACACGCTAATATTCACACACATTGTTTTACCTTTTGCTTATTCATGTTTTTTTTTTAAACAGTGTATTGACTTGTTTGTTACATTTCTACTTGCCAGCCTCACAGTCCTTTGTTTCCTTGAAATTAATAAGCATCATGCCTGGGGACCTCGTCAAATTGGAATGCTAGTTTGATTTGTTGAATAGTCAAGATTGCAAGGACTAAAGTTCCATTCTAACAGGTATTTGGAAGTATGTGTTCGTTGTGTGTGTGTTGTTGTTGTTGTTTTGTTATTTTTTTGTTTTGCAGAGAATCTTACCACTGAGCTATCCAAGCCCCGTCAACTAATATGTGTTTAACCTTTCTCACGCAAACACACACACAAATACACACTCACACGCATACACACACACACACACACACACACACACACACACTCGCACGCCCACAAACTTGTTCATTCTGTCAGCTCTCAAGCTACCCTATATCGCCTTAAGATGGTAACATTTTCTGTAACTTGATAAACTACGTAATTCACACTTTGTAGGAAATAACTATAAATATCATCTCTTGAGTATGTCATGGGGTTTTGTTTTATTTTTCTTTCCTTCCTAGAATGCGCTGATATGGCAGGAGGAAAGAAGCGGCAGACATCCATTGTCGACTGTAAAAATCTGAACAAAGTTCCAAGACTCGATCAAGCTTCCCCTGAAATTTACTGGTCGAAGTGCCTGTTTTGTCAAGAAACCATTGAAAATTCTCTTCTCACAAACCCTAAAAAGCAACCAAATTAAATTGTATTGAAGACACTTATGTTGCAATTTCTGAGGATATCAAACTTTTTCATGACTCAGGTAGATTGCCAATAGCATTGAAATTCAATATTAACCAACCTGTGAAATGTCTTGCTAATTTTTTGAGAGACAATGATGGACTTTACCACAAGAATTGCAGACACAGGTTTCATAAATCAAAACTCAAAAGGCTTGCAAAGAAGATAAATCAATGTAATAGTGAAGCCGTTGCAAGTCCTGATACAAGAGGCACATTAAACACATCACATGTAAGGAAACACTGCTTGTTTTGTAAGGGTTGTGAAGGGGAATTGACTGAGGTACGGACTCTTGCTCTCTCACAAAAAGTCTACGAGGAAGCTGTCCTTCATTCAGATACAAGTATTCTTAGAGTATTTGCGGAGGGTGATCTTATTGCGGTGGAAGCAAAGTATCATAAGCCTTGCCTTATACTGTTCCACAGAAGAGCAGACGATTTTAGATGTAAAAATACTTCAGACAACAAATACAAAACACACATTGCAGAATGCACACAGGATATTGTCAATTTTATTGATCAACAAAAAGCTCGCACAGACACAAATGTTGTGTTTAAGCTGAATGATCTCTACAATTTACTTTTGTCAAAATTAAATGCCATAAATTTGTCGATGTATATGTACATAAAACTAGATTCAAAGAAAATTTACTATCGAGAGTTCCTTCTTTAATGGAATACAGGGATGGGCGGGAAGTCTTGCTTACTTTCAAAGAGGGGAATATTATTTCACAAGCAGCTATTGCCGATTTAGATTCAAATGATGATCTTGCAATACAAAAAGCAGTTGATATTATAAGAGCAGAAATAAGAAATCATACATTCATATCACCCCTCAATATAGATCATAATAGCATTGTCAATAGTGTACCACACAAATTAGTGAAAATTGTGAATGGCATTTTTTAGAAATGGAAGCGAGTGTCACTTCAATTCTGGGGTTACACGAACAGATGTGGTTATCATTCTGATATCACAGTTTGCTGCATTGGGAATGGAAAAGTTGTTTGTCAACTACGGTACAGGAAAACATAGAAGTCTGATACCTATCCACTCAATTGTTGAACCCCTGTGTCCTGAAAAATCTCTGGCTATATCCTTCTTCCATGCCTTTACGGGGTGTGACAGTGTCAGCTCATTTGCAGGGAAGGGAAAGAAAATAGCATGTTCAGTTTGGGCCGCATTTGATGATGTTACAGACTCATTTAAAGCTCTTGCTAATCAACCCTCTAAGGAACATATAGCCAGCCGTTTCAACATCATCCAGAGATTTGTCTGTTGTTTGACAGAGCAACCAACTTATCTGCTGTCAATGAATGCCGGCATGAACTTTTTAACAAAAAAAAGTCACGCCTTCCAGACAATATGCCACCAACTCGTGAAGCTCTCAAACAGCATTTAAATCGAGCAGTTTACCAAGCTGGTTATGTATGGAAACGCTCTCTTGCTAAAGACTCTAGTCTTCCTTCCAAATCAGATTTTGGTTGGAAAGAAGATGGGATGCCAAAGTGGTCCACTTTGACTGACCTTACACATGCCTCACAAAATCTGATTAAATGTAACTGTTCATCAAAGGGATGCTCCAAAAGATGCAATTGTGTTAAGGCATCTCTTCCATGTAATCTGTTATGTGCCTCCAATGGTCAATGTTCTAGAGACAATGATTGACTTTAAACGCGTTTTTCAATTGTATGTTTTCAACAAACTATGGAATTAAAAAGGGATGTAAATCTATAATAATGCTGCTGTTAAATATGTACACAGAAAAAATGTTTTAAATGGTTCAATTCTTCATTGAATAAATATGTATTGTACAATATATATAAATTTAAACGTGTTATTTGCTATATGATAGAAATACATTGTACTCTTATGTTTGAGAGTGATTGTACGTGTGTGTCGGAAGGAGAAGGGTACTTGCTTTGGCAGTTGAATTGTCTATTATTGTTTGTTTTTTTTAATCAAATTAATATTGCTTGTTTTAGAGGATGTGAAGATTAAAAAATGTTTTTGAAATGCGTGGCATTTCAAATATATGTCAGATTCTAAACTATTTAAACAGTTTCTAGGAAGGAGATATATATTTTTTTTACTTTCCTGAAAAATCCCATTTGAATTTCGTATTTTCTTATATATTTCAATAAAATTCAAATGGAAAAATAATTTGTGAGTCCAGAGTACGCAACAGAATAACAAAATATCCACATTGTTATAAAATATTTATAAAACTGTAAATTTTTGAGGAAAAAATTATTTAAAAAAAAAATGCATTTTGTCACCTTTAAAGGGCAATAACTCTTGGTTCCAGCTATTTTTCAACTTGGAGCCACCTATTTTCGAAATCCTCATAAAATTCTGCATTTTGTGTGAAAATTTCATGCTGGTTACACGATTTGCACAATTTTTCCATTAAGGGAACGGACTAGTACTAAAGAGAGGAAAGTAAACACATTTTTCTAGATAGCATTATCCCCGAATTTTGCTCAAACGCTGCGCTCTACAAGAGATCCAAAGCAAACAGCAACATTTAAAATACACGGCGAGGCATAAGACGCTGTAAGACGCTATTACACATTTTTGTTATTGACAAAGCCACTTACTCTCTCTCTCTCTCTCTCTCTCTCTCTCTCTCTCTCTCTCTCTCTCTCTTTCTCTATCTGTCTATCTCTCTGTCTCTCTCTCTCCCTCTCTCTCTCTCTCTCTCTCTCTCTCTCGCCCTTTCTCTCTCTCACACACACAAACACACACATCCTCTCTCTCTCTCTCTCTCTCTCGCTCTCTCTCTCTCTCTCTCTCTCTCTCTCTCTCTCTCTCTCTTTTCCTCAGCCTATGTCTCTTTCTCTGTTTTCTCTTCCTCTACTACCTCTCCCCCTCCTTATATATATATATATGTATATCCATCTCTATCAATGTATGTCTATTATTTATCTTATATCTATGTATCTGTATCTCTCTATCTCCCATTCTTTCTTTCTTTCACATCTACTCTTAATCTTCAAAGATTTCAATAGGTAAAATTTGAAATGGGCTAATAAATAATTTTTAAAAAACTATATTATAGAAGAGGGCGGGGTCTAAATTTGTACAATACTTGAGCATTTCTTACCAGTTGTACAATTTTGTGTTGGGATTGTCTTGTCCTGTTGGAAAGAAAGCAATTAGCATCATAATCATGGTAATCATGAATTGCTCGACGAAAATAGAAGTCATGGATGAAAAATAGGGAAGATGTTAGCTCAATTGCTAATCGCCGTCGCCGTCTATTCTCTCTCTCTCTCTCTCTCTCTCTCTCTCTCTCTCTCTCTCTCTCTCTCTTTCTTTCTTTCTTTCTTTCTCTCTCTTACTCATTCTCTATCATCTATCTATCTATCGATCTATCTATCTATCTATCTATCTATCTATCTATCTATCTATCTATTTATCTATCCATCTATCTATCTATTTATCTATATATCTTACTATATCTGAGAAAATATATATGTAACAACAGTCTCATATGTTTGGTCTTCAGACAAAATGATTTAATTTCTTTAGACATAGTATAAACAGCTGATCCGCACACAAAATATCGGGCTTCGTTGACTATTCAGTGATATAATCTATGCATAGTACTCACATTTTTCAATTTTCCAAAGCTGTCTCGTCGATTCACTGGTTGCTTGAAGGCTGGAATGATAAATTGACTAAAGTGAATATTGCAACACCTTTCTGCCGTGCTCAGAAGAAGAAAAAAACAAGTTTTAAACATTTTGGTGAGAAAACAAGTCATTCAAATATCTGTAGATTAAAACGATAGTCATATAGTAAAGAAATCCTCTGAAACTCATGTTGCTTGAACAGCGAGAGAAAGTGAACATTATATGAGATATGAAAAAAATTCAACTGATCCTTAATACTGTCCAATTTATGGTCCTCGTGGTGTATTATTTTCTACCATTGACAAGAATGCTACTTTTATTTCTCTTTCTCTCTCTCTCTCTCTCTCTCTCTCTCTCTCTCTCTCTCTCTCTCTCTCTCTCTCTCTCTCTCTCTCTCTCTCTCTTTCTCTCTCTCTCTCTCTCTCTCTCTCTCTCTCTCTCTCTCTCTTTCTTTGACAAGAATTTGAAAAGAATTTTGAATTCATTGACAAGAATGCTACTTTTATTTCTCTTTCTCTCTCTCTCTCTCTCTCTCTCTCTTTCTCTCTCTCTCTCTCTCTCTCTCTCTCTCTCTTTCTTTCTTTCTCAATATCTCTCTCTGTCTCTTTTTCTCCCTATATCTCCCGCTCTCTAAATATCTTTATCTGTCTGTCTGTCTGTCGTTCTCTCTCTCTCTCTCTCTCTCTCTCTCTCTCTCTCTCTCTCTCTCACGTCCATCTGTTTAAATAACAGTTATGTTTAACTAATTTGACTGTCTCTTGTTTATCGACAGATGTGTTATTGTAACTTGATATACTCGTACTCTTTATAAATAACCACAAAAAATGTTTGACTCACTTCAAGGCCGGTTTTATGACAAACCCGATAAACTCAGGAATGTATGTGTATGTTTGTGTGTGTGTGTGTGTGTGTGTGTGAGAGAGAGAGAGAGAAAGGAGAGAAGGAGAGAGGGAGAGGGAGAGAGTGAGATAGAGAGAGAGAGAGAGAAAGGAGAGAATGAGAGAGGGAGAGGGAGAGAGTGAGATAGAGAGAGAGAGAGAGAGAGTCATGAATGAGTGGAGAAAACAAAAAGATCGACTTACGACATATTGGAGGCAGATTCAAACTTTTGATTGTTTTAGGTCTGTGCTTTACTACAGCCATGACTCTACAGCTGCCCTGAGAAGAAGTGTATTGGAAATAATATCTATAATGACGACTGATAATAATAATAATAATAATAATAATAATAATAATAATAATAATAATAATAATAATAATAATAATAATAACAATATCAATAATTATATTTATAATAATAATAATAATAATAATAATAATAATAATAATAATAATAATAATAATAATAATAAATAATAATAATAATAATAATAATAGAAAATAAACATAATGATAATGATGATGATAATAAAAATTATTAGAATAATATAATTATAGTAATAATAATAATAATGATAATAATAATAATAATAATAATAATAATAATAATAATAATAATAATAATAATAATAATAAATAATAATAATAATAATAATAATAATAATAATAATAATAATAATAATAATAAATGGATAGACGGGTGGAAATAATTGATAGATAGATAGATAGATATTATGTAGTTTTCTCGCCTAGTTTTTTTTTTTCCTCCTACGGCGCTGTTTCCTCCGTCCGCTCGTAGATAGATGGCTTCTTCAGCGAGGAATGCTATTCATTCGCGCTCCAAAAAAGTGTCGAGCTCTCTGCGTGATTCAAGCTAATTCCCCTCAACAATAAATAGATAGATAGATAGATAGATAGATAGATAGATAGATAGATAGATATTATTTAAAATATTTACCACAATGTTTGGGGCAGTCTACATCGATGTAGACCACTTCAAGAAACAACAACAGTCAACAAAACAACTCAGTCCTGAAGATGGCAAATTAAGCCTGAAACATCGATGTAGACTGCCCCAAACATTGTGGTAAATATTTTAAATAATAATTCGCTCCATTACTACATGTCGAGCACTTTTCGTACCATATTTGTATCAAACACGATTCAATAGATAGATAGATAGATAGATAGATAGATAGATAGATAGATAGATAGATAGATAGATAGATAGATAAATAGATAGATAAATGGATGGATAGATGGATGAAAACATATTTAATGAAATACATAGATAGGTAGGTAAATTGGTAAATAAACTTTAAATAGATAGGTAGGTAGATTGGTAGATATACTTATTATCTATGCACTATCAAATTTTCATAACTGACATTTCAATTAGCATTTACATTTGCATTTGTAAGATCTGGTATTTTAATGGAGAAGTCCTCGGCAAATGTCGCTAACACTTTTTACACTCACATACCCAAGTTGTAGACATATCAAACCATTGATAATAAAATGTTTTAAATATAATACTTTACAAAAAAATTAAGCATACTTAATCCTATCCCTTCGTTTTATATTTGAATTTGATTTAATTATCCATAACGGACCTGGATTTCCATTTGGATTTAAGAGGCAGATATATGGGGTTATTCTATGCAACAGGTGAGCCATTCCCTTTACATATGATTTTAGAATTGATGATATATTAATATGTATACAAAGGTCTCGTAATCGGTCCGTCACATTGAAGCAAACGGATCATGAAATAAAAAACTGAAACACAATTGAGCTCTATCTAATAATGACTAAATATTCAAGGCCTTCTTAATGATATCGTCATTGCTAAAAAAAAATTGGCAGTGAAAAATTAGTTCCACAAAACAATTTGTGATAAGCAGACAAAAGTGCTTGTTTCGAGACCTGCCTATCAACATTATTTTAAAAGATATTATGAGAAATATAGAGTGATTATATCCGCGCTATTTGTATTTCAAGTATTCATACTGATTTAATTTCCCTAAGGTTTTTGGTGGTTTTAATTTAAGATTATTACGTCCGAACAAGATGACTCTAAAGCTCCATAGTGATTCTGAATCAACTCCAATAGCCAATGGAGCGTCAAATAATGGATTAATGCGGGACAACTCCTGTCCTAACCAAACCGTTTGTGATCAAGTCCCTAAACAAAACAATGATCAGCAAGCTTTTAAGTTTTCAAAAGCGACAAGAAGGAAGAAATGTGTTTTGATGTTTTGCGTAGTGGCAAACTTTATGGCCACTAGTGCAAAATCCCTTTTAGTTCCGTTCTTTCCTTTGGTAGCCCAGACAAAAGGAATGAGCATTTTTATGATAGGTTTTGTATTCGGGGTTTATAACCTCGTTGTATTTCTGGCAGCATCCGTGATAGGAAAGTACATGACGCGAATAGGAGTAAAATTCGTGTATCTTTCTGGAGTATTCGTTGGAGGATGTTGTGCAATTTTGTTTGGAGCTTTAGACAAAGCCCCTGCTGGAATCAGTTTTACTATAATGTCCATTTTGGTCAGGTGTGTTGAAGCATTGGGCTTTGCAGCGTTTATGACCGCCTCTATGACAATTGCATCAAGTGAGTTTCCCGACCACGTGGGGTCTGTTTTAGCTCTTCTCAAGACAGGATCAGGTATTGGGTTAATGACAAGTCCAATCATAGGAGGATTTTTGTACGACTTAGGGGGATTTGGGCTTCCGTTTTATACTCTTGGTGTAGTCAATTTACTTTCAGGTGTTGTGTTTTGGAAGCTTATACCGGATATACAAAATTGCGGTAGTAAAAGTGTGCACGACAGTTCCGTTTTTCATTTGTTTCGAAGCTCTTTATTGGTGTTTGCATTATTTGTCGTGTTCCTAACCATGGCCGGGGTGAATGTGCTTGTATCAACAATTGCAATCTACCTACAGCAATTCGATGTATCAGCGTCAACTGTGGGATTCATGAACGCAATTTTGGCCTCTGTCTACATTACAATGACTCCTATAGCGGGATATATCACCGATGTGAAGGATAGTCAATCAGCATTGCTGATTTTTGGACTTTTCGTAGCTTTTATTTCTTGGCTACTATGCGGACCAAGTCCTGTTCTTCCCTTTATCAATGCCAGCTTGTGGTCCTTTGGCGTGGGCCTTTTCTTGCTCGGTATCAGTTTTGGATGTATGCTGGTTCCATCGATGAAATGCATGGTCAACGGCGCTCTGGACTTGAATCACGAGAAGAATACAAATGTTTATGCGTTAGTTTCTGGATTGTTTAATTCCGCCCATGCCCTAGGAGGATTTGTTGGACCAGTCGCTATGGGTAACTTAATTCAAGAGTATGGATTTCCAAAAACTTTTACAGGTCTCGGACTTGTCAATTTCTTTTTGTTTATTTTCTCGATTGGATTTTTTATGTTTCGGAGTCGCAAAGGACGACAAATAGATAAAGCTAAAGAATGTGAAGCGGAATAATAACAAGATATGTTCCACCAATACTTGGAGGCATTTCCTGAAATAAAGGGACATTATGCCACATATTTCAATTACTTGATAAGTTTGGTTGAGAACAAATTCTACTAGCAAAGTGAAGCCATGTGACTGCAAAACAATAAACAAATAAAGCTCGAAGCATATTCGATGCTCTTAGATAAATGGTCTACGTGGTCAAAAATGATGGGAATTTAGCAATTAGTATAATATAAAAGAGTAAAGTAGTTTTACAATTTAAAAAAATCAATTATGCCCTTTCGCCAACGACATCATAAGATATCGTCACCTAGGCACTCTACGAAGGAATAAGAAATTAATCAAACAAGATATCTGAGGTCAACAGGAATCCCCCATGTTGTCCAAGTGAGTAAATTAGAGGTTGATAATCTTGCCCAAGGAAAAAAACGAAAGTGCCTGAAGCGGGGCTCGAACCCGGGACCTTTAGGGTCACAGTGCAATGCCTTAACCACTCGGCCACTTCGACACCCTTTTACAATTTATTTCATTTAAAATGTTAAGTTTGACGTCTTTTTTTTTCAAAACTACTTTACTAAAACGAAGAAGACACTTTCGGTTTGTCGGGATCGACGTAAAAGGTCTATGTGAATCCTTCAATGGAGAAAAGACATGATACCATGAGTTTCTTTGAGAATGCACTGCTTGTGTGACACAACATATCCAGAGGAATGTTCTTTTTTGAAACATTTCTCATATGGATTCTTCTTGGTGCAAAGGTTGCTCCCACTTCAATCGATTGTATCAACCAAACCGTAAAATCCATTACTTAAGAAATCTCGCACATATAAAATCACTCAATTTGGCACCATCTGTTGAATTGTTGTGTAAAGTAATTAGAATTTACTCAATTTAAATGGAATTTTGACAACACAATTTTGAATATTTGCTTTTTTTTTTTTTTTTGCTATGAGAATTTCAACATTATAGGTACCATAGTAAAGAAGTGACATCCAAACAGGGGACAATACGTTTTTTGACCCACCAAGTATTTTATCAAATTAGGATTCTTTTTCAATACACATTCAGAATGTAGAAATTGGGTAATCAGAGAATCAGATAATAAGAGAACGTACAAAAAAGTAATGCCTTCAAGGTCATCATATCGTCAATAATTGAGCTAAACCCACAAAACATGCTCCAAACAAAAACTCACTCTTTTCCGGAGATGATGATATTCCATTACTAAACGTAACCCCCACACCCATTCGTTTTGACCAAATTTAAATTATTATGCAGGAAAAGATCGTACAGCCAAAACAGGCTGACCTATCACCCATAAATCAGAATAGTACACAATGGCCTCTAAGCGATAAAGGTATAATAATATTACTATATATTGTGCTTTACACTTTTTATTATTCAAGTTTTATGTTGTGTTCATCCTTCAGCAATAAATTTTACGATGATTTTCCCACTAAGGCAAGGTCTAAGTATAAATATAGACGTCTATATGGCTTTTGAATTGGTCGAGCAAGCTTCACTCAAGCTTGAAAATTGGCAGATGAAACGTAACCCTTACTTTACCAGCCATTTTCAGGATTTTCCCCAAAAACTTCGCTTACAACTAACACAAAAATAGAATTTCTATCACTCAAACACAATAGCAGTAAAGTTCTTGCCATAAGTAATTTCTTAAGCTAAAACATACTCTACAACACATTGTTCATTTTCTTTAAATGTTATCACGTACATAAGAAATTTGAATAAGAAAAATGTTAGTTGTATCGTAACGAATGTGACGATTTTCTTATAGTTGGTACGGAGAAATTAAATTAAGACGTGTGAGTTACAGTGGATCGCTGTGTCTACGTCATTTCAATGAAGCACATATGACACACATTCCACTGTAAAGGGCATACCACAGGCGTGACGCCGAGGATCTGTTGCCTTGTTTACTTTGAGCGATAGGCAAAAACTTGAGTTGGTTATGAGTCTTCGGTTTACGGTTATCGGTTTGTATCGCAAACAATATATACCGAATTCTATAATTTCAAGTCAAAAATAAAACAACTGAAATGTTTATTCAACTAGATGTCTAGTTTTAATACTGTATAAGATAATTAACGTGGTTGTCAAAAGTTTATGCACTGTGTGTTGATTGAAAAACCCGAGACTTATACCAATAAGATAATATAAAAAGGCATCCACGTCAATGGCTCGCCAGGCATCGCAACAAGAAGTCAGGGAGGGGTCATCAATTTACTAGTAACTGTATTGAGAAGAACTGAACCTTGATCTGACTGGGGCTGTCCGGACAATCATTATTCAATACATGACAAGGGCAATGACTGAACACTTAAGCGAACTGCACGGTTAGTATTGATATCGAAAGTAGGTGTTTGAGTAAAATACTTATCTGTTCTATCCGCCAATCAATCTTACAAACTGATCACCTGACGGTATGAAAATAATCCAAGAGCGGAATGTCATCCATCAACTCCATTCACTCGAGTCGTTGTAAACAATCAATTATGTTTGTCCGAGTGGATTATATAGAGCAATATCCACCAAAGATCCTAAAGCGCTTTACAAGTGGTCCCAAGCCAACAACAACACATGTAGGACGAGACATGATGCCTGTTAGGCGATAATGTAATTTTTCCGACAGACAAACGCCGTTAACTGTCAGTTACTCATTTTACACCTGTGAGAAAATGTGAGTAAAAAGGTTTTTCCCCCCAAAAGTCTCAACTATGAGCCGTTAGACCGCGACTTGAAACCAGGAAATTCCGATCCGAAGGGTCTCAGATTGTTTCCTTCACCTTGCATGCTGTGTTGTCTGTCTCCCTATAATCATTATATCTGTTTTCTATTTCCAAATATAATTGCTCTCGTCCTTGTTCTGGATTGACTTTGCTCGTTTTTTTCCCTACTCTTAGCAGGCATCCTCAGCTAAGAGACACAATTAAATGTATGGTTTCTTTTTGTGAGGTGATAGTTTTCCCACTATAAAACATATATCTGCTTTAATGTTGAACATACTGTAATTTGGAAACGTTTGAGTGCATCCTTCATAGCGGGATCCTTTGCTTGTACCTGGCTGCAACTTTTAGGTCATATCAAAATAGCCACATTAGACTCTTAACGAAATCGTACCGATCGACGAGATACGAGAAAAAAAATACCCGGATGTAGCTTTCTTACATCACATCTCGACGCCATGAACGAGATCTTGGTTGTACCGATGCTGCATATCTTTGAGAGCATTCATAAGGGCGGTACACCTTCAAAGGACACGGTTAACCGAAAGTGAAGAGTGGTTGTGTAACACCAAAAGCCATGTGGCTTGACCAACAGGTCTTTGTATGTAATGGTTACGTCACTGTCTCAGCGTTCATGAATTAAATAGTAAGGCTGGACTCACTCGCAATCTGAAAACGAAATTTGTGTTTTAAACTTTTTTGAATCAAACGAGTACATCAACGTGTTCGTCACATTGAGATGTGAAAAATGATATAAAAATCAAGAAAATCGGCCGATGAATAAAAAAAAATTACTTTAAAAATCTAAAATATACAAATGCAATCTTTAAAATCAAATTTATTCGTAAAACAGTTGGTTTTTAGCCGATTTTTTCCGGAATAAAGACAAATGTTCCTCAATTTTTAAGCTGATTTCAGCAAGGTGAATTTCAAATTCCTCACAATTATGTTTTTTACTTTTAGATTTTAGCTATTAGGCATCTTGACCCTTCAACAATTAGTCGTCCTCACGTGTCAACAAATGTCAACTATGTATTGCGTCTTCGCTGAAGCATCGGATAGTTGCGTCACAATCACCACCTCTAAGAATATATTATCCAGGCATGGGTGATAGGTAATTATATTTGAAAGAAACAAAATATATTACTGATCTCGTCTAATTGAGATATAAACAATGATAAACAATGATACAAAAATCAAGAAAATCGGTCGATAATGAAAACGTTGTTTAAAAAAGCTAAAATAAAGAAAAACAATTTTTAAAATCAAATTTATTCGTAAAACAGTTGGTTTTAAACCGATTTTTCTGAAATAAGAACCAATGGTTTTCCTTTTTCAAGCTGATTTCAGCAATGTGACTTTCAAATTCCTCAGAACTATATTTTTTACTTTTAGATTTTAGCTATTAAGCCTACTCAAAAAGATGTTACATTTTTTGCATAACAATAGCGTAATGCATGGAAGGCGAGTAGAGTCTTTGTTTCGGCCGGCCGGTTAGAGAGCCTGTGATCGGTCGAAGACTTCGGACGCTCGATTCATAAATCTACACAAATAAAGACGGTAGCGGTAGATCAAAGAAGGCAACATTTTTATATACCAACCATTTTTCTTGGTACTAAATTATACAAAGTAATAATTTCGCATCAGAAAAATTAACTCGAAAGTTCCTATCTCTGTATTGCAATAAAATTGATACCACAAATAACAAAATCGACCCACAAATAAGGGAGCTATGAATTATTCATAATAATTTTTAAAGTTACAATAATAGTCATCAAAGTCATTTTTTATCACCAAATTCGTAATTTTTGTCCGATTTTTACCAAACAAAGTGCAATGTCAAAGATTAGAACCCGCGACTAAAAAAATAAAAGATCAAATCTCAATTCCTACTAATTTTTTTATGTTGTCGCAAAATGATAGATATCAAAGCACAATTATTCCTAATCGTTTTCATCTTCTAAAGTGAAAGGCCATCTTCGTTCTGAAATGTTGTGATGAGAGAACATGAAAGAAAATTTGATCACGTGATCGTTCGTACAACTTAACGAGTGCAATCGTTAACTTGGTATTGATTGATTACTTGTCGAATTCTCTTTGCCTTTTCCAAACAGTCTCCGGTTTTCAGTACAATTGTTAGAATAATAATAATGATACTAATGACAATGATGATGATGATGATGATGATGATGATGATGATGATGATGATGATGATGATGATGATGATAATGATGATGATAATGATAATGATGGTGATGATGATGATGATGAGGAGGAGGAGGAGGAGGAGGAGGAGGGATATGTGGATAATTAAAAGAATAATAATAACAATAATAATAATAATAATAATAATAATAATAATAATAATAATAATAATAATAATAATAATAATAATAATAATAATAATAATAATAATAACAATAATAATGGTTAAAAAATAGTAATAAAAAATACATTCATAGTTATAGCTCCTACTCCGCTGCCGTTCGATGGTTAATTCTTTGTGAATTGCTTAAATGTATGGTTCTCGAGATTTTATGAGCATAATCAAAATCAGCACATGGTTAGTGAATACACAAGTAGGATAAAATCATTACGCGATTTCAAATGAAACCATAAACCATAATTAAACCATAAGCCGTTTGAAAATGTATTGGTTGGTAATTTGAAATCATAACAATAAATCGACATATTCGGATCTTGTTATTCTCATTAGACCTCATTTCGAAGTTTGCGGCCTTAAGGACTCAAACAGTGATTGCGAAATACAAAAATACTGGCAACGCCATCCTGTATATCTTAGTTTAAATTGTTAATGATATCTTTCCACGTAAGAAGTAAACTACCATGGATTTGAGACTGCATGACGATTCTGAATCTATTCCAATAATCATCGAAATGACAAATAATGGATCTATACAGATCGAAGACTCCTGTCTCGGCCATGATCAAACTGTTCGTGAACAAGACCCTAATCAAAACAATGACCCTGGAAATCGGCAAACATTCAAATTTTCCAAAATATCAAATAGGAAGAAAATTGTGTTGATTTTCTGCGGTTTAGCAAATTTTATGACGACATGTGCCAAAGCTCTCCTCATACCGTTCTTCCCAGTAAAAGCCGCAAGGAAAGGAATGGGCATTTTTATGATAGGATTTGTTTTCAGCGTCTATCAGCTCGTTGTATTCATGGCATCACCAGTGATAGGAAAGTACATGACAAGAATTGGGGTAAAATTCGTGTATCTTTCGGGAGTGTTTGTGGGAGGAAGTTGTGCGATATTATTTGGGACTTTAGACAAAGGACCTGATGGAATTTGTTTTATTGTAATGTCCATTTTGGTCAGGTGTGTTGAAGCGTTGGGCTTCGCTGCTTTTATGACCGCCAGTATGACACTTATATCAAGTGAATTTCCTAATCATGTAGGGTCTGTATTGGCCCTTCTCAAGACATGCTCTGGTATTGGATTAATGATTGGTCCAATTATAGGAGGATTTTTATACGACTTAGGGGGATACGGTCTTCCGTTTTACACACTAGGTGTTGTGAATTTACTATTCGGCGTTGTATTCTGGAAGTTTATACCCAATGTCAAGCACGACAACAATAAAACTGTACATAACAAATCCATTTTTCATCTATTCCGGAGCTTTTTGTTGGTGTTTTCTATGTGTGTTGTATTTTTAGTTCTCGCGGAGTTAAATGTTATGTTTTCAACACTTGCAATACATTTGAATCAACTCGATATATCTGCTTCGAATATAGGATTCATGAATGCAATCTTGGCGTTGGTCTATATAGTAACGACACCTGTTGCCGGTTATTTGACTGACGTCAAGAATCTGCCATCAACATTGATAATTATCGGACAATTTGTTGGTTTCCTCTTCTGTCTATTAAACGGACCCAGTCATTTTATACCGTTTATCAAAGCCAGTGTGTGGTCAATCGGGGTGGCTCTTTTCTTGTGTGGTGTATATTTTGGATGCCTGCTGGCTCCAGCAATGAAATGCATGGTCAATGGAGCTTTGCAATTAGGGTACGAGAGAAATGCAGATACTTGTGCACTGGTCTCGGGACTATTTAATTCTGCATTTGCCCTAGGCGGATTTGTTGGACCAATAGCCGGGGGTGCCATGATTCAAGAGTACGGATTTCCAACAGCTTTCACGGCCTTTGGACTTGTTAATGTGTTCATGTTTATCTTCTCTTTGGGATATTTATCATTACAAAATCGAATTTGTTTAAAGAAGGGCAAAAATGGAAAATAGCAGCATTATATATATATATATATATATATATATATATATATATATATATATATATATATATTTTATATATATATCAACGGCACCCTCAAACGGGATCGAACAAATTCATGTAACATCCTTAGAAGAACTTGTATCAGACTTTGTATCACTGTATCCCGATCGCTCATTTGTTTTTCAATAAGACGGGGCAATTTCATACACTAGTAGCACTACCCTGTCTAATTTTAAAAGAAATTGAAAATCGATTTTTCTTTAAATGTGAATGGCCTCCGAAGATTCCTGACTGGAAATCAATGGACTGCAGCTTTTTGTTAATGATGTGCAACATGGTTTATAAGGTCTTACTACGGTTTACACGGATTCAGAGTTTAAAAAGAGTCAATTCAAAACGCATGGGATCGAATCACTATTCAAGACATTAGAAAATCAATCAGATCGTGGAAAAAGGCTACGCGCCGTCTTACAGCAAGATGAGGGATCGACGGATCACATCAAAATTTGAGAATTATACCAAAATCTTCGATATGGCAAATTTGCCATTGTGAAATTGTTTTTAATATATATTTTCTTGACAATTTGTAAGCCTGAATTTCAATGAATTAATATAATTCTGGTCAATTTTCATACTTAGATCTGTCATCGTCTGGCAGTTATATATATATATATATATATATATATATATATATATATATATATATCAAGGTCAACTACATTGAAAGGATATTCATATGGAATCTTCAGGCAACGCTAGTGTGGGGGCCAACAAAAAATATAGAAAATTCAAACCAAAATAACAGCAGGGGCATTATATGGCAAGATCTACCTTTTTAGAGAGTGATTGTGAATTCTGGGTCCAAAAAAAATATTTAATGATTATTATTATCAGCAGTGAATAAGGGTAGTCAAGAAACGAAAAGGATGAGTAGTTAGATATTCTAAAGACTGACCTTATAGTGATTGATTCAGGTTGATTTCTTTAGAAGCTTGATTAATGAATGTACATGTAAAGTGATGATGAGGATGAGGATGAACAATTAGATGAAGGGGAAAGGAGATGTACAATATCAACAAAGAGAGGTAATCTGTGGAGGATGATCCCAAGAAAAAAACGAATACCAAAATATCTACTAAGGGATGAACTACATATATCGTAGCTGTAATTAGAATCTTTCAAACTTTTTTTTTTTTTTGAACACTCACTATTTCATCCCTATAAGGGACGATTGGTCTGCCAGGTAGATTTTTCAGTGGAACACCTGCAGACCAATGTCTTTCACAAATAACAAATTTTGTTGGATGTGGTTCAATATCATCACGAGGAGGGAGTTTGTTTAACCATGTTTACCGTTCTGGTTCCTCTTTAGGCAGTTACCATTGCAATTCGCAACACCACAATTTCCCTCATCTTGAATTTGCTTACAAATCACGTCCATGAACATCAAACCAACAAGAGGCAAAAGTTCATGTGAGGAAAAACATTCAGAGTACTGGTTCATTCCATATAGTCAATGGAGTAGCATCAAATTCATAGTTCCATTCCATTCCATATTCATAAAGTTAATTAATAAAGTAACATATCAGATCAATGAGACAGAACTATATATTCAGAGTACAGTGGTCGGATTTTTAATCAGGTAGGCGTCTTTATCTTCTTTTTCTCAGTTGTTTACAATGTATGAACCTCTGGATCATTTTGTCTTAATAAAAATATTTTTTTCACGAATTTTTAAAACAATAGTAAAGAAGTTCGCTTTTTACATCTATATTAAAATCGATTACTGGTAAGGATCGAAACTAAAAAATGATTTATAGTGTCGAAATTATGAATTTCCGCTTATCCATTTTGAAAGAATTTGTTACAATGGAATGTTCAGTTAATTGAAACTTATATGATGTTCGTACAGAATCCGAATGTGAAGGAACGACAGACAAATTTACATTTTATAACAATCAATAAACGTTATTGATGAATACAAATGAAAGTGAACATTACGCGCTTCCAACATTATTTTGATTTCAAATTTTTGAGAAATAGCTTGTTATATGCCAAAGAGGATTACATAAATTTAATGTAGACCAGTCAAAAGTAGAAATTCATCAATTTATGATACAGTGTTTCCACAAATATGTGCATGTGTTCAACAACAACGTAACAACAATAGCATGCGAAACTCTATTGTGAAATTCCAAATCCATAGCTGTCCTCTTTAATGGATTATCGATAGATACAAGTAGACTTCTTTTCGCAGAACCGATAGAGATTCCGTATCACATCATATTGTTTAAGAGCTTATAGGTTTAAACAAAAACTTAAAATGCTGTGTAAAACCTCCATGGATATATATACACTTTTTCAAAGTTAAATATAAACACATTCATTGTCAATTTGACAATTTTGAGTATTTAATCACTAATTCAAATGAGTTAAAGCTAGAGATTCATATCAGTCTTCGGTAATTACGACGTGATGTAAATAAAAAGCAATAAATTATAAAGTCAAAATTGGATGCAAACTACATAAGTTGTTACTTTATAACAGTTAATGTGTTTTGTTTTTATTCGGAAAATAGTATGATGTGAACTCATAACCACTAGCCGGAACTACCGTGTCACAAGATATTTTTGAAAAACGATGAATTCATCTCTTACTTTGAGGTGCGAAACTGTTTACATATTTAGCAGTGTAAAATCTCTAATTTTATGACAATGGTTTTACAGTAGATTTTTATAGGTCGTGAAGAAGAAATATTTTTTTGATATGGCATCATAATTCAATACGGACCAAAATCTTTATTCAGTTGAGAAATTGATTCGGAGGTTGACACAAAGTTTTACAACTTTTGGTAGAGGGACATCTGAGAAAAACTAGAAAAACATGCGCCATTCATAAAAAATCTGATTACTATAGTTCATTCCTTACAGTCAATGAGTAGCATCAGAATCAGATCCATAGTTCCCTTCCATAGTCATAGAGTTGATTAATAGAGTTACATCTCAGATCAATAAGACAAAACTATATATTCAGAATACTAGTTCATTCCTTTCAGTCAATAGAGTAGCATCGAATCCATAATTCCTTTCCATAGTCACAGAGATAATAGTAATAGAGTGAGTGAGTGAGTGAGTGTAACTGTAACAGTAACATCTCAGATCAATTAGGCAAAACTATATATTCAGTCTTAGTTACTAGTTCCATACGATTGACAGTCGTATCAGCAACACCAGATCCATGTAATGAGCATGACTATGTATTCAGAGTCAGAGTCCAAGTTCCATCATATATGAATATTATATGGTAATATCAGACTTACTAACTAGCAACTGTAAGAGAAATAGAAAGGACTGTTCAAGTTCAAGTTGTGAACTTGACGTGACGAGCAAAGGGGCCCTCTAGACTTATACACTAGACTCATACAATGAAGTCAATATTTATCAGTTAACCATACAGAAAAAAAGATATAGATATAAAGCCACAGGCCATACATAATTCATAATAAAATAAGAAATAGTAATCCGAATCAGGATGTCGGAGTCTGATCACCATAATATATGTGCGACTCGGCAGAGCAATGGGTCCAACTATCGTCTGCAGGATCTTCAACTACAGCCAGATGCTAATTCTAAACATTTCTTAAATAATTATTACGCAATTACTATTGGTACTTACCACTTTTCAAAGATTCTGGTTCGATAAATTAGCCATTAGTTATTAAAAGGTATTGAAATCAGATTCGTACTTTCGACTTTAAAAAAGATGACAAACCCAATCACTCAGTTTGTAAGACGGCGTCATAGAAAAATAGTTCATACTTTCCTGTAAAATTGTTTGATAGTTCACGACTTTTTGTATATTTTCTTTTCATTCAAGACATAAGAAATATCATTTTAAACGTATGGTTGCCAATTAACCAATTTATTATAAAGTACCGAAATTATAAGAACAGAATCAATTATTGCGCATTCAAGGAGATTGTACCTAGGCAGAAAAGTAGTAGTTTTGCTTGAACTCGTTATCCAACCAATGGCCTCTACTAGCGGGGGCTGAAAATCCAAGGCGAACCTCCTTTCTAAAGCCCTCCTTGATATATATATATATATATATATATATATATATATATATATATATATATATATATATATATATATATATTTCTCTCTCCCTCTCTCTCTCTCTCTCTCTCTCTCTCTCTCTCTCTCTCTCTCTCTCTCTCTCTCTCTCTTCCCTTTGCCTCAAAGTCTCATTGATTGTATTGATCATCCCAACCAAATCAATGTCTTTTGACTTGTAAGAACTGAATTTGATCAAAAATCCTACTTGACCTTTGATTGGTGTATCAACAAAACTACTTGACAATAATATAATTAGTAGAGGTTAATTATTTATTCACGAATTGTGCCCGTGCACACAAATGTCTGGAGTCCGGTGGATATATCCACAATCAAAGATACAGATACGATACACGAGTTGAATTGTCTTTGCGGAAATTTCTGGTGTCTGTTGTGTTTTTCGACGGGACCCCAGATTAATATTGTGGAATCACTCAACTCACAAGTTTTTTTGTTTGTTTTTGTTTTAAAACCCAGGCCATCCTATCTAATGACCCTCTTAATTAGTAACAATTTTATTTGTTAGGTTTATTATAAAACATTTTCAACATGTTGTTTAAAGGCAGTTCCAGTAGGATGGTTTTGTGCCATTTACTGCTTCTGTCTCGTGCATTGTCTATCGGATTCCTTGATTTGTTTTTGATTTATTTTTTTATTTTTTGTTAATAAAAGTATGAAATAAAATACAGAATTATTAATATTGTCTGAGGTGCTCGTGGAGGTTGAGTGGTTAAATGTGCAGTTAGGGGATATATTGGGTTGGTAGTTTGTAATTTTATTAACTTTTAGACAACTATACAATTAAATAGCAAAGCATGGTTAGATGTGGAGAGGAGGTAAGTTGTGATGTTCTGATTGGTGGATCGCATGGAGCCTGAACCAATCAGTTAATCGCTTTATTGGGTTATTAAGAGATGTGGAATGTTGGTTAGAGAAGTTGGGTTGAGACTGATAGAGGTTTAAATTGGGGGGGGGGGGGGGGGGGGGGGGAGGTGTGTGCATTCTGTGGGTTTGATTGGTGTAAGTTAAAGTCTGCAGCCTATCAGCTGGCCGGAATGATCCGTAATTCCATAATATCGGATTGTAGTTTTGGTTATGTGCACGGGTGTGATAGACATATTGGAAGGGAGGTTAGGTTTACGTTTTAAGTTGGTTTCTAAAATGTTTTAATTGGCGGGGTGTTGGGTACGAGGACCAATCGTCTTGCGGGCTTATTAATTGGTCTGTGGTCGTTTGTTATTCTTGGGCTGTTGCCACATTATGGGGATTGATTAAAATGGTAATGAAGGTGGTTATGTTTTAAAGAGAAACTTTTTATTAATTGTTAGTAACCTAATCCCTTGCTCCCTAAGGAGTCCAAGGGTGGCCACCCACTTTCCCGCTCTCTAACCGAGCGTCATTCGCTGCTTTAACGACTGTGCACATGGTCTTCCCTATGCAGCATTGGTTGTTATATTACTCTATGAACATGGTTAAGGATTTCTTTTAGATTAGAGTAAGGGAGGGGTTCGTGATTGTGGGCTAAAATGTACAAAATATACCTTAAAAAAATTTAAAATCATGTTTATAAAGTTATTGTCTTCCGAGTCGGCCCCGACTGATCTCGTCCGCATACAAGAGGTCCACTACAGTCTAGGCGCCGCAGCGCAGCTGTTTCAGCCGCGCTTCAGGCGGGTGGGGCGGGACCTGACACCTCAAGCATGCTGCGCGGCCTATGCATTGCCCCGCGCCGTCTTTGTCATGGACCATTGCGCCAAATTCGCCGAGGCCGCATCGGAAGCTTTCGATTTATTTTTATTTATTATTATTAATTTATTTATATCGTATTTACACTCATGTGTCACGTTTTTTCCTTGAGTATTTGTTATTATTATTTTGTTGGGTTTAGTATGAGTGGGGATTTTTGGTTGGGGGGGGGGGGAGGGGTGGTTATTATGTTTTATGTTAGTATTAGTATTATTAATTGGTTTTATTTGCCACATGATCTTTTAAAGCCGAAATAGGGTCTATGTTCCCTCCTCTAGCTATAGTTATGCTATAAGGTAATTAGAAATACAAAACTGCGGTATTTTGCACTTGTCCTTGCCATGGTCTTTTGTCGTTTACTTTGGTATTCCTTTCCGTCTCCATTTGTATCAGGGTGATGGGAAGGGGGCTGTCTTTATTATTTATCTATATATGGGGTTGGGTTGGATGTACTGTATGGTGGGAGTAGAATAAAGGAAGTATTAGAATTAGCTTTTTACAGAATTGTTCTCACTATATTACACCAGAGGCCGAAGAGTTTGAGAAGGATGATCAATTCATTGAGGTTGTGTCGCTTGCAAACTGAAGAGGGGGGGGGAGGTTTAAAGAAAAGACATGGCCGCACCTTGTTATTTTTTAACCAGGTAATTGATATGGGACTAGGTATCTATAATTTATAATACTAGTTCACTCGGGAGTGGGGGGGGGGGGTAAGGTCAGGTTGTGGCAGTGTAGAAGGTGGTTAAAAAGTTTGGGTCAAAGGTCATCTATCTGAATTGTGTTATAGATCCTTATATTTGTTCCACGTTGTGTCTCTCCCTTTATCTTTGTCGTTT
>NC_088362.1:78833008-78835508 GCF_034508935.2 Berghia stephanieae
TACACTATTTTGGTCAGACTTGATTGTAGTTGGGGATCGAGATAGTTCAGTTGGTAGAGCAATCCCTTCACACGCAAAGGGACCGAGATCGATCCCGGGTGCAGTCGATTTTTTTTCCTGACCTCCCAGTCCTTCCAGAGGTATTTGGGCATCTGGGTCTATCATATCTGGCGGAAAGTACTTTGCAATACACTAGCCTCCTATGAAAATGGTATCAAGCAATTGCTATTATCCGTTTCACACTATAGAAAACGGGATAATAAACTCCGGCTCCATGGACCGAAAGGATCTAAAATACAACTACAATTTTGATGACAGTGTGGAGTCGGCATGTCCTTTAAAATAGTATTAAAATGCTCTGACTATTATCACCATTATCATCACCATTATCATCATCATCATCATCATCATCATTATCATCATCATCATTCTCATCATGATAATCATCAATCATTACGATGCAGTATTGTGTCAAGCTATTGACGTTATGTTATTGACTACATGGTGACAATGGGAGCATGTTCTATCTGTACTGTTGTGTCCTTGTGTAAGACACTGCACACAAATTGCCTGCCCGTTCAGGTATAATTGAGTGCTTGGCTAAAATCACCTGCGACTGTTCTATCTGTTGTTGTCCAAAAATTATTTTGTACTGATGGCTTGTTTTGAATGAAATAGGTCTTACGTGTCTTGCTGGTGAACAACTGTGCATCTAATGTAGCGTTTCAAAACTGTAGCATTACTTGTATATGTCATATGAAATTCTCATAATTCATAATTGAATGTTAAATGGCCTTTAAAAAAGAAAGAAAGAAAGTAGAGATAGAGAGAGAGAGAGAGAGAGAGAGAGAGAGAGAGAGAGAGAGAGAGAGAGAGAGAGAGCGGTGGAAGAATATTACATACGAATAAAATAGGAATGCTTTTGTATGTTTTCAGATACAATTACACTGACAAAATGAACTTCTCGCAGGGAAGGATGGGACAAGTTTTTAGTATGTCAACTAGATTCATGCTTCAAGCGCCCAGAAATACACACGATAGCGATACAATTCCTATTACTTTTTGTTTTATGTTTTGCCGACGAAAGGTTTTCCCGAAACGTCCATGTCTGTACTATTCCCAAACGAAGCCATTTGTTAGCTACTGTAAACGGTCAACAGTATATTCTAATTATTGAAAGCACATTGTATTCTCGTTGTTATTTTTTTGGATAAGTAATGCTATATAGGGAAAAATAAAAGGGCTAAAAACGATAAATTTGCGAGAGTGGTTCTATAACAGGTGTTATTTATATGGGTCTTAGCTACCTGTATTCCAATTTTCATGCTTTCAATCACAATATGCACTGTTTTAGCCCAATTTTCCCTAATACAATGAATATGAAGAAAATATCTTATTTACGCAGTTATTTCCCTTGTTTAATATAGCTGAAAAGGGGGAAATTTAAGACATTAAACCTAAACGTTATTATTGATTGCCAGAGTAGTTCTATAGCAGATGGGTTTTTAATGGGTCTTGGTAACCTTTATGCAAATTATCATGCTTTCAATCGGAATTTGCAAGGTTTTAGCTTAATTCCCCCAACTAGTTGGGGGAATTAGGTCCCCCCCCCCAAAAAACTTGAATTGTGCAAATTGGGGTTGACAACATGAAAATTACATATGTTGTAGAATATGAAAACTCCTGTAATCTATGCTATAGAACAACTCTGAGAGATCAGTATTAGTAGAGATACAAGCTTTGTAAGATTGGAAAATTTTGAAATGGACGACAAAAATATTCGTTCATTCCTATTGCGTAAACATTCAAAACAAGGCGACCCAAGGTTGATTTACGTCATCCTTGGATTCCCATTGGTGGCTAATTTTAGTTTCAAACCGGATGTTTCATTTCACTAAACTTTCGATTAACGAACTATCCTAATTTTTTAACCGTTAATCTCATTCAATTTTGTTAATTTTGAGGGGTTTCTATGATGCAAAATTATATAATAATGGGTTTATGTTTATCTAATTTAGCAAGTATAATCAACTGCAATAATGAAGACGGACAGACAAACAGACTCGCAGACTCGCAGAACACAGCTGGATTAAAATTAGATGTCAGCAACCGGTGTTGACACAGACAGTGCTCCTTTTTCCCTCCGCCTAATTATTTTTTCTTTCAAAAATACTCCAATAATCTTTTTACGTATTTGTATAGACGATTTTTGGTCGGACTTGATTATAGTTGGGGATCAAGATAGCCCAGTTGGTAGAGCACTCGCTTCACATGCAAAGGGACCGAGATCGATCCCGGGTGCAGTCGATTTTATTTCCACCCAGGTGTAATTGGGTAGATGTGTAATGAAAAGGATATCAAGCAATTTCTATTGTCCGTTTCACGCTATAGAAAATGGGATAAATCCCGGCTTCACGGAGCGAATGGCTCTGAAGGATTACAACATTTTGATGACAGTATGGAGTCGGCATACCTATAAAATTGTATTAGAACACACACA
>NC_088362.1:78843008-78858008 GCF_034508935.2 Berghia stephanieae
AGTTCCTCAGGGCTCGGTACTAGGTCCTTTACTTTACGTCCTGTATACAATGCCACTTGGGCGAGTAATTTCTGCACATGGTGTGAATTACCATATGTATGCCGATGATACGCAGTTGTACAAATCACTGTGCCATCGGGCATGCATACAACTTCATCTGATATTGTGCAATGCTGCTCGTCTATTTGGCATTGGATGCAGGAGCGTAAATTAAAACTTAATGATGACAAAACGAAGATCATGCTTTGCGTCACTCCGTCAAATATTAAAAAGACAATATTACCATCAATACTTGTTGGTGATTGTCATATCAGTATGCCATCCAAAGCGAAAAATCTTGGCGTTGTGCACGACTACATTTTCAGCATGGAACATCAAATAAACCAGATGATCAAAACCTTGAATTTTGAATTAAAGAGAATCCATCGAATGAAATAATTCATTCATCTCCATTTGCTGAAGACGGTCGTTTGTGGACTGATACTCTCACGCCTTGGTTACTGTAATTTGCTACTTGCTGGTCTACCTGACATAAAACTCGAAAAACTACAAAAAGTTCAGAATAGAGCAGCAAGGCTTGTCTAGGTATTGCAGTGACTCGATGGGTGTCAAGGCGATGTTGAGGGCATTACACTGGCTACCAGTTAAAGCTCGTATTGAATACAATATTGCTCTACTTTGTTTTGATGCCATCAATTCAAGAAGCCCTGCCTGCATTCAAGACTTGATTGTCCCCTACAACCCCACTCGAAATCTCAGGTCCTCAAAATTGTATCACCTTCAAATTCCAAAAACTAATCTTAAACGTTTTGGCGACAGATCATTCAGTACAGTAGGTCCTATCACTTGGATTTCACTCCCACTGTCAGTCAGACTTGAAAGCAGCGTTGATAAATTAAGAAATAAACTGAAAACCTATCTCTTTGGGAAGTATTTAAATTAGATTATACCAGGAGTTATTGCAAAGCCCAGACGTGTGTGTATGTGTGTGTGTGTGTGAGAGAGAGAGAGAGAGAGAGAGAGAGAGAGAGTAATATATGTTTATGTACAGTGTGTATATTGATATGTGTGAGCTTTTGCTCGAATGCCCGAATATGCAGTATGTAATGTTTTTTACTGATGGTCAATGTGAAGTGCTTCGAAGCTTCGGCATAAGCGCTATATAAATGTACATTTATTATTATTATTATCTTTATTCACTGTGGATTAACTTTCACTCTTTACTTTTCAATATTTGTAAGAATCAAAGAGATTAGCCATGGTGAGAGGCAATAAGCTCTCACCATATCCATAGGTCACAATGCACAATTGAAAATCCCATAACAAAGGATATCGCTCAGTCTCTCTTTACAACTTGACAACTGTCATTGTCTATCTGTTGTCTAGACTGTGCCCAGCCCCTCACCTCCTATCTAATGGTCACAGCTGACCTCACATTCCCATACTACAAAGGCCCGCCCTCTTTTGTCTCTAATAGGATGGTGACATTTCACTATAGAATTAAACCCCACCGACTATCTATTCTTCAACTGTCATAATTTTACTATGGTGAAAATTAATCATGAGCGTTTGTTTGTCTTTTCTTGAATTTGACACTTTTTGAGGTCAAAAATTAGTTGCGATAAACCGAAGCTTGTTGCAATTAACCAGTGACATTGTATAGAAATAATTTCGTTTCTTGGGAAATGTTTCGATTAACCGAAAGTTGCAATAAACCAAGTTGCGATTATCCGGAGTGGACTGTAGTAATTTTATTTCAGACGAGAACCCTTTTTGTTTTCTTGTCATAATGAAATATCGATTTTAGTTCTTTTTGGTCTTTTATATGAGTTAAAACAATGCTTACGATGCATAAATGAAAACGTATTTCTTTGGATTCATTATTCCACATAAATATCCGTCACATCCCAAGCAAGGACAATGTCCTAACAGATGCTCTATCCCGTGCCTTTTATTGATACTAATTATTATGTGGTAAAACACACCTACCTCCCTAATATGATTTTTATCCCCTTTTCAACGGATTTTGATTTGTAAATGGTATTTCTTCACTATAAAACGGTGGATTATTTTTTTCATTTCACCCTCAACGGGTTTCTTACGAATAGTTGAATCTACCCTCAGAGGGTTTTTTTTCTGATATTTCTATTAGTTGTCCCCTCGTTGATTATTATATTTCACTTAACCCATGTCGGGTCTTCATTCCTTTACCATTTCACCCTCACAAGGGCCTTTTGTCATGAAGGGGAGGGGGTGTTATGTCATGGCAATGGTTGTTAGGACAACACCAGAACGAGTCCGAAGTGGACCGTACCTTCCCCTGGTTGCTAGGAATTGTGAACACCTCTTTTAGCCAATGAGGGTTCGAACCTGGCGCGGGAAATCAGAGGGAGTTCTTATAAGTTTCGTCCAACTGAACAGAATTCCACTTTCCAGCGGTCCTGTTTTATATCATTTTATTTTGGTGTTCCTTATTCGTGGGTGATCGGGGAAACGATGAATGGATAAGTAGAGTTGTATCGTTCCTATTTTTGTTCTATATCTAATTTAGTTTATGTAATAAATGTATCACGTTTGTAAATCCTGACGTCCTTCATTTTATTGTTACCATTGTCTTGTCATGAAACAAGGACTTTCTCCTTCTTTCTCTTCCCTCTGATCAGGCTACGCCCAGTGCAATGGCCTTGCCTTATCTCCCACTCCGAGTTCCCTTTTTCTATTTTCATGGTCTTTTCCTTTTCTTTTCTTTTGTTGACGTTTCGGCCTATCTGGCTCTCCCAACTCTCCGTGAGCGGCCCGAATCGTCACAGCTAGAAACGTTAAATTTACTAATTTAGTTTATGTAATAAATGTATCACGTTTGTAAAGCCTGACGTCCTTCATTTTATTGTTACCATTGTCTTGTCATGAAACAAGGACTTTCTCCTTCTTTCTCTTCCCTCTGATCAGGCTACGCCCAGTGCAATGGCCTTGCCTTATCTCCCACTCCGAGTTCCCTTTTTCTATTTTCATGGTCTTTTCCTTTTCTTTTCTTTTGTTGACGTTTCGGCCTATCTGGCTCTCCCAACTCTCCGTGAGCGGCCCGAATCGTCACAGCTAGAAACGTTAAATTTACTCTTTTTGTTATGGATGGTCATAATTTGACAACAGAATGAAATGTATTTCTTTGCATTGATAATATTTAACTGTTAATTTTGTTTTATATTTATTTACCCTCGGTTTATAATTTCATGGAACATTTTACGAATAAAACATCAGATGATGAGGATGATGATTATGTTTTTATCGGCATGTTGACAAAACGTCCATCGGTAGTGACGAGCCAGTCATTTCTCAAAGATTGAATTTTACTTCTTGTCCTGACTGCCTACTATCAATAAATTGACCGTTGTCTTTCTGTCCGTCTGTCTGTCTATCTGTCTGTCTGTATGTATGTATGTATGTATGTATGTATGTATGTATGTATGTATGTATGTATGTATGTATGTATGTATGTATGTATGGATGGATGGATGGATGGATGGATGTATGGATGGATGTATGGATGGATGTATGTATGTATGAAAGTATGTATGTATTTATGTATGTATGTATTTAATGTATGTATATGTGTTTGTATGTATGTGTGTGTTTTTGTATGTGTGTATGTATGTATGTGTGATTGAGAGAGAAAGGAGGAGAAGGAGGAGGAGGAGGAGGAGAGAGTAAAAATAGATATTGTTTTGTTTTTTGGTTTCACGTTATAGTTTGTATTAGTTCAATGTTTATTAGTTCTGACCACTATTCCAATTATCGTCATTTTAAAACGGTCACAGGCAAATATCCCTTTAAATGACAGACACTGGGATAAGCACAAGCTACATGGATATTATGGCACAGTGTGGTCGGTAATGTAATTATTGCTGCTCTCATCCAATTTTTTCTTATGCTTTACTATCGATTAGGAAAGGAGGATTGTTGAGTGGATAAGACATTATATTAAAATCGAAACGATCCGGGTTTGATTCTTTGGTTCCGTTTCTGGTATCTGGTGTTTTTTATTTTTTTTCCTTGAGAAAGAAACTGAGCCTCCATCGCTCGAATCGGATTTGTCATTTTTTTTCGACATTACAAAACACACCCAAAACAAAAAAAAGAAAAGAAAACAACAAAAGTCCCCAAAAATTTAATAATTTAGATGAATAAAGGCGATTTTAAAAACTGTTTATGTAGTGTTTAGGACCGGGCAACCGCGATTGATTATCACCATCAGAGATAATAAAGTATTGCATTTAAAATAAGTAATTGTTTGAGTATACCCCCCTTTCCCCACCTCTCTCCTCTAATTTGCACTGAAGACAATAAACTTAGATGCTTAAATGAAGAAGAAGAAGAAGAAGAAGATAGAGAAGAAGAAGAAAAGAAAAGAAGAAGAAGAAGAAAGAAGAAGAAGAAGAAGAAGAAGAAGAAGAAGAAGAAGAAGAAGAAGAAGAAGAAGAAGAAAGAAGAAGAAGAAAGAAGAGAAGAAGAAGAAGAAGAAGAGAAGAAAGAAGAGAAGAAGAAGAAGAAGAAGAAGAAGAAGAAGAAGAAGAAGAAAGAAAGAGAGAGAGAAGAAGAAGAAGAAGAAGAAGAAGAGAAGAAGAAGAAGAAGAAGAAGAAGAAGAAGAAGAGAAGAAGAAGAAGAAGAAAAGAAGAAGAAGAAGAAGAAGAAGAAGAAGAAGAAGAAGAAGAAGAAGAAGAAGAAGAAGAAGAAGAAGAAGAAGAAGAAGAAGAAGAAGAAGAAGAGAAGAAGAAGAGAAGAAGAAGAAGAAGAAGAAGAAAAGAAGAAGAAGAAGAAGAAGAAGAAGAAGAAGAAAAGAAAGAAGAAGAAGAAAGAAGAAAGAAGAAAAGAAGAAGAGAAGAAGAAGAAGAAGAAGAGAAGAAGAAGAGAAGGAAGAAGAAGAAGAAGAAAGAAGAAGAAAGAAGAAGAAAAGAAGAAGAGAAGAAGAAGAAGAAGAAGAGAAGAAGAAGGAAGAAGAAGGAGAGAAAGAAGAAGAAGAAGAAGAAGAAGAAGAAGAAGAAGAAGAAGAAAGAAGAAGAAGAAGAAGAAGAAGAAGAAGAAGAAGAAGAAGAAGAAGAAGAAGAAGAGAAGAGAAGAAGAAGAAGAAGAAGAAGAAGAAGAAGAAGAAAAGAAGAAGAAGAAGAAGAAGAAGAAGAAGAAGAAGAAGAGAGAAGAAGAAGAAGAGAGAAGAAGAAGAAGAAGAAGAAGAAGAAGAGAAGAAGAAGAAGAAGAAAGAAGAAGAAGAAGAAGAAGAAGAAGAAGAAGAAGAAGAAGAAGAAGAAGAAGAAGAAGAAGAAGAAGAAGAAGAAGAAGAAGAAGAAGAAGAAGAAGAAGAAGAATTAACACTACACAGATAATGTATTCATTAGCTTCATTGATCTCGGCAAACGAATGCCTATCTCAACCTTGTTGATAGCTTAGTAGAGCCTTAACGAAATCGTTCCTACAGACGAGATACGAGAGAGATCTAGCCTCTTACGTCACATCTCGTCGTCATGAACGATGCTGCATATCGAGAGCCTTCAGAAATGCGGTGTATGTTGTATAACCTCAAAGAACACGGTTGACCAAAAGTGATGAGTGGTTGTGCAACACCTCAAGCCCTGTGGCCTTGACCACGATGTCTTGTATGTAATGGTTTTATGTAATGGTCTCAACGCTCATGAATTAATTAGTAAGGCTGGACTTGCAATCAAAAAACGAAATTTGTGCTTTAAACTCTTTTGAATCAAACGAGTACATCAGCGTGTTCGTCTCATTAAGATGTGAAAAATGATATAAAAATCAAGAAAATCGGCCGATAGATAAAAATGTTGCAATTACAAAGCTAAAGTAAACAAATGCAATTTTTTAAATCAAATTTATTCGTAAAACAGTTGGTTTTTAACCGATTTTTCTGAAATAAAGACCAATGTTTTTAAACTGATTTTAGCAATGTGAATTTCAAATTCCTCACAACTATATTTTTTGATTATAAATTTTAGCTATTATTTTAGCTATATTAATCAAAAAGGTCTTACATTTTTTGCAAAACAAAAGCGTAATATCTTGACGGTCGGTCGAGTAGAGAGCCTGTGATTGGTTGAGGATTTGGGGACAATTGACTCACAATTCTACACGAATATATGGTGGCGGAATATCAAAGAGGGTAATATTTTTATTCATAAAACATTTATCTTATTGCTAAATAATACAAAGTAATAATTTCACATCAGATAAAAAATCGGAAGTTCCTTTCTCTCTATTGGACTTAAGCTCGTTCTACAGTAACGTGACAAACAGTACGTGAGACGGCGTATAAGGATACTGTCTTTTTGTTGGTTATAGGTCGAGTTATTTGTTTGGCTTTAACCAAGAAAGAACAATATCTCAAAATATTACGCAACATATTACGTTAAAGAAATCGCCGACAAACAGAAAAAAAGGCAATTTATCATTAACTATTATTTAATGCGAGAAGACTTCACCTTTGCAATGGAATTAAAGAGTTATGTATGAAAAAACTAAATGTGTCGATTGCGGCAAAACCTGTTGGATCTGGGTCAGCCAGATACTGTTCTTTTGTTGGTTAGGGCAGTATTATGTATTTATATCATGGATTCTTCTGCACTCATTGTTACGTATCTCTCCGCATCCCACTAACCGACTTGTACCCCGTTACTTAAGGATGATGACTAATACAAAATTTAGATCAGTGGTGATGTCAAAGGTGTGTTAATTGGAAATCCTTGCAACATCACTGTTCATAAGGAATACAAAAATTGTGCAACTAGTCAAAGATTTGCTCATGTATATTCACAGATCTGGTTACCCCTTAATCAACCATCTGTTTACCCCTTAAACAACTATCTGATTACACATTGATCCAGAGCTGAAGCTATCAAGTTACCCACTGAGACAACCAAAGAATGACTAAGAGGCTTCTCCATGAAATAAACAGACAGAAGCATCCCTATTGACGCCTCCAGTCATAGGAAGGTGGCCACCAGTCACATCCACAACAATAAAAATAATTTGAGCGGCAGACAATAAAGAGATTAAAACTTACTTGCCCATAGCTTAACTTTAATTAATTAAAATATATTATTATTCTCTTGGCTATTTTAACGTTATTCCGTGAGGCTCTTCTGTTTATTTATATTAAAGTATTTCGGCTTTAACGGGGATTAATATTTAGGTTCTTAACCTATTTATACCTATATAACGTGCCAAAATCTACCACTACTACTATACCTATTTCTTAAACCCTTAAACTTTTGTACTATCTGTCGAGTTGTCAGGACATTTAACCCAACTATAACAGGGTAAAGACGACTTCCATCTTTGGGAAAAACTGTCTAACTTCTATTTGTCTATTCCTACTTGCTACTTCTCCTACATAGACGCGACACTGGTAAATTTCATGACCATGTAGGGTCAGTAATGACTGTTCTCATGACAGCGTCCCGTTTAGGTTCAATGAGGAAGGTTATAATACGACCTCGGTGATCATGAACTTCCGTTTTATAGTCTGGATGATGTGAATTTACTTAGCATGATCTTGATGTGGAAACATATACCAGATGCACAAGTCCATAGTACAAGTGTTGAGACTGGCTCGATCTTTAATCTATATTGCAGCTCTCTTGTGTTGTTCTCATGGCCGTTGTGTTTCTAGCTGTTGCTGAGTTGAATATTATTATTTCTACAATTGCGTGGTACTCACAGCAATTCAACGTAAATGCGTCAACTGCTGGATTCATGAATGCAATCTCGGCCTTAATCTATTTTGTAGTTACAACCATTTCGAGGTATATCACTGACATCAAGAATCAGCAATCGGCATTGATCATTTTTGGACATTTCGTAGATTTTCTTTCCTAAATAGACCTGGTTCTTTCTTACATTTTGTAAAAGCCAGTCTGTGGTCTGGGGTCCGTTTTTCTTGTTCGGTGTCAACATTTTATGCATGGAGTTTCCAGCATTAAAATGCATGTTCAACGGAGTTTGGAAATTAGGCAATAAGAAAAATGCAGTTACTTCTGCGCCGGTTTCGAAACTGTTCTAATTCTGCCTTTGCCTTAGGTAACTTGCCGGCCAATTGCAGGGGCTAGTATGATTCAAAAGTATGGATTTTCAAACAGCTGTGCATTTATTGCACTCATTAATTCGTTTATGTTTATATTTTCGTTGAGATTTTTCTTCTTCCAATATAGGACTTCTCGTAAAAGTGAAAAGGGGACTCGCATTCAAACAGAACAATGACGTATGTTGTTGCGACGGCATGAGCTGTTCTATGCAAATGAGACATCATTTGGCACATTGATACTATGTGTTTAGGTAAAATACTCACAAGATCCGTCAGCCGGATAAATTATACCAATACACAAAACTATGTGTGAGCTTAGACGTTAAAAGTCTGGTTGATATAATCTATTGAGAACTTATTATTAAAATGGCTGTCTCAAAACAATAACAGGAATTATACGTTGTAAATAATTAATTAAAAGTTTACATCAAATCCATCAAAAAAATTATAGTAATCCATTGTTTCTTGCTCTTTAACTAGAAACTGTTGGATATTTTTGTACATATAAGGTAAATTGTAAATCTTCCCCTTGTAGAATTGTTAGAAGGGGACATTATTTGAAACCTCCACTCGTAGCGGGACGGATCATTCAGAAATGATTACGAAAAATTAATAGAATTGCGATATTTCAGAACCTCATGAACATCTCAAAGTCAATAAAACTAACTGAAAATGAAAGAGGATGCCGGAATACATAATTTTAAAGATTCTCAAACTTTACTTTATATTTGTGAGGGAAAAATATTTATTTTTTAAGTTAACTATAGAGACTACAATATTTATCTCCCTAGAATTACGTTTTAGAAAAATAATCCAAGTAGGCAGGTCTGATGTCATTCACGTAGGATGTGACGTCATAATGGACTGACGCACGAAGACCTGGAATGACATTGACCAGAGAGAGCACACCCATCAGGTTGACCCAGATGTAGGATGTGCCAATACCATTGTGGCTAAACATTATATCAGTTCCCAGACAAAGTGTAGGATATCCAAACCAGTTTCATTTGTACGTATATAAATCTGTTTTATCCCATCCCATATCTTGGAAAACCCTATCATTTCTTGTAAAAATGTAATCTTTGAATAATGTTTCGAGCCCCTGTTAAAAAATATTTATTCAACGATTGCAGGATATTTTTTCTTAATTTATTGGCTTTAATAAACTCTGAAAAGACATCAGATCGGTCGTTTTAAAAAAACCTTTTAATGCGTATGAATACAATTCCAACGTTTTTCTTTTTGGGGCCAAAGTCAAAGTCAGAAAAACACAAATAAATGGCGAATCGAAGATATCACTGCCATGCATCAAAACCATTAAAATAAACCATCAATTACTTATTCTACCTGAATAATAGTCCGTTGGCTTAAGGGCCCGATCTGTGCGCTTTGTGCACTTTTTTAAACCAGCAAACAAAGTACACAAATTGGTGTAAAAAATTATGAAGATTCGAAAAATAGGTGGCTCCAAATACTATTTTTCTTTGAAAAGACCTTCAAATTTGTCGTAAAGTTAGTGAAAATGCGCACTTTGTCACGTTTTGGGGCTAGATGACAAAAACATAAAAAGAAACATTCTCACCAATTAGGACATCTTGATTAGTTTTTGATCGTGGAGATATGTTCAGTTTAATGTTTTCTATTATTATTTACCAAATATCTAGCTTTTAATTATTTCAAAATATCTAGATGTTTCTGGCCGCAGAAAAAAAAATGAAAATTGTCATTTTTCTGCCCGTGGAACAAAAATACGAGTCATAAGGACGACCTATCCTTTACTAAATATGTATAACAATGTATGAGTATTTGTAAATGGAAAAAAGAACAAGGCCGATATCCTTCTTCCATGCCTTTACGGGTTGTGATAGCTCATTTGCAGGGAGGGGAAAGAAAAGAGCATGGTCAGTTTGGCTGCATTTGATGATGTTACAGATTCATTTAAGGCTCTTACTAAACAACCCTCTGAGGAAGATATAGCCAGCCATTTCAACATCATCCAGAGATTTGTCTGTTGTTTGACAGAGCAATCAACTTATCTGCTGTCAATGAATGCCGGCGTGAACTTTTTACAAAAAAAGTCACGCCTTCCAGACAATATGCCACAAACTCGTGAAGCTCTCAAACAGCATTTAAACCGAGCAGTTTACCAAGCTGGATATGTGTTGAAACGCTCTTTTGCTTTAGTCCTTCCAAATCAGATTTTGGTTGGAAAGAAGTTGGGATACCAATGTGGTCCACTTTGACCCACCTTGCACATGCCTCACATAATCTGATTAAATGTAGCTGTTCATCAAAGGGATGTTCCAAAAGATGCAATTGTGTTAAATCATCTCTTCCATGTACTCTGTTGTGTGCCTTCAATGGTCAATGCTCTAGAGACAATGATTGATTTAAAACACGTTTTCCAAATGTGTTTTCAACAAACTATGTGTAGTATGATGGTTTTATACTCCTTGTTTTGTTATACGCGTAGCACTTACACTCATGGTTTATTTTCGTTACCTCCTATTCGTCTTGCGGTATGCTGTGCGCCGTCGCACATACCACGAACATTTTGGTTGCGTGGAGAGAAAGGATAAAACTAGGGGAGCACCTCGCTTCAACGACATTCGCCTCCCGACTCACGTTGAGAGCGCTTTTTAATAAAACTAGTAGATCGTAAAATTTAATAGTGTATTTTTTCTAGTTCTTACAGTGTCCACCCTTCCTTATAAGAATCAATCACGGCCCTGAGTGTTGCGCAAGAAAAAAAATCCATCATATCTCGAGCGCAAAAAAGAACTTGCTTTGCTTGTTTTTTTTCACTCCCTCTTCACTCGTTCCAATCGTCAAGAAGCCTGCGATGTGAAGATTAAAAACGTTTTTGAAATGCATGTCATTTCAAATATATTATATGTCAGATTCTAAACTAGTTAAACAATTTCCAGGAAGGAGATATTTTTTGTTAAAATTTCCTGAAAAATCCAAATTGAAATTCGTATTTTCCTATATATTTCAATCAAATTAAAATTGAAAAATAATTTGTGAGTCCAAAGTACGCAACGGAATACAAAAATAGCCACATTGTTATAAAATATTTATAAAACTGTAAATTTTTGAGAAAAAAAATAAAATTCATTAAAATTTATTTTGTCCCCTTTAAAGGGCAGTAACTCTTGGTTCCAACTATTTTTCAACTTGGAGCTTCCTATTTTCGAAATTCTCATAAAATTCTGTACTTTGTGTGAAAATTCCATGCTGGTTACACGATTTGCACAATTTTTCCATTAAGCCATTCAGAAAACAATATTATTAAATATTGAAAGACAAGTCACACAACTTTATCACACATAAAACAAAAACATAGCCGGCTTATGTCTAGACTGGGAGACGATTTTCTAGTGCCAGATTGATTTAGAAAAAATACCACCAAAAAAATTTACTGGATTATTTGAATTGGTCTAGGTAAATGCTAAAATTGTAGTGGTATAACATTTTCTAGTAAATTCCCGTAGAAGCGGATGACAATCTTGAAAAGCCTATCACATTTCCATGGTAAGTGTCTAGACAAGACTTTCTTTTTTTTTTTTTTTTTGTTTTATGACAATTTTCAAAAAATCTTCTGATAACAGGGACGAGAGATGTGTAACTTGAATTCATTGAAAATGAAATATTTTTACAAATTAATTATTGGTTATATGAAATATCTAAGAATATTACTTTGAGGGGTGGAATAAAGGTATTCTTTCACGGGTTTGGATCATAGCCTTACTATAATACTCTAGTCGGCCATGGTTTGGATTGATCAAATTCGTTATATTTTTTTATCCCGGAATAACTAAATCGCAAGCTCGTGAGTTATTTGGCGGGATAAAAAAACCCCACTAATTTGATTAATCCAAAACCAAGTCCTATATTGCGCAAACTGTTGCGAGCAATACCATGTGATATGCTTTGACCATTTAACTGTCGTACTCTAGAAAGTCTCCTTATAAAAAAAATTGGACAGAAAACTCGTTCCTCAAATATCGATCAATTTAAACGACCCTCGTCCTAGCAAAATAAGATTTAAGGAAGACTTTACGAAGTCCCAGGTTTGATAGTTATTTGCCAAAATGAGGGTCGTTTACATCGATTGATATTTGGAGGACGAGCTTTCTGGCCACAGTTTTAAATGCACGTTGTTTCAGATTACTGCAGTTAATTGGTTTTTAACGGTCGGCAAAGAGTACACAAGATTGAATCAATATGGCTGCGCAGTCTCTATGGACGCTTGCCGTAAATGTATGCGTCATTTCGAGTTTGTCAGTCTGTTTCTATTATCCAGTTAGTAATTTGCCTCCACAAATCTATGTCTAGTTCAAGTATTCTTAGCTTTAGAATGTCATCATGTGTGTTAATGTGCTGAGGCAGTTGAAGGTTTCCTTGTGTTGTTGAAATCAGTTCGTCAGTTGTTGTTTCTAAATGTATTTGATTTTTTTAAGATTAAATCAGACATGTTGAGCATAACACTGGGGCAGGACGGTACATGAATGATGGTTGGACTCAGTTTTTAAAAATGAAAAGTTTTACTGATCTTTAGATACAATCAATAAGGTGTGCATTTCCAAAATTTCATCTCATTCAATGCATCTTCCTAATTTGTGACTTTTGATAGCATTACATTATGATTTATAAATTCATATTTCTAAATTTCAATAGAGGATGAATAATTCAGTGACTCGCTTTTTGGTATAGCGGATAGACACGTGGTCTGCACCATGGAAGTCTGTGGGTAGCATACAATTATGCCCTTCGCAGGCTCTTTTCTTATGTGAAAAGAGTATGCGTTCGGTAATGGAGTTTTCTATGTAAAAGAGAAATATTAATAATTCTAGTAATAGTTGTAGCTGTATTAGTAGTTGTACTACTACTACTACTACTACTACTACTACTACTACTACTACTACTACTACTATTACTACTACTACTACTACTACTACTACTACTACTACTACTACTACTACTACTACAACTAGTAGTAGTAGTAGTAGTAGTAGTAGTAGTAGTAGTAGTAGTTGTTGTTGTTGTTGTTGTTGTTGTTGTTGTGTGTTGTAGTATGTTAGTAGTAGTAGTAGTAGTAGTAGTAGTAGTAGTAGTAGTAGTAGTAATAGTGGTGGTGGTGGTGGTAGTAGTAGTAGTAGTAGTAGTAGTAGTAGTAGTAGTAGTAGTAGTAGTAGTTGTTGTTGTTGTTGTTGTTGTTGTAGCAGTAGTAGTGGTAGTAGCAGTAGTAGTAGTGGTAGTAGTAGCAGCAGCACCAGCAGCAGTAGTAGTAGTAGTTGTTGTAGTAGTAGTAGTAGTAGTAGTAGTAGTAGTAGTTGTAGTAGTAGTAGTAGTAGTAGTAGTAGTAGTAGTAGTAGTAGTAGTAGTAGTAGTAGTAGTAGTAGTAGTAGTAGTAGTAGTAGTAGTGGTAGTAGTAGTAGAAGTGGTTGCTGTTGTTGTTGTTGATTTGTTGTTGTTGTTGATGATGATGATGATGATGATGATGATGATGATGATGATGATGATGATGATGATGATGATGACGACGATGGTGTTGTGGTAGTTGAAGTAAGTAGTTAGTAGAGGTAGAAGTTATGGTAGTAGTCAGAAAGCAGCAAAAGCAGCGATAGGAGTGTAGTTAGAAATGGTGGTGGTTGTTGTATAAGGGGTAGTACTGGTGACAGCATTTAATACCATCAATATTATAGTTGTTTAATTCTTTAATAACTTGTTTACGGTGAAATCTAGGACATGCTAATATTTTACTACCCTTATTATATATAATTAGAATAAAGTTGGTGGTCCACGGTGACAGTCATAGCTGACGGAAGAGGGATGAATAGGAGGAGGGGGGGTGTAACATGTGGTTTTCACAATTAGCTTTTGGTACACGTTGAATTATGTATATTTTGACTTTATACCTTTTAATTGTTTGTTATAGGTTACCCTTTGTTTACGATTGTCTATAGGTTATAAGCACTATAACAGAGCTTCAACTTTGAATATATTAAGCAGGTGAGGGCTTATTTTTCCCAATGTTACATGCAAGCCAAAACAAACAAAAATGAAAAGAAACGAGACGAAACCCCTGAAAAGCATTTCCCAATTACAAGTAAGTCCTTACAATTTTTTTTTTTTTTTTTTGGCAAAACATTATACGTGATTTTCAAATTTTGAACTGACTATTTATTTCTTTGATCATGGAGATACACATCTCCTTCATACTCTTAAACATGAGATAAATATCAAAAGCGTGTTAAGAACACATGCAAACACACACTCATGCACACACACACACACACACACACACACAGGGAGAGAGAGTGTGAGAGAAGAGAGAGAGAGAGAGAGAGAGAGAGAGAGAGAGAGAGAGAGAGAAACACATACATATACTCGTATACAAAAATATGTAAAAAGGAAGTGTCATAGAGATTAAACGCGAGGTTGTTGTGGGGATATGGGTATTGAAAGAATAAGCAAAACAAAATTACCTTACATTAAGTAATTACTCCCACATACCATTATGTGGAATTCCGAAAACACACAATTTTTAATAGTGTGGCCAGAGTACTTCTCTTTTAAAAAATCAATGGATTGAAATGAACCTCATACATTTAGTAATTATTCCCACATACTTATACTGTGGAATTCCAAAAAAAAAACACAATCTTTAATATTGTAGCCCGAGTACTTTTCTTTTTAAAAAACAAAGGATTGAAATGAACCTCATCTTGTCATAAACTCTCAAACCTGTGACTTAATGAAAGTCTCAGGTTTTAGAGTGTAAGGCAAGCAGGGGGTCCTTTTAATTCATCGATATCTGTAGGACAAATTTTATGGCCAAAAATTTTGGAAATGTGTTTGTTTTCTGAGAGTATAACAGTATAATGAATTTGTTTTGGATTTGTAATTG
>NC_088362.1:78863008-78870508 GCF_034508935.2 Berghia stephanieae
TGGGGTGGGCATTTTCTTGTTCGGTGTCAATTTTGGATGCATGCAGGCTCCAGCATTGAAATGCATGTTCAACGGAGCTTTGAAATTAGGCTATAAGAAAAATGCAGACACTTGTGCGCTGGTTTCGGGACTGTTTAATTCTGCGTTTGCCTTAGGTGGATTTATCGGGCCAATTGCAGGGGCTGCTATGATTCAAGAGTATGGATTTGCAAACAGCTATACGATTATTGCATTCATTAATTTGTTTATGTTTATAATATCGTTGGGATTTTACTTCTTTCTACATAGGAGTTCTCTTAAAAGTTAAGAGGAGGCTGGCATTCAATCAGACAAATGACGTATGTTGTTGCGACGGCATGAGCTGTTCCATGCAAATGAGGCATGATTTTACGAATTGATACTATGTGTTTAGGTAAAATGCTCACAATAATCGTCAGCCGGATATAATATACCAATACACAAAACTGTGTATGAGCTTAAACGTCAAAAGACAGATTGATATAATCTATTGTCAACTTATTAGTAAAATGGCTGTCTAAAAATAATAACACAAAGCTGAGTGACGTCAATTCTGTGAAGTATTAGAAATGAAAAATTGTTTTGATTTTAAAACTAGATTCTGACAAATGTGGTGAAAATTTAATTATAATTTTGTTTCCTAATGACCAAACAAATTATTTGATAAGCAAAATGATATCAAATCTACTTTGAATAATTTTTAATGCCTAGTTGTTGTTTTTTTATGAATTATGTCTCAATAAATCTCCCTGCAACGTCTGACGCAATTGACCACTAGCATTCGTGTACAGCTTATCAGCAATTTGCAATGACTTAAAGGTACTTATTTGATAGAATAGATTTACTTATAATCAAATATAGAAAAATAACATTATCCTTTTACTATTTGAGGTACTAGATATATGTGCTTTTATACTTTATATCTCTTGGAATTATCTTGTCGTAAAGTATAATATTCTACTCTTACCATATCATTATGTGCTTTTATTCAATTGTACTTTTTGTCGCATAGAGAGAAAATTCTCTTATTGTTATTTGCGGTACCATATCCTTGTGTGCTTTATACAGCGTGCCTTTATGAAATATCGTGAATTTCGACAATACATAGCTTTCCAAGTCTGTTATCCCACATATGTTTAAACATTCTAAAATACATGAACAAATATTGTGCGCAATGCTTGATAAAAGTAAGCAGAGGGGAATTATACGTTGTAAATAATTGTGTCAGTGCATGGCATAATAAGTCGGAAGGTGAAAATTTTGGATATGCACTTTTTTTCATTTTCTGAAAGAAAATGCTCCCCAGAGAGTTTTAATCTTTATTTGAAGTAAATCGGGTCATTTTTCATGGTTATGGTCAGGTGAATGGGAAAGGTATCAAGCAACTTTTCTCAAATTTTATACTTTTTCAACTTGACTAGCTGTAAAAATATTTTGAAGTGAAATTAAGTTTTGATATTTCCCAAAGATGTAGAAAAGGGTTGATTTAATCATTTATGACAATATTTCATTTTTGATAAAAATTGACCTTCTAACTGAACTTGGCAAAATCTCAGTTCAAACCTTTTCACCATCCGACTGATTATGTCATTCATTGTAACAATTAGTAAAGAGTTTACATTAAAGTCAGCCAAAAAAAAAAATATAGTAATCCATTCTTCCTTGCTCTTAACTAGAAACTGTTGATTAGATTATTGCTCAAATTGTAAATCTTAAATTGCATTGTAAATCATGCCCTTTTTAGAACTGTTAGAAGTCGACATTTTTCGATACCTCCACTCGTAGCACACGGGGCGGACCACTCAAAACTGCCTAGTATTACGAAAACTTAATAGAATTACGATATTTTGGCTGGCTCAAATTTCAGAACCTCATGAACATCTCTAAGTCAATAAAACTAATTGAAAATGAAAGTGGATGTCAGAATACATAATTGTAAGGATTTTTAAATAATATTTAATAATCGTGAGGGTAAATTGTTTATTTTTAAAGTAAACTATAGCGACTACAATATTTATCTCCCAAAAATGCGTTTAAAAAAAAAAGAATTTAGGTAGGCATCATAATAGGATGATGCACAAAGATCTGAAATGACATTAACAAAAGAGAGCACACCCATCAGGTCGACCCAGATGAAGGATGTGCCCATACCACTCACTGTGGGTAAACATCATATCAGTTCAAAGGCAAAGTGCAGGATATCCAAAACAATTTCATTTCTACGAACATAAATCTGTTTTACGCAATACGTTGCAAGCAATACCATGTGATATGCTTTGACCATTTAATTGCCGTACTCTAGGAAAAACCCGTAATTAAAAATTTGGCCAGAAAACTTGCCCGTCAAATATCGATCGATTTAAATGATCCTCATCTTGACAAAAACAAAAATCTCAAACATGAGACTTAATGAAGACTTCGCAATGTCCCAGGTTTGAGGGTTTTTGCCAAGATGAGGGTCATTTAAATCGATTGATATTTGAAGGACGAGTTTTCTGGCCAAATTTTTAAATACAAGTTTTTCCAGAGTACGACAGTTATGTGGTTAAAGAGGTTGATAAAAAAAAGCAAGATTAATGGAAGATAAAAGCCAGACATGGTGAGCAAAGCACTGGGCAAATACAAGATTTATGGATGGACTCAGTAAAAAAAATGAACAGACTTCTTGAACTCAGGATGCAATCAAGAAGGTCCGTGCATTTTTCTCTTTGATTTGTCTGGCACAATTTCATATATACATTCCCCCTTTTTTTAAATCTCACACAGTGCCTCTCCCTAATTTGTCAATTTCGATAGTATTGCCTCATGAATTATAACTTTAGATTTTAAAAGTTTTTAAAAGTTTTCTAAAAAAAAATTCTAAATTTTAACAGAGGAAGAATATTTTACTAACTTCGCTTTCTGGTCTAGTGGTTTGACACTTAGTCTACATTATGAAGTTCCGCTGTTGGCGACAAACAATTAAGTCTTTCATATGATCTTTACTTATATGACAAGAGTACCCGGTCGGTAGAACGTTAGGTGTGTATGGGATGCGGTATAAATAGCATGTGGGCAAGAGACACAAAATATTCGATATGTAAAATGTTCTTTGGGTGTGCCACCGGAAGGTGGCTTTTCTTTGAACTTTGTTAGCCAGAAAGCAAACCGTTTAGCCCATCAACATCAAAAATATCACTCCGATCTTAAAACTAAATACATATTTGAACGATAACAGCCCAAATTGTTGAAATCTCTGTCCCATTTGATGCACATATTGATAAGTCATTCCAAACCAAATTTAAAAAGTACTTTTCTTTATGTATGGAATTAATGCTATTGGATATATGTCAGAGGTATAGTTATTTCTGTAGGTAGCCTAGGTTATGTCCATGGTGGATGTGTGAATGGCTTAAAGATTCTGGGCATGAAAAGTAAAGAAGCAAAAGTCCTCTCAAAATGCATAAGCAACAGTGCCATCATTGTCTCTTCCAAAGTTTGGAGACAAAGAAGTAAAATTGATCTATCATCATTATTAGCACTACATATTTAATAATATAGTTATTTGTCCAGTTATGTATCTCACTATCTGTTTATGTATCCATTTGTCAATTATGCTAAATATTGCAATTTGCGTGTTTATTGAAATAATCTATTTTATTATTATTATTATTATTATTATTATTATTATTATTATTATTATTATTATTATTATTATTATTATTATTTATTGTTGTTATTGTTATTATTTTATTATTATTATTATTATTATTATTATTATTATTATTATTATTATTATCATCATCATTATTATTATTTTTATTATTAAATCATTGCTTCCGTTGTTATTGTCATCGTCGTCGTCTCCATCACCACCATAATCACCACTATTATTATCATCATCGTCTTCATCATCGTCATTATCATCGTCGTTATCATCACCATCATTATCATCATCATCATCATCATCATCATCATCATCATCATCATAATCATCATCATCATCATCATCAACATCATCCGTTGTTATTGTCGTCGTCGTCGTCTCCATCACCGCAATAACCACCACTATTATTATCATCATCGTCTTCATCATCATCATCATCATCATCATCATCATCATCATCATCATCATCATCATCATCATCATCATCATCATCATCATCGTCGTCGTTGTCGTCATCATCATCATCATCATCATCATCATCATCATCATCATCATCATCATCATCATCATCATCATCATCATCATCATCATCATCATCATCATCATCATCGTCGTCAGCATTAATATCATTATTACCTCTGGGACATTCTGTGCCAGGATCTGAACCTTCACTGTTCAAATTGATACTCCAGTTATATACACTGTACACTATTTTAGGAAATGGTATTATGTCAATATATTATATATATTATATATATATATATATATATATATATATATATATATATATATATATATATATAACGAATAATACTTTTTTGCACTACAGTTGACAGGGCTTTCAGTCTTGTATGTATATATTATGCATTGTTATATTATTATGGTTATCTTCTATATGCGCGCGCGTGTGTGTGTGTGTGTGTGTGTGTCTGGGTGTGTGTGCTTTGCATGTCATGGTTAAAGATATATGTTTGTACACCACATTTTCATGAGTACATATAGGTTGAAATATTATCTTATCCAGTGTATCATTATTGTAATCTTTAATCAATAGATTTATGGCATTACTATTAATATTAGGGCATTCAAGGGATTTTATCCTATTTTGCCCTATACCATATGTTATGTTATGTTATGTTATATATATAAATATATATGTATATATATATATATATATATATATATATATATTATATATATGTGTGTGTGTGTGTGTGTGTATGTTTGTGTAATTGTGTATTGATAGATAGATGATATGTGTGTCTGAGTGTGTAATCATGTAAAGAGACAGATAGATAGATAGATAGATAGATAGATAGAGATAGAGAGAGAGAGAGAGAGAGAGAGAGAGAGAGAGAGAGAGAGAGAAACGTATACATACATCTTCAGGTATACAAAAACTTGTAAAAATGAAGTGTTATCAAGGCTAAACGCGAGGTTTCAATAAGATAAAGAAATGAGTTTCGTCTTTCTTTTTTCATTAGAGCCAAAAGCTAATAAACAGAATACTAATTCATTTGTATTTTTGTACAAACCAGAATGACCTGGATTTGTTGTAACGTTTTCACTTAGTAATTTTTGTGTTGAAATGTTAAATGTGACTCATTGCTCTATTCAATATTTTCCTTTCATAACGATTTTATTAACTCACACTTTTTATCATAATAACCAAAAGCTGAGAAACAAAATATTAATTCATTCGTATTTGTTTACAAGCCGGAATAATCAATTTTGGTTATGAGGTTAATTGTTTAGGAAGGAATTATTTTGATGAAAATTTAAATAACTCTCATCATCCTATTCAAAAGTTTTCTTTCTTGACAATTTTATCAATCACAATCTTCGGAGAAGAATCGTTAAACGTGTGCATAATGTTTGTATAAATTTTGACTTTCTAAAAATTTAGTTTTTGGAACCTAGTCTCTGTCCTATTATCCAAATGCAAACTAAATTTTAGTGTATGAAATTGGTGTGTCTGTTATTTTATATGTGAAATACAGATTTTTGTTCAATAGCTTTTATTTCTCATAAGTGGTATATAAAAGGAAGGTTATATACATGAACTGAAGTTAAAATTGAACCAACTAAGCAAACATATAGTACAAGAACGCTAACAAAACAAATTCAAGATAACGATAGTCTGCTTGTGTTTGTGACATTTGAACGTTAGTGATCACAATCACAGCAGCATTATATATGGGTATTGACAAATTAAACGAAACAAAATTAATTACATTAAGTAATTATTCCCACATACTATACTGTCGAGTTCAGAAAAAAATCACATTTTAAAAATTTTGGCCAGAGAACTCGTCTTTCAAAATTCGATGAATGGAAATGAACCTCATCTGAGACTTCAAGAAATTCTCAGGTTTTAGAGTTTATGGCAACCGGGGGTCCTTTTAATTGACTGATATCTGTAGGAATAATTTTCTGGCCAAAAAATTTGGAAACATGTTTTTTTCAGAGTACAACAGTATAATGAATTTCATTTTCTATTTGTAACTGTGTTGACTGACGGAAACATAATTAAGGAGTTGGATAATGTGTAATCAATTTGAAAATATTTTTTTTTTAATTTTATCCAGAAAATAAAATATCCATTTGGTCTTTTAAAGGGTTTGTTCTTACAACGAGTTTTACCTGGGTATGTGATACATCCATGTCCTACGGTGGCTAAATTGTGATTTTAGGCTAATCAAATTGTTTATAATATAATCCCATGACGGAGGAAACCATGTCTTCAAAATTCCCTGACGATTCTGAGTCTTCTCCAATAGTAATTGAAACTACAAATTATAATGGAGCTATAGAGAATACTGACTCCAGTCTCGGCCATGACCAAACTGTTCGTGAAAAAGACTCGGGTCGAATCAATAACTCGAAGACAAACACGTTTACACAAATGTCACAAAGAAAGAAAATTGTGCTGACATTTTGTGGTTTGGCAAATTTCACGACGACAAGCGCGAACTGTCTTGTCTACCCGTTCTATCCCCTGGCAGCTAGAAGAAAAGAAATGGGTCTATTCATGATTGGTGATTGGCGCATAGGAGTAAAATTTGTGTATTTTTCTTTGTTGCAGTTGTGGTGGTAATGATGTTGAAGATGACAATGGTGTAGTCGTTTTGGTTGTGGTAGTGATGGTGGTGATGATGATGACGATAATGTGGTTGCGGTGAAGATGATGATCATTACGACGATGACGATGACGATGATGATGATGATGCTGATGATGATGATGGTGATGATGATGATGATGATGATGATGATGATGATGATGATGATGATGATGATGATGATATCTGTTGTAGTAGTGGTGGTGATGATGATAATATAGTGGTATTTGCAATGATATGACGGATGAGTTGCAGTAGTGTTGTAAGTGACGATGATGATGTGGTGATGGTGATGGTGATGATGATGATGATGATGATGATGATGATGATGAGGAGGAGGAGGAGGTAGTGGTGATTGCTGTAATGGTGAGTGTGATAATGATGTGGTGGAGGAGTTGCAGTCATTGTGACGTTGACGATGATGATGTGGTGGTTGTGGTAGTGGTGGTGGTTGTGGTGATGATGATGATTATGATGATGATGATGATGACGATGCTGAAAACGTATATAGCGCTATTACTCCGAGACACCAGACTCAAAGCAAATTACTCAAATTACTCAAACTCAAATTACAAATTACTTTGGCTGAAACATACTCATTCACAGACACACACAAGGACACACACACACACACACACACACACAACACACACAAACCAGACCTATCTTGCTTCCCATATCATCTACCAAAATCGAAACAGATATGTTTTAAGCGAA
>NC_088362.1:78875508-78878008 GCF_034508935.2 Berghia stephanieae
AACATCCGTCTCCAACCCTCCAGTTCCTTTTCCGCCTCAGCTTTTGTATCATTCAAAAGTACTACGTCATCAGCACACATCATGCACCATGATGCCTCTCGCCAAATGGGTTCTGTTAGGACATCCATTACTATTGAAAACAGCAGTGGGCTGAGAGCAGTTGGTGTAATCCAACTCTAACATTAAATGGATCAGTTGAGCCAACAGCTGTCCTTCCCACTGTTTTTGTTTCCTTTGCACATGTTTTGGCTAGAAAGTATTCACTTAAAATATTGATCAATTAAAATGATCCTAAAATTGCCAAAAAGATTCAAACTTGAGTCTACTTTTGAATCTTGTATTTAATCTACTATAATTTGCCTGCCAACTGTTTGTTTTGTTTATATTGAAGTTAACATTTTAAACCAAAAAAGCTTTATGGTCTTGATGTCAGATATTTTTCGCTTTTGGTTTCTAAACTTCTTTTTCAGCAATGTCAGTCGCAGTGTTATCAATAACCATTCCTATAAAATATTTCATTTATAAAATTAAAAGTTTTTTCCACAAGAGAGAACCAGTTGAAATCTGGTCGGATCGGGTCGTGATGGCATAGTTTCTTGATGCAGTTCGCATCCTGTTATAGACGTTCAAGACATTATAAGAAATGCAATTGGTGAAAAGGAATAAAGAATTGTTAATATCGAGGAAAATGAGAAGTCACACGTAAATTCTGCCATATTCTGAAAATATCATTTTAAAAATTGTTGGCTAAAACTTGTCCTTCATATTTCAATCCATTAAAATGACCATCATCTCATTAAAAACTCTCAAACCTGGGGCTTCAAAAAGGTCATGAAAGGAAATTTTCCCAAGGCAATCGAAGGTTTGAGAGTTTTTGACAAGATGGTGATCATTTTAATCGATCGATATTTGAAGGACGAGTTTTCTGGCCAGTTTTTAAAAAAACATTGTTAGGGTTTTTTTTTTTCAGAGCATGGTAGTATTATAATTTGACTAAACACATTTTTAAATTTTTGTCATGAAACTTATATTTCAAATACTGAGCAATTGAAATTACTGTTAACAAATCTAAAAGCCTCAAATCCGAGATTAAACTATATGAGACTTTTTTAAAGGTCTAGGGTCATTTTTATCGATTGATTTAATTGGAGTTAAATAATGTTTTTAAATTGTCTATTGTCAGAGAAAAGGAATTCTATTAAAGGTGTAAAAAACATTGGCGGTCCCGATAGATCAGTTACTAGGGCACTCGCTTTACAAGTTGGGATAGGAATCGATACTGGGTGCAGTAGATTTTTTTCTGATGTTCCCTCCCCTTCCCTGTCTTTCCTCTAATAATTGGGAAGATGGATCTGCTAGATCTAGCTAAGCGTATTTTATGATAGACTATCTGTCCAACGGGTACCGTGCGTCAGTCTGGTATTATGTTGGAATTGAATTGGTGAAGAAAATTATAATTAGTGGATGTAAGTTGTTTTTGTTTTTCTAACTCTAAGAAACAAAGCCTATTCTCCTCAATAAAGACATTTATTTTAATTCATATTTTATAAGTTAATTTTAAAATTGAATTTTAACCACCGGGCCTACCTCCACTTTTTATACAACTATCAGGGTTTATATTGACCCGAGCGGCTTTCACCGATATCGGGAATCATATTGACCCGAGATTCGAAAGGCCCGGTCCACGAGATTTTTCCTCAAGGTCAATAAAATACCGACATAGGTTTTTTTTTAAAATCATATTATAATATCTTATACATCATATCCACAAAAAAAATTTAATACAAAATGGTAAAATTGAATAGAACATGATTGATAATGTAATTATTAAAATATACTGGAATATAACATTATTTTTTATCATCAAACGGTCTCATGTTACTGTTTAATCGGACCCGTATTTTTTAAGACACAAAGAGAGAATTGGATTTTATGTCATTTTGAGAGGTAATTGGTCATAATTGCAATAGCCCATTTAACGTTATATGCTCACGGGCCTTATGGCTTAGAATGATTACTTTTTATATGGCTTAGAATGACTAAGTCATTTTTGGCTTGGAATGACTAATTTTATATGGTTTAGATCGGCAATTTTTATATGGCTTAGAATGACGACTTAACAGATGGCTTAGAAGGACTAATTTATACTTAGATCAACAATTTTATAAGACTTAGAATGACGACTTTACTTATTATGACGTATAATGACTACTTTTTATATGGCTTAGAATGACATTACATATAGCTTAGAATGACTACTTTTTATATGGTTTAGATCAACAATTTTATACGGCTTAGAAAAACTACTTTTTATATGGCTCAGAATTACTACTTTTTATATGGCTTAGAATTACTCCTTTTTATATGTCTTAGTATGACTATTTTACATATTATTTACTACAATTACTACTTTCTATGTGGCTTAGAATGGTAACACTTTAAATTCAACATCGCTCAATATATGCCTAATCTCTCACCTGAAGTAGAACAGGCCGATATT